>NC_056518.1:4229868-4234265 GCF_014905685.2 Nematolebias whitei
CCACAGCTTGATGTCCTTGGTGGACAGCCAAACCTGCTGGCCGACCTAGTAGGTGGGCGTCTCCGAACGGTGGCAGTCAGCGAACCGTTTTGCCTGGGCTGCGGTCCTAAGGAGGGCCGCCTTGGCCTGGCGCCAGATGTGACGGCAACGCCTAAAATGATGCTGGACGGATGGGACCGAACAGTCTGTCTCGGAATCTGGAAACAAGGGAGGATGGTAACCAAGGGAGGCCTCAAAAGGGGACATGCCGGTGGCAGAGGAGCGGAGGGAGTTGTGGGCATACTCCACCCAAACCAAGTGCTGGCTCTAGGACGAAGGATTGGACTCGACCAGGCAACGCAGTGTGGACTCTAGCTCCTGATTGCAGCGCTCGGCTTGTCCGTTAGCCTGAGGATGGTAACCAGAGGTAAGGCTAACGGACGCCCCGAGCGACTTGCAAAAGGAGTGCCAGACCTGGGAAATGAACTGCGGTCCTCGGTCAGAGACTATGTCCGATGGAATCCCATGGAGCCTAAACACATGGAGGGTGAGCAAGTGGGCAGTTTCAAGGGCAGAGGGGAGCTTAGGGAGGGGGACAAAATGAGCGGCCTTAGAAAAGCGGTCGACCACCGTGAGGATGGTGGTGTTGCCGTCAGATGGGGGAAGACCAGTCACAAAATCAAGGGCGATGTGGGACCAAGGGCGACTAGGGGTCGGGAGGGGGAGCAGAGGGCCAGCCGGGGGTTGAGTACCTGACTTGTTCCTGGCGCAGACAGGGCAGGCAGAAATGAAGTCCTTGATATCGTTGTTCATGGAGGGCCACCAGAAATGGGTTTTGGTGAGGGAGAGCATGCGGTTGACTCCAGGGTGGCAAGAAAGTTTATTAGAATGTAGCCATTGGAGCACCTGGGACCGCACGCTGGAGGGAACGAAGAGGGTGCCGGGGGGCCCACCACCTGGATCAGGTTCAGAGAGGAGGGCCTGTTGAACGGTGGCGGTGATGGGCCAAGAGAGAGAACCAAAGATGCACGAAGAAGGGATAATGGAGTTAGAAGCCTCGGGCGAGTCAGGAGGAGCAAACTGCCTGGACAGGGCATCAGGCTTAATGTTCTTGGAGCCTGGGCGAAAGGTCAGAACAAAATTGAAGTGGTTAAAGAAAAGCGACCAACGGGCCTGACGGGGGGTCAGACGCTTGGCGTTCCGAAGGTAAATTAAGTTTTTGTGGTCCGTCCAAATCAAAAAAGGAGTCTCAGTGCCTTCTAGCCAGTGCCCCCATTCCTCAAGTGCGAGTTTGACCGCCAACAGCTCTCGGTTGCCCACGTTGTAATTACGTTCTGCCTGAGAGAGACGACGAGAGAAGAAGGCGCAGGGATGGACCTTGTTGTCCAGAGGAGATCGCTGGGAAAGGACCGCCCCAACCCCAGTGTCGGAGGCGTCCACCTCCAGGATAAACTGGTGCGCGGGGTCAGGGTGGCAGAGGATGGGCGCCGAGGAAAAGAGGGACTTAAGTCTTGAGAAGGCGGCCTCAGCCTCCAGGGTCCAGTGAAAGGCTCAGGTGGTTGAAGTGAGCTGAGACAGGGGGGCGGTGACACGACTGTAATTCTTAATAAACTGCCTATAGAAATCAGCAAAACCCAGGAAGCGTTGTAACTGCTTCCTGGACTCGGGGGTCGGCCAGTCGACTACCGCCCTGGTCTTCTCAGGGTCGGTTCGGCAACGACCTCCCTCAAAAATAAAACCTAAAAATGAGACAGTGGAGGTGTTAAATTCACACTTCTCTGCTTTAACGAATAATTGGTTCTCCAGCAGCCGCTGAAGAACCGTGCGAACGTGGGCCGTGTGTTGAGCGGGGTCACGGGAATAAATAAGGATGTCATCTAGATAAACGAAAACAAAATTACCAATGAAGTCGCGCAGGACGTCATTAACGAGCGCCTGAAAAACAGCGGGGGCATTGGTTAACCCAAAAGGCATAACTAAGTACTCGAAATGGCCCAAAGGAGTGCGAAAGGCTGTCTTCCACTCGTTGCCCTCTTTAATATGGACGAGGTGGTACGCGTTTCGAAGATCGAGTTTAGAAAAACAGGAAGCAGACTGTAACTGTTCCTGAAGAGAATCAATGAGAGGAAGAGGATATTTATTCTTAATGGTTATATTATTTAAGCCGCGATAGTCTATACATGGCCGGAGTGATTTATCCTTTTTGGAAACAAAGAAAAAACCCGCTCCCACAGGGGAGGTCGAGGGTCTAATAATGCCTGAGGCAAGAGATTCATTAATATAGTCAGACATAGACTCTCTCTCTGGACCAGAAAGGTTGTAGAGTCTACTTGACGGCAAGGGGCGCCAGGTAATAAGTCAATCGTGCAGTCATAGGGACGGTGAGGAGGAAGTGACAAGGCGCGTTGTTTACTAAAGACGGCCGCCAGGTCACGGTATTCAGCAGGGACCGAGGTAAGATCGATCTCCTCTAGAGGAGGCGTGTCTCGAGGGAACTCTTTAACGGCGGAGCGCAGACAGTTGCTGAGGCAGTTGTCGCTCCATTTATCAATATAGCCACGCTCCCAGTTAATAACTGGGTTATGGTTACGAAGCCAGGGGAAACCTAAAATTACTTGGGGTGTACGAGAATTGAATATAAAGAAATCTGTCATCTTGTGGTGATTTCCAGAGATAATGACATGTAGCTCGGTGGTTTTTAAATTAATACGGGTCAACGTGTCTCCAGTTAAGCTGGCGACAGAAATTGACGGAATCTCGCGAGTGGGTAGAGAATACTCTTTAACTAAATTGGAGCTAATCAAATTTTGTTCAGCACCTGAATCGATGAGAGCAGAGAAAGAAAAACGACGGTTCTGTGTCTGAATGACCATGGGAAGTAATAGTTTGAATGGGGAGGTTAACGCAGACGTTCCCACCAGTAACTCCCGCTTTGCTGGTGGAAGTTCTCGTTTCTCCGAAACGGACAGTGGGGCAGAAAATGACCGGGATTGCCACAATAAATGCAGAGACGGGCAGATACACGCCGCTGTCTCTCTGCAGGAGTCAGCCGTGCGCGCCCCACCTGCATAGGCTCGGGGGAGCGATCCCGTGAGGGAAAAGAAGATGATTGGCTGTGACCAGGAAGCAAGGAAGACTGGGAGTTGTAGTTCGCAGGGGATTGTTTTGGAGAAACGGACTCATAGCGAGGGGTCGTAAACCCGGAAGTGGAAGGATTATGGGATACGTAGTGCTGAGGTGCAGGCTTGGGCTCACCTGGAGGAGTCGAAAACCCGGAAGTCGAGGGTCGATGGGAATTGTAGTTTGCCTCTCTCCTTCTCTCCCAGAAACGGTCATCGATTGAGATGACAAGGTCTATCAGTTTGTCGAAAGTCTCGGGTTCATCTCGCGTGGCCAGCTGGTCTTTGAGAAAATCAGACAGAGCGTTAAGGAAAATACCTTGGAGGGCGGGCTCATCCCATCCTGTTTGGGCAGCAAGGATCCGAAACTCCAGAGCGAACTCCGAGGCATTACGACGACCCTGTCGTAAATTCAACAACCGCTTGGCGGCATTTGAAGCCTGCAGGGGACGGTCAAAAATCCTGCGAAACTCTCGAAGGAAAAGTTCATAGGAAGCAGGGGGGTTATCATGACTCAAGAGGAACGAGTGAGCCCACCGGAGAGCGTTACCTTTGAGCTGGCTTACGAAGAAGGTGATTTTGGCCATGTCCGACGAGAACTGGGAGGGAGCCCCCTCGAAGGCGAGTCGGCACTGGAGCAAGAAGCCGCCATATTGGTCAGGGTCTCCGGTGAAGAACTCAGATGGTTTAACGAATATTTGTTGGACAGGAGGAGTGGGACCAAGAGCCACGGGGGCTGGCGGAACGACTGGAGCTGAGGAGGCAGAAGCTTACAGCTGACGTTTAATGGAATAAATCATACCTCCGAGCTCCTGAAGGTTGGACTGGACCGTTGTCTAGTGAGTCAGCATCTGATGAATAACTTTGTCCATCCTGTCGATCCGCTCCTCCGCGGGAACGGGGGGTGTCTGCTCGCTCTTGGTCTCATTCTGGGTCTGTTGTGGCTGGAGCATTTCTGTTCGGAGTGTGCGGGGAACCCAGATGATATGAGACCCAGAACGAGGCAGACACAGGGGAAATACAAAAGAGCAGTGTTTATTATGTACAGTGAATTTAAAGTGTCCACAAGCTGCTTCACAGAGGCTCCTGGAAAGAGGGACGACAGGTTAATAGTTGTCCAACGGGGAAGGCCAGAGTGGTTTGTTTAATGAGCGTTTGTCCTTACAGTCCAAAACCCGAGGAGGAGAGCTGGTCCTTCAGTCCAAGGAGAGCGAGCAGCAGAGGGAAATCCAACAAGGGTCCAAAGGGAAACGAGGAAGGCTGGCAACTGGAGGCAAAGAGGCACGAGGGATACCTGAC
>NC_056518.1:4234365-4239589 GCF_014905685.2 Nematolebias whitei
ATACTAGCAATAACAGCATTGTAAGAGGGGGACAGTTGAACCCGGAGGCCTCCACCCCTGTTTAATGATGGATGATTTCTTTTCACAAAGATGGCCTCCTTTACTCCTCTCTCAAACAATCATTTCTCTCTGTCCAGGATGTGAACATCTTCATCCCTGAAAGAGTGACCGCTGGCCTGGAGATGAGTGTAGACTGCAGAATCCTGGCCTGATGATGTTGATCTTCTGTGCTGGGCCATCCTTTTGGCCAGTTGCTGTTTAGTTTCCCCGATGTAAGACTGATCACAGCCCTCCTGGCACTGAACAGCATACACAATATTACTTTTTTGTGCCGGGGGACTGGATCTTTGGGATGAACCAGTCTTTGCCGTAATGTATTTTGGGGTTTAAAAGCCACTGGGACATTGTGTTTAGAAAATAAACATCTCAGTTTCTCTGATACTCCCTCAACATATGGAATGACCACTGGTCTGGGTTCCTCCTTTTCACCTGATGGCTGACTGGAGTCCTGTTTGGGTTTCTTCTCTGCTTTCAGGAAAGCCCAGTTAGGATATACACATTGCTCAAGAGCCTGTCTTGTATGGGATTTCTCCTTCTGCTTGGCTCCTGAGTTAGTGGGGATGCTGTCTGCTCTGTGATACAGAGTCCTGATGACTCCTAACTTGTGCTCCAAAGGGTGATGTGAGTCAAACTGCAAATACTGGTCTGTGTGGGTGGGTTTGTGGTACACCTAAGTTTGCAAATGTCCTCTATCAGAGACTGAGACCTCACTGTCCAAGAAAACCAACTTGCCATTTTTTTCATCTTCTCGTGTGAACTTGATGTATTTATCCACAGAGTTGATATGGTAAATGGTAAATGGACTGTACTTATATAGCGTTTTTCTATCTTATTTTAAGATACTCAAAGCGCTTTACACTACAATCTGTGTCCTCATTTACCCATTCAAACAGCACTCTACTAGATCTCTACAAAGCTAATTGAATAAATCATTCTAAAGAGACTATTCAGTGCTTTAGATCACATTCATACACTGATGGGACACACATCAGAGGCTATGAGGGGTTCAGTGTCTTGCCCAGGAACACTTCAGCATGTGACTGCTGTTGGATTTGAACCCCAAACTCTTGCATTGGAGGACGACTCTTCTAACCACTCAGCCACAGTCGCCCCGGTATGGTCAGTAAAATGTTGGACTTCCTGAGATTTAATTTTAACCCAGGTGTCGTCAACATACCTGAACCAATGACTTGGTGGTGTCCCTGAAAAGGACGTCAACGCTCTCTTTTCTACCTCCTCCATGTACAGGTTGGCAACAATAGGAGAAACTGGAGACCCCATAGCACACCCATGTTTCTGCCTATAATATTGCTCCCTATATGTGAAGTAGGTTGACTGCAGGCACAGTTTCAAGAGTTGACAGAGTTGTTCTGTAGAAAGTGTGGTCCTGCTGCTCAGAGTGGTGTCTGATTTTAATCTTAAACTGACCACCTCTACTGCATCATCAACAGGAATGCACATAAAGAGTGATGTGACATCAAAATAGACCATCGTTTCATCAGTCTTCATGATGACATCCCTCACCTTATCCACAAAGTCCATGGTGTTCTGTATGTGGTGTTCTGAGCTGCCAACTAAAGGGATGAGTACAGATATTTGGAAACATTGTAAGTGACCGAGTTAATCATGCTAACAGTTGGTCTTAAATGTACACCTTGTTTGTGGATTTTAGGTAAACCATACAGACTAGGTGTGGCCTCCCCTGGGTACAGTCTGTGGTACAGAATACAGTCAATGGCCTTGTCCTGCTCCAAATTTTTCAGGCAATATATTAACTTCTTCTTGTAACCACTTCCTGGATTTTGTCGTGTATAGAATACCACGTCGTGTTCAAAACGGCGGAGGCGTCGCCCTTCGTATAAAAGATTTATTTGACACAACATGGGTTACAGATATTCAGAGACAAACAATTACATTAATAAGATATATGCATATAAATGGAGCATTAAGAACGAACCGCCTCGTGTGCGCCTCCCGGAAAATGCTCTCTGGGCGTGCGTCATTTCCGGCATTTTATCCCCGCTTGAGAAGGCTAGCTTCCTGATTGGTTCAGCTTCTGTCGCTATGGTTACGACTTAGCCCGCCCCCTCAAGGACGTTGACGTCTATATATCAGATAAGTTTTGGTACACCGAAATCGGCTTTTGTTTAAAGTTTAACTTGCTATTATACTTTAGGGATATAAAATGATTCGTGTCTAAATTGTTTATACGTAATAATTAATAACTATTAATTATTACCTACCTCCTGGGTGTTAATTCAATATCTGTCGGAGGCCTGGTGATTGTTTTTAAGGCAGAATCATCTTAGTTTCTGTGTCTGCGTTTAAACTGTTAACACTGTTTGTTTAACGTGATTATACCTTAGTGATAACACTGATTTGAAATAGTTGTTTATTTCTAGTAATAATTATATTATCTAACTTATGTTCGTGTTTTTATTTGGATCATGGTAATACTCTTAATTTGATTTTACTTAGTCAAACTATATTGTCTAAATTAAAGAGCTGTGTTCTACTTTATTTATGTTACTCAGTGTGCTCTCTGGCCTGATTTGATTGCTTGTAATTTATCAAATGTGAACTTGTAAAATTATCTTTAGCTACTATGAGATTATATTTAAAGGTCAACTAGTTAGAATTAGCAAACATTTTCTATAAACATAGTTCAACCCTGGAAGAAAGACACACACACACTTTATATGACATGACATTTGAGTGCTTGATAGGAATGATAAAAAGGTATAAAATATTAAATCCAACAATCTCTTTTCAGAGGTTCATAAGTGGTTAAGTCACTAAGGAGTGTCATAACTTTCTCATGATAGTATTTCTGGTTCAAAATCACTGTGCACCTTCCTTTGTCTGCTGGGAGAATGATGATGTTTTTGTTTTTGCTAAGAGTGGTGAGTGCATCCCTCTCCTCTCTACTGATGTTGGAAGGTGGTGGTTTGGCATTGCTGAGGCAGGTGGAAACTTTGATTCTGAGTTGTTCTGCTTCACCCTCTTTCATTTTGTTGTTGTGGATGGCTGATTCTGTGGCTTTGATCATCTCCACCAGAGCAAGTCTACTTCGTGCAACCGCAAAGTTCAGTCCCCTGGCAAGAATCTCTGTCTCCAGCTGGGTGAGCTGTCTGTCAGATAAATTCTTCAACCACTTTTCTGTCTCCCTGGCATGTAATTGACTACTGGAGTGTTGTCCTTGGCTGAATGCATTTTTATTGGAATTGTGATGGTGTTGATGAGTTATTAGTGAGTTAAACTTGTTTTGTTGTTGAGTCTTGGACTTGACATGTTGTGCTAAGCGTGCCTGATGTGTACAGTCCAACACTTGCTGAAGTGTGGTCTGGTCTAGACACATTGTTAGTTTTTGTTTAATGTGCTCTTCTTTGGCCTTCAAGGCCTCAATAGTAAAATTGGTCTGTCTCACCCATTCATTCAGCAGCTGGGTCTGTGCCTTCTGAAGGATCTTGCTTGCCCGGTGCCCGCTGACCGACACTATTAGTTCCAGGCTCTTGGGAATGATGCCACTTTGTCGACATCTGAGGTTGAATCGCAATTGGTTCCTGTAGTCTGCCCTCTTCCTTGCAGTTTTCTCAAACTCTCTTACTAGTTTGAGGCAATCCTGGCCTAAGTGGTTCAAAATATCCTGATGCATGCTCAATAATCCAGGTGGAATAACCTAAAAAAGTTCAATCTGGTCCTCTGGACATTAAAAAAAAAACCAAAAAACAAAACAAAGCAAAAAAATATAGATACGTTTCGTCTTTCATCTGAAATACTTCCTCAGTCTGAGGTGCTGTATTCAGCTCAGGCTCTTAAATAGCACCTTCTCAGAGTGAATCAACCAGTTTTGCTGCTGACAACCAAAACCAGCTGATCACATGCTCAAGAAGGACCATCAGCCTAACAATGGATCATTAGCACACTGATGGCTGTTTACTATTCACAGGAGGCTGAGGGGCCGTTTACACGGCACATATTTTGAGTGCATCCGCAGCTTTCTCTCTGCGGTTCTGCTGATCATTTACACGACACCAGTGGCCCCCCTTTTTGAATCCGTAGGTTTCTGAATACACCTTCCAGAGTGAAGGTTTTTCGCTGACCCCCCGCTGGTAATGTAAACATCTCCCGCTGAGGCTTTGTGTTAAACCACATGCGCACACGCACGCGCAGACAGACACTATATTTCTATCAACATGGCGGCAGACACAGTGCTTTCAGAACTACGGCTGATGGAATATATTTTAATCTCATAGTTAATCTACGTCAGATTCCAGGTGCTAAGACCGACATCTGTGTTGGAAGAGACAGTCAGATCCAGTTCTAATGTTGCTGTTTATAGAACGTGGCACGTGAACACGTCGTGCTGCACTATAACATACTAAATGTGCTAAATAATAACAGTTTAATAATAATAAACAGTATTTATGTTAGTGTGCAAGATATAATGAAGCTCTGAGCTCAATGAAGCTATCTGGACATTATGTAATTCAAATTTAAAATGATGCTAAACATATTGCGTGAACACTAAAGTTGAAAATGAAGACATCAGGTTTAATTTTTATTTATTTATTCAACACTACATGTATGTATGTCACACAAACACTGATAATTAAACTGAACACACTATTAAAACACGTTAATTGAACTTGAATGGATTGAATAAAAGATCTGAGGGGAATTTTAAATAAATAGTTCATCCAACATCTGTCTCTCTTCAACGTCCTCCTGCAGTTCATCTGGGCCGAGCCTCCTTCAGAACCGGTTCGCCTGGTGGGAGGACAACTTCTTCTTCTTTCAGGAAAAAATAAAACTCAAGTTGTCCAAAAAAGTTCAATCTGGTCTTCTGGACATTCAAAAAACAAGAAAACAAAAAAGACAAGAAACAAAACAAAGCAAAAAAAAAGTAGAAATGTTTCGTCTCTCATCCGAGAGACTTCCTCAGTCTGAGGTGCTGTATTCAGCTCAGTCTCTTAAATAGCACCTTCTCAGAGTGGATCAACCAGTTTGCTGCTGACAACCAAAACCAGCTGCTCACATGGTCAAGAAGGACCATCAGCCTAACAATGGATCATTAGCACACTGATGGCTGTTTACAATTCAGAGGGGGTTGAGTTATACTAGCAATAACAGCATTGTAAGAGGGGGACAGTTGAACCCGGAG
>NC_056518.1:4239689-4242853 GCF_014905685.2 Nematolebias whitei
ACTGATGGCTGTTTACAATTCAGAGGGGGTTGAGTTATACTAGCAATCACAGCATTGTAAGAGGGGGACAGTTGAACCCGGAGGCCTCCAACCCTGTTTAATGATGGACAATTTCTTTTCACAAAGATGGCCTCCTTTACTCCTCTCTCAAACCATCATTTCTCTCTGTCCAGGATGTGAACACCTTCATCCCTGAAAGAGTGACCGCTGGCCTGGAGATGAGTGTAGACCGCAGAATCCAGGCCTGATGATGTTGATCTTCTGTGCTGGGCTATCCTTTTGGCCAGTGGCTGTTTAGTTTCCCCGATGTAAGACTGATCACAGCCCTCCTGACACTGAACAGCATACACAATATTACCCTGTTTGTGCCGGGGGACTGGATCTTTGGGATGAACCAGTCTTTGCCGTAATGTATTTTGGGGTTTAAAAGCCACTGGGACGTTATGTTTAGAAAATAAACGTCTCAGTTTCTCTGATACTCCCTCAACATACGGAATGACCACTGGTCTGGGTCTGGGTTCCTCCTTTTCACCTGATGGCTGACTGGAGTCCTGTTTGGGTTTCTTCTCTGCTTTCAGGAAGCCCCAGTTAGGATATCCACATTGCTCTAGAGCCTGTCTTGTGTAGGATTTCTCCTTCTGCCTGGCTCCTGAGTTAGTGGGGATGCTGTCTGCTCTGTGATACAGAGTCCTGATGACTCCTAACTTGTGCTCCAAAGGGTGATGGGAGTCAAACTGCAAATACTGGTCTGTGTGGGTGGGTTTGCGGTACACCTCGGTTTGCAAAAGTCCACTATCAGAGACTGAGACCTCACAGTCCAAGAAAGCCAACCTGCCATTTTTTACATCTTCTCGTGTGAACTTGATGTATTTATCCACAGAGTTGATGTGGTCAGTAAAATGTTGGACTTCCTGAGATTGAATTTTAACCCAGGTGTCGTCAACATACCTGAACCAATGACTTGGTGGTGTCCCTGAAAAGGACGTCAAGGCTGTCTTTTCTACCTCCTCCATGTACAGGTTGGCAACAATAGGAGAAACTGGAGACCTCATAGCACACCCATGTTTCTGCCTATAATATTGCTCCCCATATGTGAAGTAGGTTGACTGCAGGCACAGTTTCAAGAGTTGACACAGTTGTTCTGTGGAAAGCGTGGTCCTGCTGCTCAGAGTGGTGTCTGATTTTAATCTTAAACTGAGCACCTCTACTGCATCCTCAACATGAATGCACGTAAAGAGTGATGTGACATCAAAAGAGACCATTGTTTCACCAGTCTCCATGATGATATCCCTCACCTTTGCTGCTGGTTGTCAGCAGCAAGCTGGTTGATCCACTCTGAGAAGGTGCTATTTAAGAGACTGAGCTGAATACAGCACCTCAGACTGAGGACGTCTCTCAGATGAGATACGAAACGTTTCTACATTTTTTTCGATTTGTTTTGTTTTTTGTCTTTTTTGTTTTCTTGTTTTTTGAATGTCCAAAGGACCAGATTGAACTTTTTTGGATTTTTCTACCTGGATTATTGAACATGTGTCAGAATAAAAAACTCAGTTGGTTGTTTTGTAACCGAAGTAAACACAAACTAACATTATTAAGAACATTTGATTTACCTGCTATAAAACAGCTACTGATTATCACGGAGTAAAGTCCGACATCGTCGACTCGGTTCTGGTCCACTCAGCGACCGGCGTGGAGCTGTTAGACAAAGCGGTCCCGCTTGGCATCAAATCTGTTGACTCTTATCCAAAATCCAGCCAGAATCCAGCTTTATCTTTTTGTTACGTTACGTTGTTGTTAGCTGATTAGCCCAGAGGAAAGGAGCGTGCCGAGGCAGCACACATGCGCATTATGTGAAGGTACAAAATTCATAGCGCCATCTAATGACCTGGCATGGTAACTACAGCAGATTTGGGAGGATGGGGGGGGGGGGGATCCACCAAGTGCATGTAAACCCAAAATGCGACCGTGTCAATGCAAATCTTTTCCTCTAACATACGAAAAAACTTACGTTTCCCTCCATCGTGTCCGTGTAAATAGGGCCTGAGTGATACTATAAACAGCACACATATATACACACAAACAGCTAAAACAGCCATCAGTGTGCTAATGATCCATTGTTAGGCTGATGGTCCTTCTTGACCATGTGAGCAGCTGGTTTTGGTTGTCAGAAGCAAACTGGTTGATCCACTCTGAGAAGGTGATATTTAAGAGACTGAGCTGAATACAGCACCTCAGACTGAGGAAGTCTTTCGGATGAAAGACGAAACGAATCTACATTTTTTTGCTTTGTTTTGTTTTTTGTTTTTTTTGAATGTCCAGAGGACCAGATTGAACATTTTTAGACTGGTTATAGTAGTGACCATTTAGGTATGTAAATATTATTTTGTTATTTTACACCTCCTGTAAAATTGATAAATTGTTACCTGCCAATTTTTGAAATAGTAACTATAATGACAAAAATGTTTCCAACCATGAATGTATTGTGATATATTTAGTGGTTTTGGGGTATTGTCTGTTTGTTTGTGTGTGTGTGTGTGTCCTTGTTTATGCTACTTTGCAAGCCCCAGTTTTCCAACTTATACTACATTGTGAAGACCAACTGCTCCTTATAGGGCCTAAAGCCCGGGCCCCATAAGAAGAAGTCCCGTTCTTGGGTTAGGGGTTAGGTTTAAAACTAAGGTGTGTGTTAGGCTATAGAAATTAATGAAAAATGAATTGAAGTCAATACAAAGACCCCATAAAGAGAGCAAAACAAATCTCTCTCTGTGTGTGTGTGTGTGTTTTAGGTTACTTTGTAGGGACAAATTTTACAAAAATCATGCTTTGTGGGAACCAACTGCTCTTAATGAGAACCAAAGCCAAGTCCCCATAAGAAGTCTTGTTGCGGGGTTAGAGTTAGGTTTAGGACTAAGGTGTGAATTGCGGATGGGTTAGGGTTAGGCATGTACTAGTAACGGTTAGGTTTAGGGTAAGAGTCAGGGTAACGCTAAAGAAAATGAATGGAAGTCAACGTAAAGTCTCCAAAAAGTATGTTTGACACACACACACACACACACACACACACACACACACACACACACACACACACACACACACACACACACACACACACACACACACACACACACACACACACACACACACACACACACACACACACACAC
>NC_056518.1:4242953-4249368 GCF_014905685.2 Nematolebias whitei
TCGAACGAAGTACCGTCACTACTTCGGACGATTCACAGCTGTTCCTAAGGAGACGCTGGAAAGGTGGCGTTAAATGGAACTCCGTACCAGTGGAGACATCTTCTACAGGTAAAGAGTCGATTTCCACCACTTAAGTGTATCGAGGTGAAGTTGGGATCTAATGGAGAGTGCCGTTCTGATACAGACACATATTCCCTCATCCATCCTTTCTCTCCATTTAAACTTCATTTCCCATCTTTAAAACTCTTCTATCTTGCCAGTAAATCATCCAGATATTTTCAGAAATGTCTGTTGTAGAGCTTGAACACAGATACCATGGCCGTATGGTCTCTGATTGTAAAGCTAATTAATTAAGCTGTTATTGTAATCAATTTTGCCAAATTAATGTAAATGTTTTATGTTAAACTTTGATTCTGTTAATAAATGACTGCATTCATTTTTGATGGGTCAAAGAAAATTAACGTCTCACGTCACATTTAATCATTCAATGCAGGATAGAACTCAGTCCAGAAAAATGAAAGAATCCATTTAATTTATGGATAATATCTCACAGATATATGTTCATTTACATCTGGTGGCCTGTACGGTATCATAAATGGACTGTTATTCATGTAGCAATTGAATTTATCATGTTGGCATATCTGATCTTAACTGAAAACTAGCTTAAGAGTGCAGGTTGCTGTGTGAAAAGCAGCGTTCTGCAGCTGTGATGTTCGGAGAATGTTTACAGTTGTGGTGTTTTGAAAGCTGAAAATAAAGCCAATGTGTTCGTTTGAAAGCTGAATTTGTACATCTGTTGTGTAACTGAAGCTGGGTTTGTGGGAAAATGCTTTATTCTGTTTAAACTGTGGTCCAGAAGAGGGTTCTGGTCCGGCTCGGTTCTGATTCAGTTCGAACGAGTCGTGTTTGAAGAAAGAAACTGCTGTTTTGAACTGACGCCGTCCCAGTAAGCTTTTGAGAGTTTATTCGTTACATTTTTAACAGAAAATTGTGCATTTTGACAGTTTAATGACGAAAGTTGACCGGACTTGTTCAGGCTAAATGCTAACACGCTAGCTGAAAAAACGATCCGTCATTGGCTGAAAACCGCTGTTTGAAACGCCCTGATTCGCTGGAGAGACAAGTGACGTTTCTGTCGTCACTTCCTCTGATGTCAGGTTGTAAAACCCACCCCCGCCGCTGCTCTGTCATTGGTAGATTCAGTCACGTGACCCGGAAATGAAGCTCATCTTCATAGGGAATTTCAATCTGCTGTTTAAAGTTGAAAAACGCTTTAAAGTTGGTTCTGATCCGCTGCTCCGTTTATTTAAAGCCTAATCGCTGAAACTTTGCCACGTTTAAGTTTTAAATCCGTCATTAAATGGTGTTTTTGGACCACGCTAGCCGATGCTAATTTAAGCTTACAGCTAACGACTGGATGTCACCAAAGCCACAGGAAGTCATCGCGACTCCTACTGGTCGCCACTAACAGTGTCAGGGTTAAAATAAAATAAGGTTATACTGCCACCTCGTGTTGGAAACTTGAAATCACAGTTTCACTTCGTTTTTAGGATATTTTGGTGAAATTAAACGTGTTTATTTCTGTCAGAAGCATTTTTGAGTTAATAAACGTTCTTCAAGCTGAGTTATTACTGTTATCTTGCATTTAAAAAGTGATTAAGGTATTTATGCCAGAAAGGCATTTACTAAGACATTTTTCATTCACTGATAATTCCTCAAAAGGAGGTGCAAAATGAAAAATTAGAAACTTTTTAAAGATACAGTCTAGATATTCACAGAGTTGATAAAGTTTACTCATTTGCTGAAAAGATAATACATGTTCAATTGCTAGAACACTAAATAAGAGTAATTATATCAGAAAAAGGAAACTTTTCTGATTTATTTTACCACCTAAAACACCACATCTTCCTATTTAATTTTTAAATAGAAGATAATGGCAGGAGAAGAGGAAAACGTTGACCCTTTAGACTCCCAGTCAGAAGATGACAGTCAACAAGATGACATCATCCAGGGAGCTTTAAATATTTTAACAAACCCAATTATTGGCGCACAATTAGAACAGATGGATGAAACTCAAGGAGATGAAGAGCTGAGAAGTTTAGCAAAAGGAGCCACGGTTAAAGAGAATAAAAAGCAGGGCCTTGAACGGTTAGCAAAAATTTCTCTGCTTCTCAAAGACAAATTGGATCAACAGGTTGAACAAAATGACGTGCTGTCTAAAGCATATGCAACAGACAGAGAGGCTTATCTCAAATTCATGACACAGTCTAAACTTGCTGAAGAGACCACTGCACATGCGTTAAAACGTAAGAGGGACCTCTCACAGAATAACCTTACTTTACAAGCTCACTCATATGAGGAGAAATTGAAGGAAAGGGAGATCATGTACCAAAAGTTGTGCTCAGACAACGATGCTCTACAACAACAGTTGCAAGAAGCATCAAATGCTCTGAGCGGATGCAAAGCTGAGATAGACGTGCTTAAAACACAACTTTGCCATGCAGAAAGGAAAAATGGTGAGAGGCATGGAGGGAATGTGGGGACACACTGGGCTCCAGACCCAAATCTCCTTACATCACACACACCTCCATCCTTACCTAAAGTGGCAGGAACAGACCTGAACAGGCAAGAGAGGGCATTGAAACTTCCTCTTTCAATAGATGATCTTCAAAAACTCTCAAAATATGTACAACGTTTTGTACCTGGTCCAATGGGTTCAACGGGCACAAAAGCGTATCTCAAAGACCTTGATTTCAGACTGAGTGGTTATCCTAATGCTACGGTTGAGGATAAAATCAGTCTGATAAGGCTCACTTCGGACAGAGAGGTGTTCACCTTCATCGAGCGTCTACCTGATGCAACGAGAAAGGATTACAACCTTCTGTGTGAAGCATTGATCAGGGAGTACGACCCCTGCACGGGACCTGCTGGTTTCCCAGCTGCTGACAAGGTCACGCAAGGGAAGCATGAACATCCAAAGGTTTATTACAAAAGAATCTTCCAAGCTTATGTTGGTTACAGAAATGAAACCGGAATGGAGGAGGAACAAGGTTTTAAATTTGTTTTCAGCAAAAATCTCCACACTGACTTTAAGTTGTCAGTACAAATGATGGCAAATTTCAAAGAAAAATCCATCAATGAGATTAAACAGTGTGCTGTGAATGTGTTTGAGGCATGTTCTCATGCTAAGACGCCCATAGAAGTGTTTCCTGGTGTAAAGGTTAAACCCCACTCCCTAGAAATTGAAGGACGGCGTGCATTGACCCCTCCTCCTAAAAAAGGCGAGAAAAAGCAGTCTTTTCAAACTAACAAACCGCGTCATGAAGGTGCACGCTGGGACAAAAAAGCTCCTCTTTCAGAGGATGAACGTGATTATCGTAAATGGGGTGTGCGTAGGACGCAAAGATATGGGATCCAAGAGGACCCGTATTATCAGGGGAAGTCCGAAAAGGAACCCCCAAAAGACGTACCTAACCGTCCCCGACCTCGGACGAAACGAACCGAGGCGATAAAATCACAAAGGTTCCAGAGACAAGGCCCTACACCTCTGAGCTCGGAAGAGACAGAGAAACTACGCAGGTTTTTAGAAACTTTGAAACACGCTGAAATGGGAAACCAACCTGGAGCACTATGCAGTGATGTAATCACTATTACATCTGAGGGCGCGAATGACAACATTACAGATGTCGGTGGAACACACCAAGACATTGCTGTTGTTGCCTCCAACAACCCCTCATCGGAAGAAGGGGGGGTAAAATCACACACAAACGATGACGAGTCATCGCAAGCTGAACACTCAGAAACAGCTACTGCTGTGCTGACGGTTCAGACCAACCAAGATTACACAGACAAGGCTGAATGTGTGAAGAAACGTCAGAAAAAACCTAAGAGGTTTCTGTGTAACTTTATCAGAAGGGGGGTCGCCAAGAAGGCATACCTGTCAGTAACACTCAAAGGTGTCCTCACACATGAAGCACTCCTGGACGGTGGGGCAGACATAACAATTATGTCAGCTAAACTGTTCGAGGAGCTGAGGACAGCCGCTGCCGATGTTAACAGGATAATACCTCTCACAGAATACAGGTCCTTCTCAAAAAATTAGCATATTGTGATAAAGGTCATTATTTTCCATAATGTAATGATAAAAATGTAACTTTCATATATTTCAGATTCATTGCACACCAACTAATAATAATCATCAGTAGTTAAACAATTAAAGACCTGAACTATTTCAGTTGGTCTACAATGAATCTGAAATATATGAAAGTTTCATTTTTATCATTACATTATGGAAAATAATGACCTTTATCACAATATGCTAATTTTTTTAGAAGGACCTGTATGCTATAGACATGCAGGGTCTCTCAGAGAAGAGGACAACCCTGACAGCTATAGCAATGGTTCACATGCAGGTTGGCAGAATGACACTATACAACCTGGTACACGTGTCCAGTGTTGACTCATTCCCATTTTTGGTTGGCCAGGATTTTATAAATCGCTTCTACGTGATTATATATTATGGTGATCAAACGATATGGGCAAAAGTGAGCAAGCCACTGCCAATACAAATGCCTCCGGAGTGTGACCCAAACTGCCTAACAGCAGGTACCGCGGAAGGCGCAAAGGACTCCTCAGCCGAGGACACGAGCCCGGTGAGTATTCCTCTGACATCATGTGAAACCAAAGAGACCCAACCGGTGGTCCAAACTCTGACCCAACAAGACAGCCTCCTCTGTGAGCTGAAGCAGTCAGAGTCCACCGAACACTACCTACCACTGGTGGTTAAAGGTGTAGAGATCCAAGGGTCCCACACCAACGATGCTGTTCTGTCTCTGTGGACTGATAAATCAGCAATTAACCGAGCTTTCTATGAAACCTTGGTTCACAAACACGTTGGTCTAGAACTAATTAAAAAAGCTTTCCGCTTTCCATTAGTTCCCAATAGTTCACAGGTAATGACCGCTGAAGGAGTCATTAACCTAAAACTGAACTGGAACCAACGAGAACTGGTTCACCCGTTTCTCGTGATCCAAAACTTACCACATGCATCCTACATAGGCTCTGACATTTTGGTAAGGTTGGGTGTCCACGTGGACACCATCAACAAGGTGCTGTGGTCTCTAAAACCAGCCACAAAGGATCCTCCTGTGCTAGACACAGCAAACCTTAAGGCTGGGCAGACCATTCCAGAGGCCTGCCAGGTTACTAGCAACCAAACCACCACAGTACCACCTCAGGTGATTAACCTAATGGTGCGAATCCACATCATAGCTGGACAAGCTATTAGCCATAAACAGGCATATTTTCAACCTTCTCCTACGTTTTTCAACTTGGGACTGTCCGTGGAAGCCACGAACCAAGTGAGCCTTGACTCCAGGACCACGTCTGTTGCTGTGTGTAACACAGGCATGGATGAGGTGCTGATCCCAAAAAACACTATGCTAGGATGGTTGATTTCCACTGATTTTCATGATTTTGAACTAGGCATTCCATTTCTGGGAGGACTCCCAGATAACCTGGTACCGAGTCAAGAAGCTGGGCCAGTATGGTTCACAAAACCAACACAGGCCATAGCTCTTTTCTCAACCGATGATGTCGACCAAGGGCCTCAAACCTATGGTGTCTTACCCATAGACAGGTCCGACGACTCAGAAAGGGATTCGTTGGAGCTCCCCAAGGAGCAAGAACCCTTATCAGTCTCATCACAGATAGATCAGGTGGTTGCCCAAGCCGATGCTCTGACATCTGATGAAGAAAGAGACAAACTTCGCCAAGTTCTTTTAAAATATGAAAAGTCATTTTCACCTGACCCAGACATCATCCAACTTCAGAAGTTGGATCCTGCAATTAACTCGATGATACTTTATCTGACTGACCCAGACAAATACACTCCATCGAAAGGCGAACTGGATTCCAATCCAGACCTTAAAGTCCTCTTTCAGCTGCGCAAACAGTTAAAACTGCTCAAGGACAACCTAACTTTAGCTCATGGAGCGACGTCCTCACCCGTGTTCGCGGTCCCCCATGACCGAAGAGGGGTGACGCCAGTTAGGGTAATGTTACCAGACGCGATAACGTGATCAAATCTGACATTCAGAGTGAGTGGCGCACCAAAACGTTGTTTTCTAGTTGCTTAATCACTACTTTTGTCAATGTTGAAACGTTGTTTTACTGGTTGCTTAGTCACTGTTTTGTCGATGTTGAGACATCGTTTAATTGGTTTTGGTATTGTTTCTGAACACCCCAAGCAAGAATGAATTTTGTATGTAGTTAAGTTAGAGACTAAGAGGCCTTTAACTATGCCAACATGCAGTTCATTTGTTAAAATGTAATCTTTGCGGAGTCAATGTAGATTAATGCTACCTTAAGTACCATAATCTACATTGATCTCACAACGCGTAAGCCGAACCTACTC
>NC_056518.1:4249468-4251529 GCF_014905685.2 Nematolebias whitei
CTCTACTTTGCTTTTCCCTACACCCATTTTTGTTTAATTTTCCTGGTGCTTCCTTGTTTAATTATCCACTATTTATTTCTCAGTCCTTTATTGGAACTTAAATTGATTTGTTTATACAAAATCTACCTCAGTTTTATTTTTAAAACCTACTTCGTCACTATTTTATTTCTCAGTCATTTAGAGGGACCAACCTTGATTTGTTTTATATAAATCTACCTCGGTTTTATTTTTAAAACCTACTTTGTTATATATTAAAAGGGTTTTTCAGTTTACCTTAAGTAGTTGTTTTTGTTGTCTCAGTCTGGTTCGGATTCTGTCGAGGTCGAATCCTCCCGATGGAAAACCAGAATGTCCCCTCGCTCTCAAAAACCTATTGTAATTATTGTAAATGTGTGATGTGTTTAAATCGTTTTTAAATAAATGACCCACTGTTGTTGGTGAGTCAAAGATAAAACACGTTTCCGTCCACATTTAGTTATTCAAAACACGATATTACTCAGTCCAGAAAAATGAAAGAATCCGTTTAAATTATGAATAATATCAGACAGGTATATAGTTCATTACATACTGGTGGCCCCGTACGGTATCATGAATGGACTGTTATTCGTGTAACAATTGAATTTATCATGTTGGCGTATCTGATCTTAACTGAAATTTGCTTAAGAGTGCAGAGTTCTGTTTCGACTGTGAAACGCAGCGTTTTGCAGCTGTGGGGTTCAGAGAAAATACAGTGATATTTTTCAGTCTATGGTGTTTTTAGAGCTGAAAGTAACGTCAATGTGTTCATTTAAAAACTGAAATTTGTACATCTGTTGTGTAACTGAAGCTGGGTTTGTGGTAAAACCTTTATTTTGTTAAACTGTCGCAGAGAGGGACGGGGGTTCTGACCCGTTTCGGCTGTCGGACTCGGTTCTGATTCGTTCGAACGAGTCGTGTTGAATGGATAAACTGCTGTTTTGAAACTGGGCACTGGCTCAGGCCACTGTTAAAATTGCTTCGTTACATCTGTAACAGTGAAACTGTGCATTTTGAGAAGTTAATGGACAAAAAGTTGACCGGAATGTTCAGGCTAATCGCTAACATGCTAGCTGAAATAACGAGCAGCGATTGGTCGAAAACCACTGTTTGGGTAGCTCTGATTCGCTGGAGAGACGACTGACGTGTCTGTCGTCACTTCCTCTGATGTCAGATTGTAAAACCCACCCCCGCTGCTGCTCTGATCATTGGTTGATTCAGTCACGTGACCCCGGAAATGAGTCTCGGTTCAACCGAAGCCTCCACTGTGTTTAAAATCGCTAAATGGAGCTGCCACTGTTCCCACAAAACTCATGTGTTCATGTAGATAGACGTGCTTGTTAAAGCGACGCCACGTTTAAGCTTTAAATCCGTTCAGAAATGTTGATTTGACCGAGTTTCGCCGAGGCTAATTTTAGCTAACGGCTAACAACCGGATGTCAACGGAACGATCCACAGGAAGTTGTCATAGACTCCTGCTGGTATAAATAAGCTTACACCGCCACCTGCTGTTGAAAGAGGAGTATAACAGTTTTCCTTAAAGAGGAGACTGATAATCTCCTCATAATTTTTTCTTTTCACCCAACCTGGTTTAATGAGTAACTGTTAAATAGAGAATTTCTGGAAAAGAACGGCTTAAAAAAGCGTTCCAAAAACTAAAGTTGCTGTGAGACTTTTAGAAAAATTGCAGGTTTATTTAATTTTAAGTGCTTTAGAGTAAATGTACACTGAGAAGCCTGGTTCTTGTATCTGTTTGATTTAAGCACATTAAGTAACACTGCCCGAAAGAGGCCATCCATCCATCCATTTTCTTTACCCGCTTATTCCATTTTGGGTCACGGGGGTCGCTGGTGCCCATGTCCAGCAATCACTGTGCGAGGGGCGGGGTACACCCTGGACGGGTCGCAAGTCCATCACAGGGACACATAGAGACAAACGAGACAAACAACCATTCACTCTCTCACTCACACCTAGGGACAATTTAGAGTTACCAATCAGCCTAACATGCATGTTTTTGGTCTGTGGGAGGAAACCGGAGTACCCGGA
>NC_056518.1:4251629-4264457 GCF_014905685.2 Nematolebias whitei
CATCCATCCATCCATCCATCCATCCATCCATCCATCCATCCATTATCTTTACCCGTTTATTCCATTTTGGGTCACGGGGGTCGCTGGTGCCCATGTCCAGCAATCACTGTGCGAGGGGCGGGGTACACCCTGGACGGGTCGCAAGTCCATCACAGGGACACATAGAGACAAACGAGACAAACAACCATTCACTCTCTCACTCACACCTAGGGACAATTTAGAGTTACCAATCAGCCTAACATGCATGTTTTTGGTCTGTGGGAGGAAACCGGAGTACCCGGAGAAAACCCACGCATGCACGGAGAGAACATGCAAACTCCACCCAGAAAGGCCCCTGGACCGGGGTTTGAACCAGGGACCTGCTCGCTGAGAGGCAGCAGCTCTACCAGTTGCGCCACCGTGCTGCCCGCCCGAAAGAGGCATTTACTTAAAAATATTCATGCATTGGGATAAAACCTACGAATAGGTGCCCATTCATTTGAAGAAGTGGCTTACACAGTACTGTTGAGTGAACCCAGAGCTAAAAAGTGTGTGAAACTCACATGACACTTGAATACAAATATTTACCTGTTAAAATAATCTGAAGTTGGCAACTGTTTAACCAGATAAGTGCTGAACAGTGAATAACCATGGCAGGTGTGACAGAAAAATGATTTTGATCCTTGTGAGATGGACTGGTTAGAGGGAGCGTTGACGCTGCTCACAGAATCCTTACATCCATATGGTGAACAGGTGGACAGCATGAACTCAAAAGAGTTATTGGACGAGCTGAAGGTGGTTGCAGAGAGTGTGACCTCTACAGACATAACAAAGTCAAGCTATGACAAGCTGGCTAAATTGGCGCTCTTATTGAAAGCATCATTCTATGCAGTGGTAGACAAGGCTGATGACCTTGCAATAAGGTTAAACGGCGACAGAGAGGAGTATCTCAAATTCATGGCACAGTCTAACTTTGATCAGGAGACCTGTGCAAATGAGGTACAACGTGACAGAGAGCTCTCACGAGCTCAGCTGTCATTACAAGCTCACTCATATGAGGAGAAGATTAGGGATAGAGAGTTTCAGTACCAAGCACTGTGTTCAGACAACGATATGCTACGACAACGGTTGTAGCTCACATCAAAAGCTCTGAACGAATGCAGATTGGAAAAGGAGGCGTTAGTCCAACAAGGCGTGCATTTACAAAGTGAATGTCAAACATCACAGGAACGATTAAAAGCCTGTGAGGAGAAACTAGCCGCAGCAACAAATAAGATTTCTGACGTGGGGCGAACTGGTCTGGAACTGAAAGACGAACAAGGTCAGAGTCCAGATCACCCACAATCACCTCAGAAGAATTTTGGTGCACCTCCTGCTCTTAATCCCATTCTGCCACCTCCACATGTGTGTAGAGACAAACCTCCACCCTTACCTAAAGTAGCAGGGACAGACCTGAACAGGTCTCCACTACCAAGCAGGCAAGAGAGACCGTTGAAACTTCCTCTTTCAATAGATGAACTTCAAAAACTCTCAAAATATGTACAACGCTTTGTACCTGGCCCAATGGGTTCAACTGGAACAAAAGCGTATCTGAATGACCTTGATTTCAGACTGAGTGGTTATCCTAATGCTACGGTTGAGGATAAAATCAGTCTGATAAGGCTCACTTTGGACAGAGAGGTGTTCACCTTCATCGAGCGTCAACCTGATGCCACGAGAAGGGATTACAACCTTCTGCGTGAAGCTTTAATCAGAGAATACGACCCCTGCACGGGATCTGCTGGTTTCCCAGCTGCAGACAAGGTCACGCAAGGAAAGCATGAACATCCAAAGGTTTATTACAAAAGAATCTTCCAAGCTTATTTTGGTTACAGAAATGAAACCGGAATGGAGGAAGAAGAAGGTTTTAAATTTGTTTTCAGCAAAAATCTCCACACTGACATTAAGACATCAGTATAGATGATGGCTAATTTCAGAGAAAAATCCATCAATGAGATTAAACAGTGTGCTATGAATGTGTTTGAGGCATGTTCTCATGCTAAGACGCCCATAGAGGTGTTTCCTGGTGTAAAGGTTAAACCCCACTCGCTAGAACTGGAAGGACGGCGTGCATCGCCTCCTCCTCCTAAGAAAGGCGAGAAAAAGCAGTCTTTTCAAACTAACAAACCGCGTCATGAAGGTGCACGCTGGGACAAAAAAGCTCCTCTTTCAGAGGATGAACGTGATTATCGTAAATGGGGTGTGCGTAGGACGCAAAGATATGGGATCCAAGGTGACCCATATTATCAGGGGAATTCCGAAAAGGAACCCCCAAAAGACGTACCTAAACGTCCCCCACCTCGGACGAAACGAACCGAGGCAAAAAAATCACAAAGGTTCCAGAAACAAGGCCCTACACCTCTGAGCTCAGAAGAGACAGAGAAACTACGCAGGTTGTTAGAAACTTTGAAACACACTGACACGGGAAACCAACCTGGAGCACTATGCAGTGATGTAATCACTATTACATCTGAGGGCGCGAATGACAACATCACAGATGTCGGTGGAACGCACCAAGACATTGTTGTTGTTGCCTCTAACAACCCCTCATCGGAAGAAAGGGGGTAAACTCACACACAAACGATGACAAGTCATCGCAAGCTGAACACTCAGAAACAGCTAATGCTGTGCTGACGGTTCAGACAAACCAAGATTACACAGACAAGGCTGAACGTGTGAAGAAACGTCAGAAAAAACCTAAAAGGTTTCTGTGCAACTTTTTCAGAAGGGGGGTCGCCAAGAAGGCGTACCTGTCAGTAACACTCGAAGGAGTCCTCACACATGAAGCACTTCTGGACGGTGGGGCAGACATAACAATTATGTCAGCTAAACTGTTCGAGGAGCTGAGGACAGCCGCTGCCGGTGTTAACAGGATAATACCTCTCACAGAATGTGCTATAGAAATGCAGGGTCTCTCAGAGAAGAGGACAACCCTGACAGCTATAGCAATGGTTCACATGCAGATTGGCAGAATGACACTATACCACCCGGTACACTTGTCTCGTGTTGACTCATTCCCATTTTTGGTTGGCCAGGATTTTATAAATCGCTTCGATGCGATTATAGGTTATGGTGATCAAACGATGTGGGCAAAGGTGAGCAAACCACTGCCAATACAATTGCCTCTGGAGTGTAACACAGACTGCCTAACAGCAGGTACCACGGAAGGCGCAAAGGACTCCTCAGCCGAGGACACGAGCCCGGTGAGTATTCCTCTGACATCATGTGAAACCAAAGAGACCCACCAGGTGGTCCAAACTCTGACCCAACAAGACAGCCTCCTTTGTGAGCTGGAGCAGTCAGAGTCCACCAAACACTACCTACCACTGGTAGTTAAAGGTGTAGAGATCCAAGGATCCCACCCCGACGATGCTGTTCTGTCTCTGTGGACAGATAAATCAGCAGTTAACCGAGCTTTCTATGAAAACTTGGTTCACAAACACGTGGGTCTAGACCTAATTAAAAAAGCTTTCCGCTTTCCATTAGTTCCCAATAGTTCACAGGTAATGACCGCTGAAGGAGTCATTTACCTAAAACTAAACTGGAACCAACGAGAACTGGTTCACCCGTTTCTCGTGATCCAAAACTTACCACATGCAACCTACATAGGCTCTGACATTTTGGTAAGGTTGGGTGTCCATGTGGACACCAACAACAAGGTGCTGTGGTCCCTGAAACCAGCCACAAAGGACCCTCCTGTGCTAGACACAGCAAACCTTCAGGCTGGGCAGACCATTCCAGAGGCCTGCCAGGTTGCTAGCAACCAAACTACCACAGTACCACCTCAGGTGATTCACCTAATGGTGCGAATCCACATCATAGCTGGACAAGCTATTAGCCATAAACAGGCATATTTTCAACCTTCTCCTGCGTTTTTCAATTTGGGACTGTCCGTGGAAGCCACGAACCAAGTGAGCCTTGACTCCAGGACCACATCTGTTGATGTGTGTAACACAGGCACGGATGAGGTGCTGATCCCAAAAAACACTATGCTAGGATGGTTGATTTCCACTGATTTTCATGATTTTGAACTAGGCATTCCATTTCTGGGAGGACTCCCAGATAACCTGGTACCGAGTCAAGAAGCTGGGCCAGTAAGGTTCACAAAACCAACACAGGCCATATCTCTTTTCTCAACCGATGACGTCGACCAAGGACCTCAAACCTATGGTGTCTTACCCATAGACAGGTCCGACGACTCAGAAAGGGATTTGTTAGAGCTCCCCAAAGAGCAAGAACCCTTATCAGTCTCATCACAGATTGAACAGGTGGTCGCCCAAGCCGACGCTCTGACATCTGATGAAGAAAGAGACAAACTTCGCCACGTTCTTTTAAAATATGAAAAGTCATTTTCAACTGACCCAGACATCATCCAACTTCAGAAGTTGGATCCTGCAATCAACTCGATGATACTGTATCTGACTGACCCAGACAAATACACTCCATCGAAAGGCGAACTGGATTCCGATCCAAACCTTAAAGTCCTCTTTCAGCTGCGCAAACAGTTAAAATTACGCAAGGACAACCTAACTTTAGCTCATGGAGCGACGTCCTCACCCGTGTTCGCGGTCCCCCATGACCGAAGGGGGGTGACGCCAGTTAGGGTAATGTTACCAGACGCGATAACGTGATCAAATCTGACATTCAGAGTGAGTGACGCACCGAAACGTTGTTTTCTAGTTGCTTAATCACTACTTTTGTCAATGTTGAAACGTTGTTTTACTGGTCGCTTAGTCACTGTTTTTGTCGATGTTGAGACATCGTTTAATTGGTTTTTGGTATTGTTTCTGAACACCCCAAGCAAGAATGAATTTTGTGTGTAGTTAAGTTAGAGACTAAGAGGCCTTTAACTATGCCAACATGCAGTTCATTTGTTAAAATGTAATCTTTGCGGAGTCAATGTAGATTAATGCTACTTTAAGTACCATAATCTACACTGGTCTCACAACGCTTAAGCCAAACCTACTCGAACAATTCTATTCGGGGGGATAGCTAATTCTTTTTGATGAGTCTCGCCATAGACTCCAAAAACATTTATGGGGAAACCAAACACCCAATCTCAAGTCGTTCGTCTAAAAGACAACAGACAATTGAACCAAACTATATTTTACCATGTAAAGCTAACTTAAACCAAGTTAGGAATGGAAAAATAGTTTGGAACACACTTCTATAGGTATAAACCCCCTATAACTACCCTTTTCAGCATGTTCCACCCCTTAACTGGTAGCTGTAGCTGTTCCCAATCATAATAGCTTACACACCAGGTGCATATAGGTTAAGGCCTTATGTAAAATCCCCTTCATAAGCCCACCTTAAACCACATAATTGCATGACACATTGAACCAGAACGGCACTGGCTGGACATCCACCCAGCGACGACCTTCGCTGGAGGAGACCTGCAATCCTGACGTTGGTCTCCAATCTTCATCCAGTGGCCGCATCTTCAGTTCAATCCAAGGGAACCCCTATATATGCTGATCAATCAACACCTCCATTCGTTGTAAATTTACCGTTGTGGATTATATGACTTTTTCCAATGGATTACAGACTCTGTTTCCAAGGGGTTAAAGCATTGCTACAATGGAATTACCAACGGCATTATGGAATTACCATCAACACAATGGAATTACCAAAAACATTGTGGGATTACATCCTTTGACTTTTGTTTTCCTTGCTGGATTACATCAAGCTCAAGGACATTCGAAGGCGTAAGTTCATGTTGTAATTCATCCCCGTGGACAGGCGATGATTTCCAAAGGGGGGACTGTAGTGAACTAAGCCTCAGGTCAAATCCTGACCTTGAGGGCCTTCCTGGGACAAGAACTGTATTTCATTGATTTGAGTCCAGAAACACAAAATCAAGTCCATCCAGAGACTTTCTAAGTGTGTCCTGCACTGATCAATTGAAAGAACACTCTCTTTTTTATTATCATTACTATTTTACAAATGTCTTGATAATCAAAGTGTGTTTAGTTCAAACCATTTTAAATGTTGAAGTGAACTACTCATTTTAAATCAACTGAGAAACAGTATAAATGATTTTCAATCCTCATTCAAAGTAGAAATCTAGTTAATGTCTGTTACAGAGTAATTATTCATTTTCTTGATCTTCTGTCTGAAATGAGCAAGTGTAAGTCGTCAAAAGTCAAGTTTCGGTCAACTACATGTTTACTGGAAAGAAATGTCATGTTTAACTTTTTCAGACAGATAGAAGTAGAACTGACTCCCAAAAGTCTTGGGTTCTTCAAAACATTTTCTGTCTGTTCTTAAACAACTTAATCTTTCTCCTTGACTTTTAATAACCTCTTACATCACTAAAACACACCCCTGATTAGCTCTTTCAGCCAATCAGGACTTCCCAAATGAACCGGTAACAGAACTCTTTAAATGTCGACACTTCCTAGTTCCAACCAGTGCGGTGGGAGAGCAGTTCAGTTCGGAGAGCAGAACCGAACAGAAAAGTTGCTGGAGAGAACAGGAGGTTCCAGACATGATCCGAAGTTCTTCCGAGTCTTGTGGGAATTATGGAATCTTCCACATCTGAGTGGAGCCTCTGACGGACTTACTCCTCATGTGAGTCCACCCGGGAGGTGAACGTGTGTCGAACGAAGTACCGTCACTACTTCGGACGATTCACAGCTGTTCCTACGGAGACGCTGGAAAGGTGGCGTTAAATGGAACTCCGTACCAGTGGAGACATCTTCTACAGGTAAAGAGTCGATTTCCACCACTTAAGTGTACCGAGGTGAAGTTGGGATCTAATGGAGAGTGCCGTTCTGATACAGACACATATTCCCTAATCCATCCTTTCTCTCCATTTAAACTTCATTTCCCATCTTTAAAACTCTTCTATCTTGCCAGTAAATCATCCAGATATTTTCAGAAATGTCTGTTGTAGAGCTTGAACCCAGATACCATGGCCGTATGGTCTCTGATTGTAAAGCTAATTAATTAAGCTGTTATTGTAATCAATTTTGCCAAATTAATGTAAATGTTTGATGTTAAACTTTGATTCTCTTAATAAATGACCGCATTCATTTTTGATGGGTCAAAGAAAATTAACGTCTGACGTCACATTTAATCATTCAATGCAGGATAGAACTCAGTCCAGAAAAATGAAAGAATCCATTTAATTTATGGATAATATCTCACAGATATATGTTCATTTACACTGGTGAGCAAAGGGCACTTGAGCTTCACATTCCTGGGTGGTGATTAAAGGGGGCTGAAAACCAAAAAACCTGTAAAAAGTGGACAGACCGGTAGCAGAGAAAGGGACAGTGTTGAGGCCGTGTTCGACCCAGGAGAGGTTGGGGGACCACTGGCTGGGATCTTTCTGACATAGGATCCTCAGTTTGGCCTAGACCTCCTAGTTCGCCCTCTCTGTCTAGCCATCAGTCTGGGGATGAAAGCCAGAGGAGAGGCTAATGGAGACCCCCAGTATGTCACAAAATTCTCTCCAGAACTTGGAGACAAACTGAGGTCCTCTGTCAGAAACGATATCTGTGGGCAGACTGTGCAGGCAAAAGACCTCACGTGACATGATCCCAGCCAGGGTCTTGGCTGAGGGAAGCTTGGGAAGAGGGACCAGGTGAACCATCTTGAAAAAACGGTCAACAACCATCAGGATGACAGTGTTGCCGGCAGAGGGAGGAAGACCAGTGATGAAATATAGACTGATGTGGGACCATGGGCGTGACGGGATAGGAAGTGGACGGAGAAGACCAGAGGGGGGACGATGTGAGGACTTTGCTTGGGAACAGGCAGGGCATGATAAAACAAAAGAGCGCACTTCCTGGTTTAAAGTGGGCCACCAGAACTATGCACGAACTAATGAAATAGTCAGAAAAACCAGGATGACAAACTAGGCGGGAGCTGTGGCAAAACTTGAGGACCTCCTGGACAAACTCAGGGGGTACAAATAATCAGTCAGGGGGACAGGTGGTTTGAGGAGGGTGCAACTGGTTGGCCTGTCGTAGGTCTAGCTCCAGTTGAGTGACAGCCAGGCGGGCAGAGTTGGGAAGGATAAACTCCCCGGAGAGGAGGCGAGGAACAAGAATCCTTCTCCATGATACGAGAGAGGGCATCAGGTTTTGTGTTCTCGTGACCGGGTCTATAGGTGAGGGCAAAGTTAAAACAGGAAAAGAAAAGTGCCCACCTGGCTTGTTGAGGGTTGAGACGTTTGGCCAACTTAAGGTTGTAAGGTTTCCACTGCCTGCAGCCTTCTCCATGATGGCCGCCAATTGACACCAGCTGACGGCTATCCACCTGATGAGGAGCAACACTACTTAAGGCTGCAGTCCAGTGTGAACCAGTGCTGGAGCATTGTGCCTCATTTGGTATTTATGCCTTCAGCCTGAAAGAGTGTGAATCTGAGATCACTACTTACCTTATGATTTTTGTGCCTACAGTTTTCTGTGAACTCGTGGATCCTGTTTGCCTGCCAGCTCTGCCTCGTTGCCTCTCGCTTGCCAGTCCTGCCTCGCCTGCCACAGCCTGTTGGACTCATCTGTCCCTCGTTCTGTCCTTTTCCTCTACTCTGGAGTCTGGGTGATACCTCCTGAGTCTTGCTTCAACATCTACACCTGTAAGAGAAAACAAACAAAGTTATCTGCAGCAACGCATCCTTTCTACCAGAACCTCTTCTGATACCGTTCTCTCTTCCAGACGCTCCAGGAACCACAAGTGTACTATTTCACTGTAAATATAATAAACACTGTTACCTTTGCTACTCTGAGTTTGGCTTATTCCTGGTTTTCGTACTACTCTGGGTTCAGTCTGTTGTGACAAAGGTACTCAAGGTTTTTATGGTCGGTCCAAACCTGGAACTGGAACTGGGCGCCCTCCAACCAGTGCTTCCACTCCTCCAGCGCCAGCTTAACAGCGAGCAGTTTGCGTTCCCCAACATCATAATTACGCTCAGCTGGTGATAGGCTTCTGGAGAAGAAAGCACAGGGATGAATAACTCCTTCCTTATCCTGTTGGCAAAGTACTGCTCCCACACCCACACTAGATGCATCTACAAAGTACTTCAACAATAAATGGTACCTCTGGGTTGGGGGTATGGAGGACAGGGGCAGAAGAAAACAAGGTTTTAATTTTTTTTAAATGCTGCATCAGCTGCCTCTGTCCATAGGAACTTATTCTTGGAGGAGGTGAGAACATGGAGGGGGTTAGCAATGAGGCTATAGTCTTTAACATATCTCCGGTAGAAATTAGCAAACCCCAAGAACCTCTGCAGTTATTTCCAGTCTTTGGGTACTGGCCAGTCTAGTACTACAGACACCTTGTCATTACTCATCTCAACTAAATTGGGTGAAATCTTAAAACCATGAAAAGATGTGGAGGACTGGTGGAAATCGCATTTTTCAGCTTTAACAAATAAATTATTTTGTAACAACCAGGTGAGAACAGATCTGACATGATTTTTGTATGAAGTTAGGTCCTTGGAGAAAATTAAAATATCGTCCGGGTAAACAAAAACAAACTGATTTACCATGTCCCTTAGGATATCATTGACCAGAGACTGGAACACAGCTGGGGCATTGGTCAAATCATAAGGCATGACCAAATATTCATAATGACCATTGGATGTGTAGTGAACTAGACCTCCGGCATCAAATCTGTCTCTGAGGACCTTCAGGGGACAGGAACTGTTATTTCATTGATTTGAATCCAGAAATACAAATTATCTCATCGAGAGACTATTTAATTGTATCCTAAATTAATCAATTGAAAGAACACTCTTCTTTTTTATATTATCATTACTATTTTACAATATCGTGATAATCAAAAGTGTGTTTAGTTCATACCATTTATAATGTTGAAGTAAACCACTCATTTAAATCAACTGTGAAACAGTATTAATGATTTTAAAACCTCATTAGACTTAGATCATACAAGTTAAATGTCTATTTACAAAGTAATTGTGCATTTACTCTTCTGTCTAAATGAGGAGTGTATTTGATGTCAGTCAAATGTCAGAGCACAAGTTATGAGAACGAAGTGCCTTGTTTTTAAAACTCTCAGATAGTAGATAAGAACCTGGCACCTGCAAAGTCTGTCATTTCTTCAAAATATTTTCCTGTCTGTACTAACCGTTCTTAAACCATTTCTGCTGTCTGCTGACTCCTAATAACCCTCTGACATCACTAAAACTACACCCCTGCTGGTTGTGCTAACCAATCAGGAAGTATCACATAACAAGAAGTGGATACCCTTTAAAAGTCAACACGTCTTGGAACTAGTCAGTCTTCCTGGAACTTTAAGTCTTACAAGACTTACTGGAAGACTCAGTCTGATGGCGAGTCGTACAAGAACTTTCAGTTCTTACTGAAAGTCTGTTTTGGAGTTCTGGCTGGGACTACAGTTTTGTTGGAGTCTTACAAGTGAACTAAGTAGCTGATGGATTTGACCGTGTGCCAAGGGTCCATCCATTCCAGCGGAGTCACAGCATGCCTCGCTGTGAACTCACCCCGAGCATTAAATGCTCTCAACTTCTAAGGAAGCTTATTCTGTTGAACGGAGTACTTCGTCACGACTTCTGATGATTCACAGCCACTCTGACTGGAGACGCAGAAAGAAGCGTGAAATGGACCTCTGTACCGGAGCTGATTTATCTTCTGCCAAGGTAACAAGTTGTCACACGCTGAGTATACCGAGGGCTGAGCTGGGGTCGAAAGAAGGGTGCCATTCCTGGTCAACACATTTTCCTTCCTCCATCTAAATCTCCTCTTTAAATTTAAATCTATCCTCTTGTAAACCTCTTTGCCAGTAAGTCAAGCTAAATGCCTTCAGAGATGAATTATTCTCCATCAGTAATCTTCTGTTGTCTTGTTATTTGAACTTGCTAAGTTTATTTATCAGAAACAGATCAGCAAATCAAGTGTACATGTTTTGATGTTAAATTTTGATTCTGTTAAATAAATGACCACATTTATTCTGATGGGTCAAAGATAAAATGGCATCTCATGTCACTAATTATACACACCACTCTCAAGTTATCTTGGTCACATGGCAGAAATTTAACTCGAAAAAGAAAGAATCCGTTGTTAATTAAACAATTAATATTCTTTGTGCTTGAACTAGCTTTAAGAATAAATAATTAGTAGTATGTCCGCAGCAAAGCTGTCTCTAAATTACTAGATACGTTAAAGGCCGTCTTCCACTCATCTCCCTCACGTTTGCGCACCAGATGGTACGCATTACGGAGGTCAAGCTTGGTGAATACTGAAGCGCCTTTGATGAGGTCAAAGGCGGATGACATTAATGGAAGGGGGTATTTGTTTTTTATGGTTATTTTGTTTAACCCCCTATAATCTATGTAGGGCCTTAAGGATCCATCCTTCTTCCCCACAAAGAAGAAACCAGTGCCTGCTAGAGAGGTAGAAGGCCTGATGATGCTGGCTTGAAGCGAAGTCTTGATGTACTCCTGCATGGCTTCTTGCTCAGGAGTTGACAGAGAGTACAGGGCCCCTTTAGGGGGTGTAGAAACAGGAACAAAATCCATAGGGTAGTCATAAGGCCTGTGTGGTGGTAAAGAGGTGGCTTTGACTTTATTAAAAAACCTCCTTTAAGTCATGGTACTCCTCTGGGACTTTAGAAAGATCTAGGTAAGTCTCTTTAATATTGTTCTTAGGCATGGAGGGAATGACCGCATCACAAAGACAAGATGACAAACAGTTATTGGACAAACCCACAATCTCCTTCTGTTGCCAGTTAACATGTGGGTTTGTGAAAATGAAAACATTGATACCAGTTTATTTTGTTCATCAATTTTTATTATCATCACTCTTATTATTCATTTACTTTATATATCTAAACTGCAGCAGTTGCATCTCTCCAACATCAGTGTTTGAAGCCTTTTAACTTCCGTTTCTCACAGACTGCCAGCTGCCAGTATGGAACCCCAGCTCCAGAATTGGTCACATGGACCACAAACATATTGTCTGTTTTTACCCTGATAAGATTGACACTGACCACAAACGTACTGTCTGTTTTTACCCTGATAAGATTGAAAAATGAGGTTAACGCCTGTTGTGTCAAAGCAAGTTCTGTTACGTATGAAGGTGTATAAATGAAGCCGTACTGCTCATGATTTTTTTAGAACACACAGAACTCACTGAGCTGTGTTTTCGTTCATGTTTTCTCCTTCTGCAAAAGAGAAATAAACTTTGCTACGTGTTTTTAAACAAAGTTCTCAGTCTTCTAAATTTTATTGAACAACAAGTTTGATAAAACTCTACAATTTGGCGTCACGAAGAGGATTCTTTACTGGTCCGTCTACTCGGTGGACCCAGAACGGGGGTTGATCACTAGGAATCGCAGGATTCTTCCCTAAACCTCTACTAGGTTTTTGAGAGCGAGGGGACATTCTGGTTTTCCATCGGGAGGATTCGACCTCGACAGAATCCGAACCAGACTGAGACAACAAAAACAACTACTTAAGGTAAACTGAAAAACCTTTTAATATATAACAAAGTAGGTTTTAAAAATAAAACTGAGGTAGATTTATATAAAACAAATCAAGGTTGGTCCCTCTAAATGACTGAGAAATGAAATACTGACGAAGTAGGTTTTAAAAATAAATCCGAGGTAGATTTGTATACAACAAATCAAGGTAGGTCCCTCTAAAGGACTGAGAAATAAAATAGTGACGAAGTAGGTTTTAAAAATAAAACTGAGGTAGATTTTGTATAAACAAATCAATTTAAGTTCCAATAAAGGACTGAGAAATAAATAGTGGATAATTAAACAAGGAAGTACCAGGAAAATTAAACAAAAATGGGTGTAGGGAAAAGCAAAGTAGAG
>NC_056518.1:4264557-4266728 GCF_014905685.2 Nematolebias whitei
ACCAGGAAAATTAAACAAAAATGGGTGTAGGGAAAAGCAAAGTAGAGGATTATATTCCTTGCGGTCCAGAGGCGGACCAAATGTGTAGATTACATAGAGATTCATGTCTCAGTTTTATTTTACAGTGGCATTCTAAATTAAATTTTCCAAAAAAAGGTTCCTTCGACACCGAAGAAATTAAAAAATTGGAAGAACAATTGTTAAAATAAAAACAAAAAAAGTGTAATATGAAGAAAACACCACAGGACATGTTAGTAGCAATGTACAACCATGTAATGAACTATATACCTGTCTGATATTATTCATAATTTAAACGGATTCTTTCATTTTTCTGGACTGAGTAATATCGTGTTTTGAATAATTAAATGTGGACGGAAACGTGTTTTATCTTTGACTCACCAACAACAGTGGGTCATTTATTTAAAAATGATTTAAACACATCACACATTTACAATAATTGGCAGATTGATTTCAATAAGACAGCTTAATTAATGAGCTTTACAATGAGAACCATACGGCCATGGTATCTCACTTGCAACTAATTACAACAGACATTTATGAAAATATCTGGATGATTTATTGGCAGATAGAAGAGTTTTAAAGATGGGAAAATGAAGTTTAAATGGAGAGAGATAGGTGAGGGAATGTGTCTGTTATTACCAGAAACAACACGCTCCTTTGGACCCAGCTTAACCCACGGTACACTTCGCAGTTGAAGATCGACTCTTTACCTTTCTGAAGATATTTCAGTTCCGGCGTAAAGTTCCACTTCAAGCCACCTTTCAGCGTCTCCGTAAGGATAGCAGAGACCTCAGGAGTCGTGAGATCATCACAGAACAGACTTCTTCATTGTTCAGAGCGTTCGTCGAGTAGCCACAGCGAGACGTCGTGGCATCGACGGACTCTGGTCATTCCATTAGAAACTGCTCGAACTTCTGTTCTTCTGAACTTCTCGTTCGAGGTTCTCCCTGGAACTCTGGTTCTCTCTGGAACGTTGTTCAGCTTGGAACTTTGTTCTGCGTAGTTCCCGTTGTTCTGCTGGAACTAGGAAGTGTTGACCCTTTTAAAGAGGTCACTTACGGGTCCTCTGAGAACTTCCTGATTGGTTGAAAGAACCAACAGGGGTGTGGTCTTAGTGACGTAAGAGGGTCATTAAAAGTCAAGGAGAAAGAGTAGATTGTTTTAAGAACAGACAGAAAGATGTTTTGAAGAACAGAGACTTTTAGGAGCCGTTTTCCTTCTATCTGTCTGAAAAAGTTAAACATGACATTTCGTTCCGATAAACATGTTTTTGACCGAAACTTGACTTCTGACCCACATCACGACTTGCTCATTTCAGAAAGAAGATCAAAAAATGCATAATTACTCTTGTAACAAACATTAACTTGATTTCTACTTTGAATGAGGATTAAAAATCATTTATACTGTTTCACAGTTGATTTAAAATGAGTAGTTCACTTCAACATTTAAAATGGTTTGAACTAAACACACTTTTGATTATCAAGATATTGTAAAATAGTAATGATAATAAAAAGAGAGTGTTCTTTCAATTGATCAGTGCAGGATACAATTAGAAAGTCTCTGGATGAGCTTAATTTGTATTTCTGGATACAAATCAATGAAATAACAGTTCCTTTTCCAGGAAGGCCCTCAGGGTCAGGACTTGACCTGAGGCTTAGTTCACTACAACCATGAGCAAGCATTTAAATGATGGAAAAACCAGTCCAAATCCCTAACACAAAAAACAGCGTCTAAAATGTACCAAATGACTCAAAAAGTTGCAAAGGCAACCAAATTGGCTCTAAAAAATGAGACAATGACAAATTCACAAAAAACATCAGAAACTCAGGCAAAAAATAAAGAGAAATCGCTTAAGGACAAATTAAATGTGTCTTTCTCTTCTTCTCCTCTCTCTCCGGAGTCCTATGGACCTCTGTCCCCCACGGCACAGCTGTACCCCTCTCTGGCTGGTTTCACTGACCCACTATCGTACGCCCCACCTGTAACGGCAAAGAAAAAGAAGGAAAAATCACAAAAACTACACATTAAAGTTCAAGCTCAGCTGCTCCCACCACCAAAACCTGTGGTATCTCAGGAGTGACCCAATCGAACGAGACCCGGAATGACACGAGACTCAGAGTAAAAAATAACAGTGTTTATTTATTTACAGT
>NC_056518.1:4266828-4268965 GCF_014905685.2 Nematolebias whitei
ACCCCAGTGTCAGAGGCGTCCACCTCCAAAATAAACTGGTGCGCGGGGTCAGGATGGCAAAGGATGGGCGCCGAGGAAAAAAGGGACTTAAGCCTTGAGAAGGCGGCTTCAGCCTCCGGGGTCTAGTGAAAGGCTCGGGCAGTCGAAGTGAGCTGAGACAGGGGGGCAGCGACACGACTGTAATCTTTTATAAACCGCCTATAGAAATTTGCAAACCCCAGGAAACGTTGTAACTGCTTCCTGGACTCGGGAGTCGGCCAATCGACTACCGCCCTGGTCTTTTCAGGGTCGGTTCGGCAACGACCACCCTCAAAAATAAAACCGAGAAAAGAGACAGTGGAGGTGTTAAACTCGCACTTCTCAGCTTTAACAAATAATTGGTTCTCCAGCAGCCGCTGAAGAACCAGACGAACGTGGGCCGTGTGTTGAGCGGGGTCGCGAGAATAAATAAGAATATCATCTAAATAAACGAACACAAAATTACCAATAAAGTCGCGCAGGACGTCATTAACGAGCGCCTGAAAAATCGTGGGGGCATTGGTTAACCCAAAGGGCATAACTAAATATTCGAAGTGGCCCAGAGGAGTGCGAAAAGCGGTTTTCCACTCGTCGCCCTCTTTAATACGGACGAGGTGGTACGCGTTTCGGAGATCAAGTTTTGAAAAGCAGGAAGCAGACTGTAACTGCTCCTGAAGTGAGTCACTGTAGTGAACTTAACCTGATGTCAAAACTAAGCCTAAGGTCAAAACCCTTGACCTTAAGAACCTTGTGGGACAGAAACTGTCATTTCATTGATTTGAATCTAGAAATACAGGTTCACCCATCCTGAGACTTTCCTTCTTGAAAATCAAGTGAAAGAACACTCTCTTTTTATTATCATTACTATTTTACAAATGTTGATAATCAAAGTGTCTTAGTTCAAACCATTTTAGATGTTGCAGTGAACTAATCAATTTTATTAACTGTGAAACAGTGTAATGATTTTTAATGCTTATGCAGAGTTAGAATTCATGTTAAGGTCTGTTACAGATTTTTATGCATTTTCTGATTTCTGCCTTTGAATGAGCAAGTGTGCGTTTTCCAAGGTCCGGAGTCGAAGCAGACATGTGTTGGAACAACTGTCTTGTTTACATCCTCTCAGACGTCAACAGAGAAGTTGGCACCTGTTTCTAAAACTCGCCAAAACAAAACTCTCTCTGTCTCTGAGAACAGTTTAATCTGTTCCATAACAATTCTTGCTGTTTTCTGACTTCTAGTAACCTCTTACGTCACAAACCACACCGCTGTCTGGTTGTTATTGACCAATCAGGGACGATCAAATGAACCGGGAATAGAGCTCTTTAAAATGCCGGTACTTCCTAGTTCTCTCAGAGTCTGAGCAGTTCGGTGAAGCTTCTGAGGAGTTCGGTGAGGCGCTGAGAAGTCGTTTGGGAGAACAGAAGTCCAGCATGATAAGGCTCCTCCGAGTTGGATTATAATATCCTCCACCTCTGAGTGGAACTTCTGAAGGACCCCACTCATGTGAAGTCTATTGCTGATGTGAACTGGTGTCGGACGGAATCTCGTCACTACTTCGGATGAGTCACAGCCATCCTATGGAGACGCTGGACAGGTAGCGTTAACTGGACCTCCATATCTGCTGATTCATCTTCAGAAAGGTAATGAGTCAAGTTTCCTACCAAAGCGTACCGAGGAAAGCTGGGTTCTGATGGAGAGTGTCGGTTCTGGTGAACACTTCCCCTCACATACCATCTTTTACTCCCTTTAAACTTCATTCCCATCTTTAAATTCTTCTCTCAAGTAGAAATCCTTCCAGATATTTTAGAAATGTCTGTGTAAAGTGCTCATCCACCGCCGTGTGGATAATTGATCATAATTGTACAGTTTTCATTAATGTCTGCTGTTCTGCTGAAGAGTGGAAACAATCGCCGAGTTGTTTCTCACTACCTGTAAAGCTGTTAATTATGTTGTTATTTTCATATTTTGCCAAATTAATGTAAATGTTTGATGTTAAACTTTGATTCTGTAAATAAATGACCGCATTCATTTTGATGGGTCAAAGATAAATGACGTCTCACGTTTGCATTTCATTAAATTCAATGCACGTTTTATTCAGTCCAGAAAAATGAGGAATCCG
>NC_056518.1:4269065-4274065 GCF_014905685.2 Nematolebias whitei
ATTATGTTGTTATTTTCATATTTTGCCAAATTAATGTAAATGTTTGATGTTAAACTTTGATTCTGTAAAATAAATGACCGCATTCATTTTGATGGGTCAAAGATAAATGACGTCTCACGTTTGCATTTCATTAACATCAATGCACGTTTTATTCAGTCCAGAAAAATGAGGAATCCGTTTTAATTGATGAATATTTTGCAGCATCTGTTCATCTACATCAATAAGAGGAAGGGGGTATTTATTTTTAATTGTTATGTTATTTAAACCACGATAATCTATACATGGCCGGAGTGACTTATCTTTTTTAGAAACAAAGAAAAAACCCGCTCTCACAGGGGAGGTCGAGGGTCTAATAATGCCTGAGGCAAGAGATTCATTTATATAATTAGTCATAGACTCCCTCTCAGGACCAGAAAGGTTGTAGAGTCTGCTTGACGGCAAGGGGGCACCAGGTAACAAGTCAATCGCGCAGTCGTAGGGACGATGAGGAGGAAGTGACAAAGCGCGTTGTTTACTAAAGACGGCCGCCAGGTCGCGGTATTCTGCAGGAACCGAGGAAAGATCGATCTCCTCTAGAGGAGGCGTGTCACGAGGAGACGCTTTAACAGCAGAGCGTAAACAATTGCTGAGGCACTTGTCGCTCCATTTATCAACACAGCCGCGCTCCCAGTTGATAACTGGGTTATGATTACGAAGCCAAGGGAAACCTAGGATTACTTGAGGAGTATGAGAATTGAAAACGAAGAAATCAGTCATTTCATGATGATTTCCTGACATAATGACATGTAACTCGGAGGTTTTTAAATTAATACGGGTCAGTGTGTCTCCGGTTAAGCCGGCGACAGAAATTGACGGTATTTCGCGAGTCGGAAGAGAATATTCTTTAACTAAATCAGAGCTGATCAAATTTTGTTCAGCGCCTGAGTCGATAAGAGCTGAAAAAGAAAAGCGGCGGTTTTGTGTTTGAATGACCATGGGAAGTAACAATTTAAATGGGGAGGTTAACGCAGACGTTCCCACCAGTAACTCCCGCTTTACTGGTGGAAGTTCTCGTTTCCCCGAAACGGACAGTGGGGCAGAAAGTGACCGGAATTACCACAATAAATGCAGAGACGGGCAGATACAGGTCGCTGTCTCTCTGCAGGAGTCAGCCGTGCGCGCCCCACCTGCATAGGCTCGGGGAGCGATCCCGTGAAGGGAAAGAAGATGATTGGCTGTGACCAGGAAGCAAGGAAGACTGGGAGTTGTAGTTCACAGGGGGCTGATTCGAGGAAAAGGACTCGTAGCGAGGGGTCGTAAACCCGGAAGTGGGGGAATTGTGGGAAACGTAGTGTCGCGGTGCAGGCTTGGGCTCACCTGGAGGAGTCGGAAACCCGGAAGTCGAGGGTCGATGGGAACTGTAGTTTGCTTCTCTTCGCCTCTCCCGGAAGCGGTCGTCGATAGAGATGGCAAGGTCTATCAGCTTGTCGAAAGTCTCGGACTCATCTCGCGTGGCCAGCTGATCTTTGAGAAAATCAGAGAGAGCGTTAAGGAAAATACCTTGGAGGGCGGGCTCGTCCCATCCTGTTTGGGCAGCAAGGATCCGAAACTCCAGAGCGAACTCCGAGGCATTACGACGGCCCTGTCGTAAGTTCAACAATCGCTTGGCGGCATTTGAAGCCTGCAGGGGACGGTCAAAAATCCTGCGAAACTCCCGAAGAAAGAGGGCATAGGAAGCAGGGGGGTTATCATGACTCAAGAGGAACGAGTGAGCCCACCGGAGAGCGTTACCTTTGAGCTGGCTTACGAAGAAGGTGATTTTGGCTGTGTCCGACGAGAACTGGGAGGGAGCCGCCTCGAAGGCGAGTCGGCACTGGAGCAGGAAGCCGCCACATTGGTCAGGGTCTCCGGTGAAAAACTCAGAAGGTTTAATGAAGATTTGTTGGACAGGAGGAGTGGGACCAAGAGCCACGGGGGCTGACGGAACGACTGGAGCTGGGGAGGCAGAAGCTTGCAGCTGACGTTTAATGGAATAAATCATACCTCCGAGCTCCTGAAGGTTGGACTGGACCGTGGTCTGGTGAGTCAGCACCTGATGAATTACTTTGTCCATCCTGTCGATCCGCTCCTCCGCGGGAACGGGGGAGGTCTGCTCGCTCTTGGTCTCATTCTGGGTCTGTTGTGGCTGGAGCATTTTTGTTAGGAGTGCGTGGGGAACCCAGATGATATGAGACCCAGAATGAGGCAGACACAAGGGGAATACAAAATAACAGTGTTTATTATTTACAGTGAGTTTAAATCACATCCACAGGCTGCTGGTCTGAGGCTCCTGGAAAGAGGGACGACAGGTTATTAGCTGTCCAACGGGGAAGGCTCAAGTTGTTTGTTAAGGAGTGTGTCTGTCCTTACAGTCCAACCCGAAGGGAGAGCTGGTCCTTCAGTCCAAGGCGAGCGAGCAGCAGAGGGAAATCCAAAAGAGTCCAAAGGGGAACGAGGAAGGCTGGCACTGGAGGCAAAGAGGCACGAGGAATACCTGAGAGGCCTAGGATCCAAATCAGGTCACGAGGGAAATCCAAAGAGCACGAGGAACCAGGAAACTGGAAAAAAGAGCAAAAGGTGAACAAATTCTTTTCACCAAGACATTTGCCTCACAACAGTACAATACCATAAGAGGTGATATGCTCCAGCATTGAATCACACCGGACTGCAGCCTTAAGTAGATGGAGAGGCTCATCAGGCTGATGGCCGCCAGGTGTTGGTAATCAGCGGCCATCAGCAAGGCAGGCTGCAGGCAGTGGGATCCTTACAAGAATAGCGAGAATAAAAGGACCCAGGGTGGGAAAAACTTCCTTTTGTAGTCGAGGGGGGACCACATCAAAGGGGGAACCAGATGGCTTCATGCTGCACATTACCTGATCCAGAGAGGACAGAGAGATGGGCTCAAAGTGGTCAAACACAGCCACACACTGAGATGGGATGGACAGATCATGAGCTGGCGGAGAAATGAGTGCCCGGGTGTTTGTCACTTTTTCTAAAAAGAAATGGAGGAAGTTTTCACACAGCTCAGTTGAGGCTTCCAGAGGTGAAGGCTCACTGAGGTGTAGAACTGAGTTCAGGGTGGAGAAAAGAACTCGGGGGTTGTGGGAGTTGGAGACAATTAAATCAGAGACAAATTTACATGTGGCAGGTTTAACGGTTTTCTGATAGTGACGACAACTCTCCCTTAACATTTGAAAAGAAACATGCAGCCTGTCCTTCCTCCACCTTTGTTCAGCTCTGCGACACTGCTGCCTAACGGCTTGAGTGACTTCATTCAGCCAAGGCTCTGATTTAAATTTTGTTTTTCTGGTTTTAAGGGGAGCAACACGGTCCAGAACATTTAAACAGACAGAGTTGAACTGAGAGGTTAGCTCCTCAGTGGTAAGAGACACCGGGAACTATTCGATCCTCTCAGAATTAAAACCTTCATTAAAACGAGCAGCAGTGTGTAGATGAACAGATGCTCAGATATATTCATCAATTAACGCGGATTCCTCATTTTTCTGAACTGAATAAAACGTGCATTGAATTTAATGAAATGCAAACGTGAGACATCATTTATATTTGACCCATCAAAATGAATGCGGTCATTTATTTACAGAATCAAAGTTTAACATCAAACATTTACATTAATTTGGCAAATTATGAAAATAACAACATAAGCAATCAATCAGGAAAAATCATACGGCCATGATTTTTCCGTTGCTTCACCACAGACATTTATGAAACTGTACAATTATGATCTTTTACCCACACGGAAGTGGATGAGCATTTTACACAGACATTTCTAAATATCTGGAAGAATATCTACTTGATAGAAAAGTTAAAGATGGGAAAGAAGTTTAGAGGGAGTAAAGATGGTATGGGAGGGGAAGTGTTCACCAGAATTGACACTCTCCATCAGAACCCAGCTCTCCCCGGTACGCTTGGTAGGAAACTTGACTCATTACCTTTCTGAGGTTAATCAGCAGATATGGAGCTCCGTTAACGCTACCTGTCCAGCGTCTCCTTAGGATGCTGTGAATCGTCAGAAGTAGTGGCGAGTGAAAATGTTATAATCCCATGGAACTCGGAAGAGCTCTGTTGTCATGTCAGGATCATCCCGTCTCTCACAGAACTGTCCAGCGCTAGGACATATCAGCACTGTCCGCGCCGCAGAACTTCTCCAACCAGCAGAACTCAACAGAACTTCTCCAGAGCTTCAACAGAACTGAGTAGTTTACAGATCTGAGTAGACCAGGAAGTACCGACATTTTAAAGAGCTCTTTCCCGGTTCACTTTTGGGAGTATTCCCATTGGTCAGAAACAACCAGACGGGGTGTGTTTTGTGACGTAAGAGGTTAGAAGACAGCAAGAATTGTTATGAAACAGATCAGAAATGTTCTCACAGACAGAGAGAGTTTTGTTTTGGCGAGTTTAGAAACAGGTGCCAAAACCTCTATATTTACGTCTGAGAGGATTCTAAAAACATGACAGTTCGTTCTAACAACTTGTTTTGCGTTTGACTCCAACCTTGGACCAACTTACACTTGCTCATTCAAAAGCAGAAATCAGAAAAGGCATAATTACTCTGTAACAGCTTTGACATGAGTTCTAACTTTGCATGAGAATAAAAATCATTACACAGTTAATAAAATAGATTAGTTCACTGCAACATCTAAAATGGTTTGAACTAAGACATTTTGATTATCAACATTTGTAAAATAGTAATGATAATAAAAAAGAGAGTGTTCTTTCACATGAATCTTCAAGAAAGAAAGTCTCAGGATGGGTGAACCTGTATTTCTGGATTCAAATCAATGAAATGACAGCTTCTGTCCCACAAGGTTCTTAAGGTCAAGAGTTTTGACCTTAGACTCAGTTTTGACATGGGCCTAGTCCACTACAAGTGAAACGGTTAATGGAACGCGTATGTGCAGGAACGCGCGTCTTAGCAGTATGACAAGGGGGGGTGAAGTCAAACAATACAGGCATGTGATCTG
>NC_056518.1:4275998-4276946 GCF_014905685.2 Nematolebias whitei
TATATATATATATATATATGTATATGTGTATATATATAAGTATATGTGTATTGTTGTGGCTTTTCTCCACAATCGTGTTCAAGACAGCTGAGACGGTCACCTTAGTTCAAAAGATTTATTTGACAAACAGGAGTTATAGGTATTCAGAGACAAACAATTACATTTGTAAAATATATGCATATATTTGGAGCATTAAAGAACGAACCGTCTCGGCGTTTGCTCTCCCGGAAATGCTCGCTGGGCGTGTGTCATTTTTGGCTTTTATCAAAGTTTGAGAAGGCTAGCTTTCTGATTGGTTTAAACCTCCGGTTGCTATGGTTACGGGTCCCGCCCCCCTCAAGGCCCCCTCTTACTGCATTCCAGAGATAAGATTTATGGAAGCTTTGTTTCTTTGTCTGCGTTTAGACTGTTAATACTCTAGTTTCGGTTTAACTTGATTATACCTTATTGATACCAAATGATTTGAGTTAAAGTTGTTTCTTTCTTGGAATAATTAATAACTAATAATTATCTAACTCATGTTTATGTGTTCTTAATTGATCCCTCTTATTATACTTGTGTTTCAGTTCAGTTGAAGCCACCCTGCCCCCACAGCTAGTAAAATTCTCTTGTAATTTACTGTGAAGATTAAACCTGTGTCCTCTCATCTAAACTGAACCTGTCAAACAATGATTAAAACGATTAAATGTTAATTGTTATTATAATATATCAAATGTGTACTTGTAAAATTATCATTAGCTAATATGAGATTATATGTAAAAGTAAAGCCCTGTGATGGACTTGCGACCCGTCCAGGGTGTCCCCCGCCCCTCGCACAGTGATTGCTGGACATGGGCACCAGCGACCCCCGTGACCCAAAATGGAATAAACGGGTAAAGAAAATGGATGGATGGATGTAAAAGTAAAATAGTTAGAATTAGTAAACATTTTCTATAAATATAGTTCAAC
>NC_056518.1:4277046-4297828 GCF_014905685.2 Nematolebias whitei
GTGGGGTCCTTCATGATGCAGGTGGCCCTCTTCCTGCATCTGGAGGTGTAGATGTCTGTGATGGTGGGGAGGCTGATTCCGACAGACTTCTGTGCAGCCTACACCACTCTCTGCAAAGCTTTTCTTTCTGCAGCTGTGCAGCCTCCATGCCACACATTGATGCTCGAGCACAGGATGCTCTCCACTGCACAACTGTAGAGGGAGGTGAGGACTGAGCTTCCCAGACCAGCTCGCCTCAGCCATCTGAGGAAGTAGAGTCTCTGATGAGATTTCTTGATCAGGCTGGTGGTGTTGTTGCTCCAGCTGAGGTTGTCATTCATGTGTACACCCAAGTACTTGTAGCTGGAGACCACTTGCACCGCAGATCCTCTTATGTTCAGGGGGGTCTAGATGTTTTTGTTCCTTCTGAAGTCCACAATCATCTCCTTTGTCTTCTTCACATTGATGTGAAGGTCATTCTCTTTGCACCAGCTCTCCAGGTGTTCCACCTCTTGCCTGTAGCTGGACTCATCATTGTTTATGATGCATCCCACCACCGCTGTATCATCTGCAAACTTTACAATGTGACAGCCTGGATGGGTAGCTGCACAATCATACGTGAGCAGAGTAAACAGGAGGGGGCTCAACACACATCCCTGAGGAGAGCCAGTGCTGAGGGTTATGGTGGAGGAGGAGAGGTTGTGGATCTTCACTAACTGTGGTCTGTTTGTTAAAAAGTCTAGTACCCAGTTGCAAATGGAGGGGCTTAGTCCTAGTGTGGATAGTTTGTCCATCAGGGTTTGGGGGATCATGGTGTTGAAGGCGGATGTGAAGTCCACAAAGAGCATACTGATGTAAGAGTTTTTTTGCTCCAGGTGGTTGAGCGCAGTGTGGACCACAGAGTAGATGGCATCCTCTGTTGATCGGTTCTCACGGTATGCATACTGATGAGGGTCCTCGTTGATGTTGATGGTTGTTTTGATGCGAGTCATGACCAGTTTTTCAAAGCATTTAGCGACTATCGGGGTGAGGGCCACTGGCCGATAGTCATTCAGACCAGTCACTGTAGAGCTTTTTGGGACTGGGATGATGGTGGCAGTCTTCATGCAGGTGGGAACTGTCTCCAGGGTAAGTGAGGTGTTAAAGATGTCTGCCAGTACCTCACAGAGCTGATCAGCACATTCCTTCAACACTTTTCCGGGGATGTTGTCTGGGCCAGTTGCCTTGTGCGGATTAATCCTCCTGAAGGTACTCCTTACTTCTGCTGAGGTCACGCTGAGATGCTCTTCATACGGTGGTGAGGTGAGTCTGGTGCTGGGTGGTCTGTTCGGGTCTTCAAAGTGTGCATAGAACTTGTTGAGGGCATCAGGCAGAGATGGGTCTTTGGGCATTGTTCACTCCTTCCTTTATAATCTGTTATGCACTTAATGCCCCTCCACATGCTCCGAGGGTCTTGTGAGATGAATTGACCCTCGATCCTCTTTGCATATGTGCCCTTGGCCCTCTTAATACCAGCAACCAGCTCTTTTCTTGTCCTACTCAGCTCCTCTGAGTTTCCAGACCTGAAGGCAGTGTTCCTGGCTTCCAGCAGGGTACGCACCTCTGCATTCAGCCAAGGTTTTCTGTTTGGGTAGCTTTTAACATTTCTGATAGTGGAGACGGTGTCAGTACATGTACTAATGTAACCCAGAACTGAGGATGTGTATTGGTCAAGATCAAGCGAACCTCAATTTTCAGTAGCTTCTCTGAAAACCTGCCAGTCTGTTCGATCAAAACACTCTCTCAGTATGGGGCCACTGTCCTGGATCCAGCATTTAACTTCCTTTTGTACCCGTCTGGAGCGTCTCAGCGGGGGCATGTAAGCAGGAGCCAGGAAGATTGAGATGTGGTCTGACAGTCCTAGGTGGGGGCGGGGTTCGGCTTTGTATGCATCTTTTACGTTCGTGTAAACACGGTCCAGCGTGCGGTCTGCACGTGTCGGAATCGCCACATGTTGATTAAAGCTTGGGAGACAGTCCTTTAGATTCACGTGGTTAAAGTCTTCGGCTACAATGTAAAGAGCCTCGGGATGTTTGTTCTGCAGCGAGCTGATGATATCATGAAGCTCCTGCAGTGATTCATTAGCATTAGCGTCCGGAGGAATGTAGACGACAGAGAAGAAAGTCACCGTGAACTCTCGGGGTTGATAATGTGGTCGACATTTCACTGTTATTTGCTCCAAAGCCTTCGAGCATGAGCTATTTACAACAGTACAGTTTGTGCACCAACTTTTACTCACGTAAATGCACACTCCGCCTCCCTGTGATTTCCCCGTTAGCCGTCATCCAGCTGGAAGACTGTGTCCGGCGTTTCGCTTGTAATCCACGTTTCCGTGAGGCAAAGCACCATACACTTCTTCATCTCTTCTGAGGCGCCCGCTCTCAGACGAAGAAAATCCATCTTGTTGTCCAACGAGCGGACATTCGACAGAAAGAGAGACGGCATGTGGAGTTTACCGGCTTTCGCGTTAGCTCGTAGCCTCACCATAACCCCCGCCCGGCATCCTCTCCTCTTAAGCCGGGAGCAGCGCTTCCTCTTTTGCCCGCTGGAACGCCTCTGCTCTGACTGGATGTTCCCACAAAATCCAGGACCCCCTCTGGACAGTTAATTCAGTTTGTTGTTTGACTGATAGCTCTTTGCTTTGTTTCCATAGTGAAAAGTCATATTGCTTGGCTGACAATTTCTTTGTTGTTGTGTCAGTGGTGCTCGACTGACAGTTTCTTTGAACCGTCCCATTGGTCAGTTTCCCAGACCCAACTTCAGCGTCCCCCTGAACACATCTGGTATCCGATCCGGCACCCAGCACTAGAGGGTCATGATCACAACTCAGATGGATGCTGTATGTATCTGAAGACTACCTGTCTGTGTTTTGTGGGCCTAGCCAGACTCACCTCCCCAATCCACAGCTCTGTCTTCTCAGGCTGCTGAGAAGGAAAAATAAACAATCCAATTATTAAAAGTCTGATTCAACCTTAAGCATCTGTTATCAACATTAATCCTCTGTTAGCAAGTTCTATTCTGGGACCACAGCGTTTACCTTCAACAGAGTCATTCTGGTGTCCTGGATTGCACAACAGATGTTTTAAACGCTCAATTACATAAGAGTGAAAACTTTCATTAAACACTGCACAATCCATTTCTTTACGCCTACTGCATAAAATATTCCATTCAAAATAATGTCTTCAATCTTTTAGAATATGTGTTTTGACTCACCACCTGACAGTGAGGACCACTCTCAGGTCCACATTATCCATTTAGACTTTGTAAAGGTTTAGGCAGCATGATAATATGTAATCACTGCTTGTTATATAACAAATCTGCAAATTCTTCCATCTCATAACTATTCTTGTTCACTGCATCCTAAACAAAATTATTCTAATTCAATTCAATTAAGACTATGTCTACACTTCAAGACATCACAGAGACCATTATCACTGCACAAAACGTCTACATGCACCTTTGTTCACAAAGCACAACTTCTTAAACTCACCATGTACTCAACTCTGTTCTCCTTATGCACTCCTAGGACCTGTGTGAAATCTCAAGATGTTTAGAGTCATTTCATTTACCCACTAGAATTGTTGTTTTCCCATAAATAACCTAGTTCAGGTAGCTCTTAGAAGGGAACAGCTCTTAAACTCTAGACAACATTTTCAATATGTGATAAAATCATTTAGACTGATTAATTTAACCCAAGCATTTCAATTTGAGTTTAGTTAAGACTGATTTATTTAACCCAAGCATTTCAATTTGTGTTTAGTTAAGAGTGTCTTTGACCAGAATAATTTTTTCCTTCATTTTACAAGTGTCACGGATTTTGTTTATTGCTTATTTTACATTCTGTAGTTTTTTAGTTGAATTTATAAACTGATCTTATTGTCAATTCCAAGAAGAAATTTTGGCTAATTTGTTTACAATGTGTCATCCAGAAATGCTTAAACTTAATTTGACCTGTTTATGATGTTTATTTCTCCTTCTTCCTTCGGCTTTTCCCTTTTCAGAAGTCACCACAATGAATCATCCTCCTTATCTCCTCTTAGGCCTTTGTCAGACCTACTCCTCACTTCTTCCAAGACCACCCCTACTCCATTTCTCTTTCTATCCACACCCTGATAAAACAGTTTGAACCCAGCACCAATGCTGCGAGCCTTGCTGCTCTTCCACTTGGTCTCTTTGACACCTCAACCATCTACCTTCCTTCTCTGCATCATGTCAGCAGCTCTCTGTCAGTAGCTCTCTACCTTTGCATGTCTGTGCAGTACGTTTCTTGTCAACTTAACTCTGTCCCTCGCCCGCTTAGTGAGTGGCTGTCTGCCATCTTCATCTTCCCACACAGCGAGCTGTTCCAACAATACCTCCAGCTGACTCCCTCTGACTCCATCTCTCGGTTAATTACCGCTCGTACACGGGATGTCCCCCTCTGGCCCTATGGCCTTGAGTTTCAAACCATTGCTGCAGATCAACTGTTCCAGAGGTTACTGCCTCCTCCTTTACCTCTGACACTGATTGAACACACAAATGTTTTTTGACGTCGCTCTCTTATCCCCCTGTTTATGTCTGGCCTCCGACAGCTGTGGTCTAATCAGCTGCTGATCATTCTTTCTATTTTAAACGATGTATTACATTTCTCTCCCAATGTTCAGTGACTGAAAATGGCGTTCAGATCTCCTCCTGCCAAGATCACCCCTAAAATGAGAGCATTAAGAATGTTCAGCCAACGACCTCCTCTCTGCTCACCCTTGTTTTACCTGGTCCAACCTCTGACCACCTGTCAGGCTGCTTCCTAGCCTGCCTGATGATGTACCACCTCCAAGCACCTCCTGTCTCCTCTACAGTTCCCGTGAATGAACCCTAATAAACAGTGTGGTTTGTTTGCCTATCGGACTACTGATATTCATGACCCCACCCACGTTTGGTCTTAACTTGGTGTTTTCCACAACTACCTGTCTGACAGTCTGTCTATCCATCACCTCGTTCCTTCTCACGCGGAATGTATTACAACAAAGTATGTCCTCCTCCCTCTTTTAAGCTGTATTCAGCTTACTTCAACGTTTTTGTACTTCTACTGACTTATTTCTGCTAATTTCTGAACACTGTGCTCCTTTCAGCTAATGTTTGGAAGATTCACATATTTCTGCTTACATTTCAGATACTATTTAGCTGTTTCATGCCAATATCAGCTAATTCCACTTTTCTTTTTAAATTAATCCAACTTTTACAGCCTAATTCAGGAAAACCAAGCTCTACCCACTTACTTCTGGTACTTTAAGATTATTTCTGCTTGTTTTAGCTATTGGTCTGCTGGTCTTTAGCTAATTGCCTCTGTTTTTTTTTTTGATAATTCCCATATTTTGTGCGCGTTTATACTTATTTCATATTCAAAATTGTTCCATATCGTTTAGATTGTTCACCAATATGCCCTTAACTCATGTATTGATCCTGTAGACCATATGTGTCAAACTCAAGGCCCGGGGGCCAAATGTGGCCCTCGTTGACATCTCATCTGGCCCCCAAGATGATATGTGAAACGTAAAATATTTCTCTCTCTTTAATTTTTTCTAGTAATCTTTGATTATGATGTCATAAACACAAGAAAGAACATCAAATGAGACCAATTAAACACTTGTTGAGGAACTTGTGACCAAGAAAAGACGTTATCTGATTTGAGTTAATGTAGATTCTGAAATTGGCCCTTAATTTGAAAAAGGTTTTAATTTTGGCCCCCTTTTGTAAGTGAGTTTGACACCCCTGCTGTAGACTTTCAACAGGAGTCACATGTTTCTCATTTATGAGTTCCACACCTGATGACAACGTTCACACACTCAGGCTTTCAAATCTTTTTATTCTCATTCACTGCTGGCCCCGTTGTGACAAAACAATTCACAAGTCTGTGTTATGAAAAAACCCAGTGAGTACAGACTTGTCCTTGCCTTATACAGCAGCGCCCTCTTTCGGTCAGGATATGGAAGCTCCACTCACCCACAGACACACACACAGAAAAAAAAAAAAAAAAACTAAGCCTTCCACACACAGACTCACTCACTCCCCCCTCTTTTTTCTTTTTCTTATTGTTTCGTCTTCCTCAACGCCTCCGGCCTTGAAGCCTTTATACAACATAGAAAACACGGCACAAACAATAGTTATTACAACGTCCTAACCCTAATGTGATCCCTGACCACAGGAAATTTGGCAAAACTACCTAAGTCCAAGACTTTCACATTTCCCTTTAAACTAAACTATTAATGGCGTCTTTTTAGTGGGCAGTCAACACCCACAACGCAGACGCAGATGTAGCTGGGGTCCCCGACCCGGTTCCCGTCTCTCTCGTCAGAGGGACGGTTCGTACGCCACCACCGCTGAAAAAAAAGGGAAATGTTGTTCACGTCCGACGCGAACGGCACGAGTCCAACTCGTGAAACTATCTACGAAATACACTTAAAGGTTAAACTAAGCCATGCAAAGGACACGCACGCACACGCACGCAGCGTGTAACGCCCAACGTGTCTGAATACGCGTACCCCGTTCGTCAGAAGTACCACTGATCACCGTAAATTAGCTTAACAACCATCTTTATTTCCGGAGATGGTATTAAACACCCACAGATGAAGAATGAATTTGGTTTACGGCCGAATAGTGGAGTTTTTTGGGCCTTTCGGCCAACTTAGGTAACCTGCTTACCTGTTTGTAGAATAGGCCTAGTTCGCTCTGCGGGTGTCCAGCACCACTCGATCCAATCCGTGTGTCCGCCAGCTGTACGTCGGGGTCACCATCTGTTGTGGCTTTTCTCCACAATCGTGTTCAAGACAGCTGAGCCGGTCACCTTAGTTCAAATGATTTATTTGACAAACAGGAGTTACAGGTATTCAGAGACATTTGTAAAATATATGCATATATTTGGAGCATTAAAGAACGAACCGTCTCGGTGTTTGCTCTCCCGGAAATGCTCGCTGGGCGTGTGTCATTTTTGGCTTTTATCAAAGTTTGAAAAGGCTAGCTTTCTGATTGGTTTAGACCTTCGGTTGCTATGGTTACGGGTCTAGCCTGCCCCCCTCAAGGCCCCCTCTTACTGCATTCCAAAGATAAGATTTATGGAAGCTTGGTTTCTTTGTCTGCGTTTAGACTGTTAGAGCTCTAGTTTCAGTTTAACTTGATTATACCTTATTGATACCAAATGATTTGAGTTAAAGTTGTATCTTTCTAGGAATAATTAATAACTATTAATTATCTAACTCATGTTTATGTGTTCTTAATTGATCCCTCTTATTATACTTGTGTTTCAGTTCAGTTGAAGCCACCTTGCCCCCACAGCTAGTAAAATTCTCTTGTAATTTACTGTGAAGATTAAACCTGTGTCCTCTCATCTAAACTGAACCTGTGTCAAACAATGATTAAAACGATTAAATGTTAATTGTTATTATAATATATCAAATGTGAACTTGTAAAATTATCATTAGCTAATATGAGATTATATGTAAAGGTAAAATAGTTAGAATTAGTAAACATTTTCTATAAATATAGTTCAACCCTTGAAGAAAGACACGCACACACTTTGTTTGACATGACATTTGAATGCTTGATAGGAAATATAAAAAGGTATAAAAATATGAAATCCAACAATCCCTCTTTTGATCTCCCCATATTCATGGGAGATCACACCCTTTTGGATGTTTCCAGATGGAAGTGAGTAACACTGCCACCCCACCCAAACTTACTGCAACCCTCCAGGGGTCCTGGACCCGACCCATGGTTAAAACCCTTCCAACCTGTAAAAATATCAAACGAATAACCTTTATAAAAAATTACAAAAAACACTACAACACTCCTAGTAAAAGATAATTACCCAACACACTAAAATAAGTAAAACTTCACCCTAATACCAAAATTGACCTCCTGTTAAACCACCTTTAAAATACCTCGTGGTATTTTAGAATGATTAAATGCCCAATTGAATGGAGTAAAATTTTGAATAGTTAAGAGTTTCCAATTGAATCCACGACCCTTCTCTGGTTGTTCCTCAGAATGACTGAAAGAACAGACAAAACACTCAATTTAAACAGGAAAAGACAAAACACTCAATTTAAACAGGACTATCTAGCAGGTCTTCGGTTCTTGAGCTTGCGGTGGGAGGCCTTGTTCGTCCACAAGGGTCCTTTTGGTGCTCGGCGGGATTAGGCCCGCGGAGATATCTTCATGCAAAGTCCTCATAACCTTTATCAGTCTGATTAGGCATTCTAAATGACGTGTGTCTGCATTGGGACAAAACTAAAATCAGTTTGACGCGTCTTCTGTTCTTCACGGTCAGGGCTGGGAATCTTCCTTCCTTCCTTCCCCGTTCCACCTGACTGACTGACTTAGGCAGAGCGGAGACTTCTTCTCCAATGTTTGCTACTGCCTTTTTCTACCAGGACAAAGGGGCAAAGAGTGAGCTCCCACGAAGGTCCTGTCACCTCCTCCAGGTGTAGTGGGGAGCTGTACTCCTGATGTTCCAGCAGATCAGCCTCAATCTGGTCCAGCGATCGATTCAGCTCCTCTGCAGGGGTGCACTGGTTGTGGTCGTAACAGGTGTCACTCTCCTTCTGGAGACCGATGGCGTGTGATGTTCTCTCCACCACCTGGTGGGGTCCTATCTCTCTTTTTAGCAGGACCCAGTCCGGTGTAGTGGTCCGTAGTCACTCTCCTCGGTCAGAGATTCTCCCTCCTGATGAGAAAAGCTGGACACCAAAGCTTGCAAATTGTTAAACACCCTGTATGGCCTTTTGATTATTTTATCTGTGGGATCCATGACCTATTTGTGGGCCTGGAAAAACTGACTGTGGTTACTTCCTAGTGAGTACAACCTGTTTCTTAATTATTGGACACCCTGATGGTCATTATTGCTACTGCTAGTGTGTACTCTCACACTGTAATGGTTATAATAAAACAGTACTTGTAAAACTGAAATAAAATGCTATTCTTACATTCATCTATACACTTGAAACTGAAATGAGGTACATACTGGACTTCTCCAGGGATACCTGTGTACTCTAGTACCGTCCTCCACCCTTCCAAGCCTTTGCAGTCAACGGATCTACCTACAATAAGCAAAGTTAAACATAATAACACAACACCCATATACAACAACACCCTGCAATAAGCAATCCCCCACGCCGGCCTCCCTCCTGCTGGAGCCTGTGGAAGGAACTTCATTAAACGCATGCGCCGACAACATCAGAATACAATATAACCTTAAAAGTTTTTAAACAACTGACATATAACACCATGGAAACAAGAGGAATTTAATCTTCCCTCCAAGTACCTGTCTGTGCGAAAGAGGGGAGCAAGGAAGAAATTCATAAAATTCATAACCACTGTTCCTCAGCAATACAACATGTGGTTAAAATACTTTGTTCATGAAACCTTTTATTAGCCCAATTAAACTATTTAAGTCCAGTCCAGTCAGTCCAGTCAGTTGCGTTTAAAAATACCGAACCACCACATTTCTCCTTAACCTTTGCTCAAATCCACTTCAGGAGTCTGTGTTTTGATGCTAGGGGCGTCCCCCCTTTTCTGGAATCTGTACACATTACAACAAAGAAAGAGAAAAATACTTTTGTTAAACCGATATATACAAGTGCAATGTCGTTTTGTAGGCTTCTGATTTATTCCACTTTTAAAATGTCAATGTGATTATCCTAAATGATCCTTTAAACGCTTCAGACTTACTACTGGCTTTTTGCTGTTCATTTAAATATAAAACCCAAAGAAGTTATTTTTGTATATTTTGTAATGATCTAATCATTGTATGAACTGTTTCCTGCTAAGAGCAGCCTTCACCTTCCCCCTTTTTGAAACAGTTTTCTGTTTCAAATTCGAAGTATTACCGGCTATAATTTACTAACACCCAGTCTGAGTATTAGTTTCAGAAATATAAAAATAATATGGTGTAATTTTAATCTTCCCCCTACTGTTATTCAATCCAGGTTTAGCAAAAATATAGCCAAATATAACCCAATCACTCCTATAATTTTGCAAAGAGTTAACCATTAAATAAATTTCATCCCTTGTATCAAACCAGACCTACCAAATGAGCTCATTCAAGGCAAAGACAATCATTTATTATTACTTTAGAAAACATTAGTGAATTCCATCCAAATCAGGTCTCAGGTACAGGTTTCTCTGGAATGAGACTTCGTGACCTGTATAAACGAAAAGTTAAAAAGTCAATATTTTGCTCAGGGCTGGGGAGCATTATTCATTGTCCTATTAGGTTTAGAGGTAATAAAACAATTTTCATCTCAGAGCAGTTGGAAAAGGGCAAATCATTTAGCACCCCCACAGTAGTACTTCTGTGTCATGTTTTGGCACCTGTCTGTAAGGATGGTACCATTTGCTGGCTCTGTTTGTGTCTGTGTTCCCTAGTGTTTCTCTTTAGTTTAATTGGTGCCACCCTTGTCTCGTCACAGCTGTTGGTAATCACATCTCGTCTTGTCCTTGTATATAAGCCTTCTGTTCTGTCTTGTTCCTGGTCGCGTCGTATTCGTTGGGTATCCTGTGTTCTCCTGCGTCTCCTGAGTCTTTCCTGAGCTTCCTGAGTCCTTTTGAGTTTCCCCCTGAGCCTTCTGTTGCTGTAAGTTTGGCTGCCACGTCAGCTTATTATTTTGTTACTTTTTATTCGTCATTAAAGTATTTAGTTTTGTAATCTGCCGAGTTGAGTCCTGTCTGCACTACTGGGTTCGTCCTGACCATCAAATCCTGACATTACGACGCGACCACACTTCAGAACCCAGCGGGCAGGGCTCTCTCGGCAGCTTACCTTTTTTCTTTTTCTCCTCTGAGCCTCCCGAGATGAGCAAGTCCACAATCCGGTGCGGCGGGTTCTGGACTAGGCCCGTCCGCCCACAAAGACGTTATGACCAGGAGGTGGAAATCCTGTCTTCACCACTCCTGGTCCTCGAGGAAGACAGAGCTCGGTACCGGGGAAGCCACCAGACCCCAGTTTCTGAGTCCGCCTCGCCCGGCTACTCGGGATGGACGTCGGGGGAGGACGAATTCTGTTTTGTTCCTGTCCCCCGACTCTCCCGCCGTCGCCGGGGAGGAAGAAAGCGGTCTCGGGGGCAGTCCGCGGCGGCCGGCCCGGTCTCGTCGGCAGAATCTTAGAGTTGGTTCCGGTGTTTTTGTGGGAGCGGGGTCCGCCGCCTCACCTCCCAGGTTTCCGGTAGGGGCGAGATCCGGCGTCCCGCGGGAGCTCCGGTCCACTCCTGCTCTGTTCGGTGGGTCCGGTCCGGTTGACGTTACAGGGGCGGGTTCCGTCGCCTCACCTTCCAGGTTCCTGGTGGGGGCGGAGTCCGGCCTCTCACGTCACACCGCGCCGCGGCTGTCCAACCTGGCCTGACCGTACCTCCGGTGCATAGTATCAGTGACTCTGTGGGGGCGTGTTCTGCCGCCCCACCTCCCAGGTTTCCGGTGGGGGCGACACCTGACTCCACACCCTCACTGAAAGACACTTGTCCGTCAGTCACATATTCACCCCAGGATCTTGCATTTATAAACCAGTCTTTATTAGATTCATTTACTAATGCTAAAAATAACCCGGACTGTTCAGAAGTCATATTTTCCCTGATGGAGAAGTTTTTAGTTTCATGGCCCGGTCTCGTTCAGCTCCCTGAGTATAATCAATTATTAATAGAAATTAGGACTCTCAGCACACCCAGAGTCACTAATACTCATTCTAAATCCATAACTCATCCTGCACCCATCACCTTTGCCGCACCCAAGGTCTCTCTGTCATCTGTTGCAGAGCCACAGGTCTCTCCGTCGTCTGCTGCAGAGCCACAGGTCTCTCCGTCGTCTGCTGCAGAGCCACAGGTCTCTTTGCCGTCTTCTGCAGAGCCCCAGGTCTCTTCGTCGTCTGCTGCGGAGCTCCAGGTCCCTTCGCCGTCTGCTGCGGAGCTCCAGGTCTCTTCGCCGTCTGCTGCGGAGCTCCTGGTCTCTTCGCCGTCTGCTGCAGAGCTCCAGGTCTCTTCGCCGTCTGCTGCGGAGCTCCAGGTCTCTTCGCCGTCTGCTGCGGAGCTCCAGGTCTCCAAGTCTCCAGAGGGGCCGGCGCTCTCCAAGACTCCAGAGGGGCCGGCGCTCTCCAAGTCTCCAGAGGGGCCGGCGCTCTCCAAGTCTCCAGAGGGGCCAGCGCTCTCCAAGTCTGCAGAGGGGCCGGCGCTCTCCAAGTCTCCAGAGGGGCCGGCACTCTCCAAGTCTCCAGAGGGGCCGGCGCTCTCCACTACCACGGAGGATTCGCCTCCATGGTTCTCTAGCTCGCACGATGCGGCTCCCAAGTCCTCCACGCCGCCTGACGCGGCCTCTTCGCCGTCTACGCCGCCTGACGCGGCCTCTTCGCCGTCTACGCCGCCTGACGCGGCCTGACGCGGCCTCTTCGGCGTCTACGCCGCCTGACGCGGCCTCCTCGTCGTCTACGCCGCCTGACGCGGTCTCCTCGTCGTCTATGCCGCCAGATGCGGCCTCCTCGTCGTCTACGCCACCTGACGCGGCCTCCTCGTCGTCTACGCCGCCTAACGCGTCCTCCTCGTCGCCTACGCCGCCTGACGTGGCCTCCTCGTCGCCAGCTGCGGTCTCGGGGGTCTCCTCGCCGCCAGCTGCGGTCTCCGGGGTCTACTCGCTGCCAGTTGCGGTCTCTGGGGTCTCCTCGCAGCCAGCTGCGGTCTCCGGGGTCTCCTCGCCACCAGCTGCGGTCTCCGGGGTCTCCTCGCCGCCAGCCGCGGTCTCCGGGGTTTCTTCGCCGCCAGCCGCGGTCTCCGGGGTCTCTTCGCCGCCTGCCGCGGCCTCCGGGGTCTCTTCGCCGCCTGCTACAGCCTCCGGGGACTCTTCGCCGCCTGCCGCGGCCTCCAAGTCATCAACGCCGCCTGCCGCGGCCTCCAAGTCGTCAACGCCGCCTGCCGCGGCCTCCAAGTCGTCAACGCCGCCTTCCGCGGCCTCCAAGGTCCTATGTGTTGGACGGCCTCCCGGCCGCCCCCCTGAACGTTGGTCCCGTGATGGACGGCCTCCCGGCCGCCCCCCTGAACGTTGGTCCCGTGATGGACGGCCTCCCGGCCGCCCCCCTGAACAATGACTCTAGGGACGGTCTCTTGGCCGTTCAGATCTTTTGTGTTTTCCTGCTTGTGTTTTGCCTTAGTTTTTGTCAGGTCCTTGTGTTCTTCCTTATGTTTCCTCTGGCCCTCCACCCTTGCAGTGCCGCCCTCCACCCGCCCAAGTCCTTCGGGAGGGGTTTTTTTTGGGGACGCCTGGAGGCGTCCTTGAGGGGGGGTACTGTAAGGATGGTACCATTTGCCGGCTCTGTTTGTGTCTGTGTTCCCTAATGTTTTCTCTTTAGTTTAATTGGTGCCACCCTTGTCTCGTCACAGCTGTTGGTAATCACGTCTCGTCTTGTCCTTGTATGTAAGCCTTCTGTTCTGTCTTGTTCCTGGTTGCATCGTATTCGTTGGGTATCCTGTGTTCTCCTGCGTCTCATGAGTCTTTCCTGAATTTCCTGAGTCCTTTTGAGTTTCCCCCTGAGCCTTCTGTTGCTGTAAGTTTGGCTGCCACGTCAGCTTATTATTTTGTTACTTTTTATTCGTCATTAAAGTATTTAGTTTTGTAATCTGCCGAGTTGAGTCCTGTCTGCACTACTGGGTTCGTCCTGACCATCAAATCCTGACACTTTCTTAAAATGAGCCTATGTGAGTGACTATTATCAAAGCCCACTGCAGTTTTGATCACGACACCAAGGCGCTCGGATGACCATCACAGACCAAATGTGGGGTTGACACCTCCGTCAGGCTGTAGTTGGCGTTAGTGACCTTGGACAGATGGACCACCAGCCTTTCTGTCTTCAGTTTGTCTCCCTTGGTCTGGAGACCAGTTCAGCTTTGTGCAGCAGTTCATAGCTCAGCATACAGCGAGACTTGAGTCAGAGTCAGAGTTTCTTTATTGTCATTCGCACCTCATGTGGTACATGTGGTGGAGCGAAAATATGTACACAGGGTCCCAGTTACATCCAACAATAAAATGTATAAGAAAAACAGTAATAACATCTAAGATATGAACTAAGAATAACATCAACTAAATATACACTAAGCACTCATAACATTAAACATTGAACATCAGCACAAACATGAACATGAGTCTGTGAGCAGACGTGCACGCATGAACACATCAACATTGAAACAGATCAGCAGCAACATGAAACAGATAAGCAGCAACATGATATGGTTTTTCACAGTGATTATTCTAGTTAGAGATTCATGAGTCTAACAGCCTCAGGGTAGAAGCTGTTCCTCAGTCTAGTGGTTCTACACTTAATGCTCCTCAACCTCCTTCCTGAGGGGAGGTGGGCAGAAAGTGTGTGCTGGGTGAGTGGGGTCCTTCATGATGCAGGTGGCCCTCTTCCTGCATCTGGAGGTGTAGATGTCTGTGATGGTGGGGAGGCTGATTCCGACAGACTTCTGTGCAGCCTACACCACTCTCTGCAAAGCTTTTCTTTCTGCAGCTGTGCAGCCTCCATGCCACACATTGATGCTCGAGCACAGGATGCTCTCCACTGCACAACTGTAGAGGGAGGTGAGGACTGAGCTTCCCAGACCAGCTCGCCTCAGCCATCTGAGGAAGTAGAGTCTCTGATGAGATTTCTTGATCAGGCTGGTGGTGTTGTTGCTCCAGCTGAGGTTGTCATTCATGTGTACACCCAAGTACTTGTAGCTGGAGACCACTTGCACCGCAGATCCTCTTATGTTCAGGGGGGTCTAGATGTTTTTGTTCCTTCTGAAGTCCACAATCATCTCCTTTGTCTTCTTCACATTGATGTGAAGGTCATTCTCTTTGCACCAGCTCTCCAGGTGTTCCACCTCTTGCCTGTAGCTGGACTCATCATTGTTTATGATGCATCCCACCACCGCTGTATCATCTGCAAACTTTACAATGTGACAGCCTGGATGGGTAGCTGCACAATCATACGTGAGCAGAGTAAACAGGAGGGGGCTCAACACACATCCCTGAGGAGAGCCAGTGCTGAGGGTTATGGTGGAGGAGGAGAGGTTGTGGATCTTCACTAACTGTGGTCTGTTTGTTAAAAAGTCTAGTACCCAGTTGCAAATGGAGGGGCTTAGTCCTAGTGTGGATAGTTTGTCCATCAGGGTTTGGGGGATCATGGTGTTGAAGGCGGATGTGAAGTCCACAAAGAGCATACTGATGTAAGAGTTTTTTTGCTCCAGGTGGTTGAGCGCAGTGTGGACCACAGAGTAGATGGCATCCTCTGTTGATCGGTTCTCACGGTATGCATACTGATGAGGGTCCTCGTTGATGTTGATGGTTGTTTTGATGCGAGTCATGACCAGTTTTTCAAAGCATTTAGCGACTATCGGGGTGAGGGCCACTGGCCGATAGTCATTCAGACCAGTCACTGTAGAGCTTTTTGGGACTGGGATGATGGTGGCAGTCTTCATGCAGGTGGGAACTGTCTCCAGGGTAAGTGAGGTGTTAAAGATGTCTGCCAGTACCTCACAGAGCTGATCAGCACATTCCTTCAACACTTTTCCGGGGATGTTGTCTGGGCCAGTTGCCTTGTGCGGATTAATCCTCCTGAAGGTACTCCTTACTTCTGCTGAGGTCACGCTGAGATGCTCTTCATACGGTGGTGAGGTGAGTCTGGTGCTGGGTGGTCTGTTCGGGTCTTCAAAGTGTGCATAGAACTTGTTGAGGGCATCAGGCAGAGATGGGTCTTTGGGCATTGTTCACTCCTTCCTTTATAATCTGTTATGCACTTAATGCCCCTCCACATGCTCCGAGGGTCTTGTGAGATGAATTGACCCTCGATCCTCTTTGCATATGTGCCCTTGGCCCTCTTAATACCAGCAACCAGCTCTTTTCTTGTCCTACTCAGCTCCTCTGAGTTTCCAGACCTGAAGGCAGTGTTCCTGGCTTCCAGCAGGGTACGCACCTCTGCATTCAGCCAAGGTTTTCTGTTTGGGTAGCTTTTAACATTTCTGATAGTGGAGACGGTGTCAGTACATGTACTAATGTAACCCAGAACTGAGGATGTGTATTGGTCAAGATCAAGCGAACCTCAATTTTCAGTAGCTTCTCTGAAAACCTGCCAGTCTGTTCGATCAAAACACTCTCTCAGTATGGGGCCACTGTCCTGGATCCAGCATTTAACTTCCTTTTGTACCCGTCTGGAGCGTCTCAGCGGGGGCATGTAAGCAGGAGCCAGGAAGATTGAGATGTGGTCTGACAGTCCTAGGTGGGGGCGGGGTTCGGCTTTGTATGCATCTTTTACGTTCGTGTAAACACGGTCCAGCGTGCGGTCTGCACGTGTCGGAATCGCCACATGTTGATTAAAGCTTGGGAGACAGTCCTTTAGATTCACGTGGTTAAAGTCTTCGGCTACAATGTAAAGAGCCTCGGGATGTTTGTTCTGCAGCGAGCTGATGATATCATGAAGCTCCTGCAGTGATTCATTAGCATTAGCGTCCGGAGGAATGTAGACGACAGAGAAGAAAGTCACCGTGAACTCTCGGGGTTGATAATGTGGTCGACATTTCACTGTTATTTGCTCCAAAGCCTTCGAGCATGAGCTATTTACAACAGTACAGTTTGTGCACCAACTTTTACTCACGTAAATGCACACTCCGCCTCCCTGTGATTTCCCCGTTAGCCGTCATCCAGCTGGAAGACTGTGTCCGGCGTTTCGCTTGTAATCCACGTTTCCGTGAGGCAAAGCACCATACACTTCTTCATCTCTTCTGAGGCGCCCGCTCTCAGACGAAGAAAATCCATCTTGTTGTCCAACGAGCGGACATTCGACAGAAAGAGAGACGGCATGTGGAGTTTACCGGCTTTCGCGTTAGCTCGTAGCCTCACCATAACCCCCGCCCGGCATCCTCTCCTCTTAAGCCGGGAGCAGCGCTTCCTCTTTTGCCCGCTGGAACGCCTCTGCTCTGACTGGATGTTCCCACAAAATCCAGGACCCCCTCTGGACAGTTAATTCAGTTTGTTGTTTGACTGATAGCTCTTTGCTTTGTTTCCATAGTGAAAAGTCATATTGCTTGGCTGACAATTTCTTTGTTGTTGTGTCAGTGGTGCTCGACTGACAGTTTCTTTGAACCGTCCCATTGGTCAGTTTCCCAGACCCAACTTCAGCGTCCCCCTGAACACATCTGGTATCCGATCCGGCACCCAGCACTAGAGGGTCATGATCACAACTCAGATGGATGCTGTATGTATCTGAAGACTACCTGTCTGTGTTTTGTGGGCCTAGCCAGACTCACCTCCCCAATCCACAGCTCTGTCTTCTCAGGCTGCTGAGAAGGAAAAATAAACAATCCAATTATTAAAAGTCTGATTCAACCTTAAGCATCTGTTATCAACATTAATCCTCTGTTAGCAAGTTCTATTCTGGGACCACAGCGTTTACCTTCAACAGAGTCATTCTGGTGTCCTGGATTGCACAACAGATGTTTTAAACGCTCAATTACATAAGAGTGAAAACTTTCATTAAACACTGCACAATCCATTTCTTTACGCCTACTGCATAAAATATTCCATTCAAAATAATGTCTTCAATCTTTTAGAATATGTGTTTTGACTCACCACCTGACAGTGAGGACCACTCTCAGGTCCACATTATCCATTTAGACTTTGTAAAGGTTTAGGCAGCATGATAATATGTAATCACTGCTTGTTATATAACAAATCTGCAAATTCTTCCATCTCATAACTATTCTTGTTCACTGCATCCTAAACAAAATTATTCTAATTCAATTCAATTAAGACTATGTCTACACTTCAAGACATCACAGAGACCATTATCACTGCACAAAACGTCTACATGCACCTTTGTTCACAAAGCACAACTTCTTAAACTCACCATGTACTCAACTCTGTTCTCCTTATGCACTCCTAGGACCTGTGTGAAATCTCAAGATGTTTAGAGTCATTTCATTTACCCACTAGAATTGTTGTTTTCCCATAAATAACCTAGTTCAGGTAGCTCTTAGAAGGGAACAGCTCTTAAACTCTAGACAACATTTTCAATATGTGATAAAATCATTTAGACTGATTAATTTAACCCAAGCATTTCAATTTGAGTTTAGTTAAGACTGATTTATTTAACCCAAGCATTTCAATTTGTGTTTAGTTAAGAGTGTCTTTGACCAGAATAATTTTTTCCTTCATTTTACAAGTGTCACGGATTTTGTTTATTGCTTATTTTACATTCTGTAGTTTTTTAGTTGAATTTATAAACTGATCTTATTGTCAATTCCAAGAAGAAATTTTGGCTAATTTGTTTACAATGTGTCATCCAGAAATGCTTAAACTTAATTTGACCTGTTTATGATGTTTATTTCTCCTTCTTCCTTCGGCTTTTCCCTTTTCAGAAGTCACCACAATGAATCATCCTCCTTATCTCCTCTTAGGCCTTTGTCAGACCTACTCCTCACTTCTTCCAAGACCACCCCTACTCCATTTCTCTTTCTATCCACACCCTGATAAAACAGTTTGAACCCAGCACCAATGCTGCGAGCCTTGCTGCTCTTCCACTTGGTCTCTTTGACACCTCAACCATCTACCTTCCTTCTCTGCATCATGTCAGCAGCTCTCTGTCAGTAGCTCTCTACCTTTGCATGTCTGTGCAGTACGTTTCTTGTCAACTTAACTCTGTCCCTCGCCCGCTTAGTGAGTGGCTGTCTGCCATCTTCATCTTCCCACACAGCGAGCTGTTCCAACAATACCTCCAGCTGACTCCCTCTGACTCCATCTCTCGGTTAATTACCGCTCGTACACGGGATGTCCCCCTCTGGCCCTATGGCCTTGAGTTTCAAACCATTGCTGCAGATCAACTGTTCCAGAGGTTACTGCCTCCTCCTTTACCTCTGACACTGATTGAACACACAAATGTTTTTTGACGTCGCTCTCTTATCCCCCTGTTTATGTCTGGCCTCCGACAGCTGTGGTCTAATCAGCTGCTGATCATTCTTTCTATTTTAAACGATGTATTACATTTCTCTCCCAATGTTCAGTGACTGAAAATGGCGTTCAGATCTCCTCCTGCCAAGATCACCCCTAAAATGAGAGCATTAAGAATGTTCAGCCAACGACCTCCTCTCTGCTCACCCTTGTTTTACCTGGTCCAACCTCTGACCACCTGTCAGGCTGCTTCCTAGCCTGCCTGATGATGTACCACCTCCAAGCACCTCCTGTCTCCTCTACAGTTCCCGTGAATGAACCCTAATAAACAGTGTGGTTTGTTTGCCTATCGGACTACTGATATTCATGACCCCACCCACGTTTGGTCTTAACTTGGTGTTTTCCACAACTACCTGTCTGACAGTCTGTCTATCCATCACCTCGTTCCTTCTCACGCGGAATGTATTACAACAAAGTATGTCCTCCTCCCTCTTTTAAGCTGTATTCAGCTTACTTCAACGTTTTTGTACTTCTACTGACTTATTTCTGCTAATTTCTGAACACTGTGCTCCTTTCAGCTAATGTTTGGAAGATTCACATATTTCTGCTTACATTTCAGATACTATTTAGCTGTTTCATGCCAATATCAGCTAATTCCACTTTTCTTTTTAAATTAATCCAACTTTTACAGCCTAATTCAGGAAAACCAAGCTCTACCCACTTACTTCTGGTACTTTAAGATTATTTCTGCTTGTTTTAGCTATTGGTCTGCTGGTCTTTAGCTAATTGCCTCTGTTTTTTTTTTTGATAATTCCCATATTTTGTGCGCGTTTATACTTATTTCATATTCAAAATTGTTCCATATCGTTTAGATTGTTCACCAATATGCCCTTAACTCATGTATTGATCCTGTAGACCATATGTGTCAAACTCAAGGCCCGGGGGCCAAATGTGGCCCTCGTTGACATCTCATCTGGCCCCCAAGATGATATGTGAAACGTAAAATATTTCTCTCTCTTTAATTTTTTCTAGTAATCTTTGATTATGATGTCATAAACACAAGAAAGAACATCAAATGAGACCAATTAAACACTTGTTGAGGAACTTGTGACCAAGAAAAGACGTTATCTGATTTGAGTTAATGTAGATTCTGAAATTGGCCCTTAATTTGAAAAAGGTTTTAATTTTGGCCCCCTTTTGTAAGTGAGTTTGACACCCCTGCTGTAGACTTTCAACAGGAGTCACATGTTTCTCATTTATGAGTTCCACACCTGATGACAACGTTCACACACTCAGGCTTTCAAATCTTTTTATTCTCATTCACTGCTGGCCCCGTTGTGACAAAACAATTCACAAGTCTGTGTTATGAAAAAACCCAGTGAGTACAGACTTGTCCTTGCCTTATACAGCAGCGCCCTCTTTCGGTCAGGATATGGAAGCTCCACTCACCCACAGACACACACACAGAAAAAAAAAAAAAAAAACTAAGCCTTCCACACACAGACTCACTCACTCCCCCCTCTTTTTTCTTTTTCTTATTGTTTCGTCTTCCTCAACGCCTCCGGCCTTGAAGCCTTTATACAACATAGAAAACACGGCACAAACAATAGTTATTACAACGTCCTAACCCTAATGTGATCCCTGACCACAGGAAATTTGGCAAAACTACCTAAGTCCAAGACTTTCACATTTCCCTTTAAACTAAACTATTAATGGCGTCTTTTTAGTGGGCAGTCAACACCCACAACGCAGACGCAGATGTAGCTGGGGTCCCCGACCCGGTTCCCGTCTCTCTCGTCAGAGGGACGGTTCGTACGCCACCACCGCTGAAAAAAAA
>NC_056518.1:4297928-4326327 GCF_014905685.2 Nematolebias whitei
GAGACTGATGAAACAATGGTCTCTTTTGATGTCACATCACTCTTTACGTGCATTCCTGTTGATGATGCAGTAGAGGTGGTCAGTTTAAGATTAAAATCAGACACCACTCTGAGTCTTTGTTGCCTTGTTTTGTTTTTTGATTGTTTTTTTTTGAATGTCCAGAGAACCAGATTGAATTTTTTTGGATTTTTCTACCTGGATTATTGAGCATGCATCAGCACACTCCATACCAGTTAGTGGCGGTATGGAACACCCTCATTGTTTTTGCCAACGGCCAAAAAACTCAAGAAGAAGAAATAGAAGCGACGTCACTTTTGATTACTTCCGCTAATCAGGGGTCATCATCATGTCTGCGGTGTTGTGTTTCTAATTGTCCTGCCTCATTGTCGATCAGCGCTACAAGTTAAAAATTTTAACTAAGAGTTGAGTTCATCGAATAATAAAATACTTCTGGCTGTTCACACCTTCCCACGAAGACATGTTTCACGTATTCAGCGGGAGGAGCGTCCAGGCGTGTCGGCTCCTCGCGCCGAGGAGCGTCGTGCTCGTGGAGGCTGTTCGGGGCCGTAAGTCCCGAACCGATCCGGTAGCCAAGTCCAAAGAGGGGCGAATTAAAATGCCTCCCCCCGTGGATCCGGTGGAGATGGTCGTCCTTAACGAGAGATACACGGAGTACAAGCTGATCCTGAGGGCGCTTCGGTAGGTCGGAACAGGTCCAAACATGTCGTCTTTGGGCAATCCAGATTGGTCATGTAAAATATCAGTACTGAGTCTGTAGAAAGCTTCGAAATGTCTTACGGTTTCCAGAGCACTGTTTAAATTAAGCTGTTTTAATTACTGTGACGAACTTTCGACCCGTCTAGCGTGTCCCCCACCTCTCCGCACAGTGATGGCTGGACATGGGCACGAGCGACCCAAAAAGGAAGAAGCGGGTAAAGATAAAGGATAGATGTTTTAAATTAACTCCAAACTTACAATACTTTATTTAATTTAATTCATAAATTATAAAGTAAAACATATAAAACTGAATTATATCATGGTGCAGTTCAAAAGGGTTTTTCATATATGCCATTCTGAAGCGTGGGTCCACGCTCAATGTAAACAAAACACAGCTAAATCCACCAGAAGCTAACTTTACTAAACAAATGAACGTAAATATATTGGTACATGTTAGTGCGTCAATATTGTTGGACTTAACCTCAAACAGCTCTTTCAGGGATGTTGCCATTACTGATCTATTTTCAGTCACTTTGGCTATTTCCCTATAAACAAATGCAGAGGATAGCTGGTTGCTATTTTCAAATTTAGCATAAACATTTTTATTTTAGGAACACAATAGCCATAAAAGAAAAAATAGTTTACAATTTGACCAGTCGTCATGACACTGTAAAGAGTACCATTATGTGTTACAGCCAAAATATTCTGGAGCAAATCTGCCAAGAAAATGGACCTTCAACATCCAACGGAAAACTTAACAATGAGAAGCAAATCAAGGTTCTTTATTGTCATTTTCATCATATGTGGTAATGTTCAGTCAGATCATCTGGACCGTTTCTTCTTCTTTCTTTTTTTTTTGCTGAGACATTTCATCCTTCATGCAAAGGACTTCCAACAAACGAAGTCCCACAAGCAGCATAGTGGATAATAACAGTTTGCAAAATGGCCTCCGGGGCCTGCCCTCTCCCCCATCAACTCTTCTTAGGTAGCCATAGACACCAAAGTTTATGCCCAATAGGCCAGGTAAAAATCCAACAATGTTCATTCAGGTCATCTGCACGGTTTCTTTTTTTGTTTTTTTCACATGTGGTACATGAGGTGGAATGAAATTGTCTACTCAAGGTCCAGTTACACTCAAAAAAAGCAAAAATATATAAAGTATAAATAAAAAATAACCAGTACATAAGTATCTAAGATGCATAATATAAATAAGGTGTATTAAACAGAAACCTGAACAATAGATGGTTATGAATAGAGCAGCTATGGGTAAGAAATCAGCAGCACAGATAAAGTGTCAAATTTCCAGTTAAAGTGGCATTACATTGATTATTTTTCTGGTTAGAGATTCATGAGTCTTAACAGCTTCAGGGTAGAAGCTGTTCCTCAGTTTAGTGGTTCTACATTTAATGCTTCACAACCTCCTGCCTGAGGGGAGCAGAACAAAAAGTGTGTGTGCTGGGTGAGTGGGGTCCTTCATGATGCAGGTGGTTCTCTTCCTGCATCTGGAGGTGTTGATGTCTGTGATGGTGGGGAGGCTGACTCCAACCTCTGTGCAGCCTTCACCACCCTCAGCCAATGCATCAGCATGACAAAGATGAAGATATTATCAAACAGCTGTAGCAGCCACATGTCTCATCATTAAAGTGCTTGTGACATGCAGACCTCTCAAAGGGGAACTCTTTAAAAAGGAGAACTCTTGGTCTTTGTTCATTGAAACAGTCTTATTTGAACTCTGACTCTTCTTCGTCACTCTAACCCTCAGTCTGAAAATAATCTAAAGAAACATCATATTTGTCTCTACTGTCTGTGTTGTTAGCCAATGAAACCTATCTCTTCTCCCTGGCCTTTGGCCTGTAATGTTGACTTTTAATTATTTTAATAATTTTATGTTCGATTGTTTTATGTGTGCAGTACTTTGTCCTGTGGGTGTTTAAAGTGCTCTATGAATAAAGCTGCTATGGTTTTATAGTAAAGCTCTCTTGACATGCAGCTGTTTCCATTTGTCATCACTTCCTGTTACTGCATATTCAATTCAATAATACTTTATTAATCCCAAAGGGAAATTATTTTGTTGTTGTAACTCGTTATCCTCATTTCATTAAGAGATGTTAAAAATGCTGATCGCTGTAGACAGGAAGGATCTCCTGTAAAGGTCCATCCCACAGTGGATCCTAAGAAACTGGCTGCAGATGCCGTCCGATCCGTCCACCCAGACTCGGCTGGCCTCTCGGTTCCCCTGGACTGTAGGACCACCTGAATGCCAGGCAGAACTCCTCCCAGAGCGATGGCCACTCCTCCCAGCAGTCTGCCGAGCTCCTCATAGCTGCGGACAGACAACTGTAGGTGCTGAGGGACGATCCTGTCCTTCCGCTGTCATGAGCCGTGTTTCCTGTTAGTTCCAGGATCTCAGTGGTCAGGCACTCTAGCACAGCTGGCAGGTAGATGAGAATGCGTCCACATAACATCCTTTTCAACTCATTTGAGAGTTGGGACCATAGTTGAGATATTATTTGAGCTTTTGAGATGTTAATCAGCTGCTGTTGTAGAAAACTGCCTTGTTGCCATGGTTACGCATCATAACAAATGTCCAAAGCTAAAAAGGTTTCAGTAAAAATCCTTCCAGCTGCACAGCATCTGATACCAGAGGAAACAATAATCCAAAAAATATGATTTACATCCAGAAAACCAGGAATTAAAGTTTCCAAAAGCAAAATCTCAGAATGAAAGCAACAGAGCTGCTCCAACATGCAGCCACTTTGAGCGGCGCAATTCTAGAATTTTATGCACATATATGCACATATATGTTAATATGCACGTATCTCAACAACTGTCCATCTTAGCAGCATATATTTTTTGCAATATGTTTTTATTATCTTTCTAAAAATGCATGTGTTGCATAACCTACTTATCACCCCTATTCAATGTCAAAGTCACAAATCAAGGTCAAATGTTCTACAAGGTCTTCGGGCCGTTGCTATAAGTTGCCGTCTTGCTGTATAATAGTTTGTCAACGAATGTTTAATGTGCTGTATGCTGTACTCTTGTTTTTGAATATAGCGTAATGGAAAAATGAAATATAACTCAATCCAATTCAGCATTCTGATTAACTGATACAAGAAAATGAACATTTTATACAGGAAATGTGTTTGAACTGTTCAATTTTTTCTTTGTTTGTTAGTCTTGAGTTTAAACAGGAGTTGCTGCGAAAAAAGTACGAGGAGAAGACGGGCTCCCAGGCAGAGGAGAAGGCCAAGCAGGAGTCCGAGGAGCATTGCACCCTGATGGCCTGGAACAATCAGGAAAACCTTCGCCTTCTTAAAGCCAGGTGCCAGTCTATCAATGAAAAAGACTTTGAAGGATTCTAGGCTCAGATTTGATGTTTCTAATCTCTCATTTCCAGTGGTGTGAAAAAATAAAGAGAATTGAACTCTTTCTTATCAAAATAAATTTCCAGATGTCTAGAATGTAGGTATTAGTCACAATTTGCTGGTGAAAATTCTCAGTCATCCAGGACATGATGAATTCAAAAAACATTCAATACAACAACATCTGGACTTTATTTGTAACAGAAGACGTTTCGCTCCTCATTCAATTAGTCATAATTGTACTGAACTTATTTTGTGCTAAAATCATCTTCATTACCACAGACTACCTTATAAATATTAGTAATTATGAGTTACAGATCATTATTTAAATTACTTACACTCATTTTTAACTACTTGTAATATGAATACTGGATTTTCTTCATGACATTTGAAAGGGTTAAAGGTTTATGGGGGATGCTAAAAAAAAATAATTGGAGATTCCTGGAATTATTTTTCATGTTGGATATCTAAAATGCAATTTACAACTCTCAACAGTAACAATAATTATTTATATTCATTTTAGGTGTTCAGAAAGAATATATTTCACAGTCAAAGTTTTTTTTATGTGTCATTCGCACCACATGTGATAAGTGTGGTGAAACGAAATTGTGTACACAGGGTCCCAATTGCGTCCAACAAAATTATAAAATGTAAAGAAAAACAGTAATAAGATCTAAGATATGAACTAAGAATACATTAAGCACTAGTAGTACAAAAACAATACGCTGAACAATAGCAGCACAAACGTGTGTGAGCAGATGAGCACGAATAAACAGCAGCGTGAAATAAATCAGCAGCATAAGGTCAGCAACATGGATAGTCAGCAGCACATATGAACAATCAAGTGTCATTACAGTGATTTTATTTTTTTTTTTCCACTGATAATCCTGATTAGGGATTTATGAGTCGTAACAGCTTCAAGTTAGAAGCTGTTCCTCAGTCTAGTGGTTCTACACTTAATGCTCCTCTACCTTCTTCCTGAGGGGAGCGGGTCAAAAAGTGTTTGTTCTGGGTGAGTGAGGTCCTTCATGATGCAGGTGGCCCTCTTCCTGCATCTGGAGGTGTAAATGTCTGTGATGGTGGGGAGTCTGACTCCAACATCTTTTGTGCAGCCTTCACCACTCTCTGCAAAGTTTTTCTTTCTGCAGCTGTGCAGCCTCCATGCCACACGTTGATGCTGGAGCACAGGACGCTCTCTCCACTGCACACCTGTAGAAGGAGGTGAGGACTGAGCTTCCCAGACGAGCTCGTCTCAGCTGCCTGAGGAAGTAGAGTCTCTAGCTATGTTTACATGCGCAGAATTCTTTGACCGGATTGAAATGTGTTCTGTTTGAATAATTCAAATGTGTTGTTTACATGGGCACAATCTGTTCATGATGAGCGTTTACATGCAGCGGGCTTTGTTCTGAACAGCAGTACTGACATGCGCAGAGTGGTAAACTCTCCTTAAAAAAACCACCGAAGAAGAAGTTCTACTTCCGGGTGAACGTAAACAAACCTGAGCACTCAAAATGGACCCGCGACAGGTTTTAATGATGGTGGAGACGTTATTGCACTCCCTGACTGAGCTACAGGTAATAGAAATCATTTTGAGCTCTTTAAAAGTTTCTAGTAGAAATGTTGTGTCGCTCACCGACCAGTTTTACTTCCCTGACATGCTAATATTATTAGCGTTAGCCAGGCGGAAATGGCAAAGTCGCACATGCGCAGTCAGGTCAGTTTTTCACCATCAGATAAAAACGAACAGATCAAGCGTTTACATGCGCACCGATCGGGTTTCGGATCGGCGTAAACCACCCGTTTCGTTCTGATCACAAATTATAACGGATCGCGCTGAATACACAAAAAATAACCCGAACGGAGTGTTTACATGACACACTTTTATTCCGACAGGCCATTTGATCCGGTTACTTATGTCCATGTAAACATACCCATTGATGAGCTTTCTTGATCAGGCTGGTGGTGGTGTTGCCCCAGCTGAGGTTGTTGTTCAGGTGTACACCTAAATACTTGTAGCTGGAGACACTTCCACCGCAGATCCTCCTATGTTCAGGGGGAGTAGGTGTTTTTGTTCTGTCTGAAGTCCACAACCATGTCCTTCATCTTCTTCACATTGATGTGAAGGTTGTTCCTGCACCAGCTCTCCAGGTGTTCCACCTCCTGCCTATAGCTGGACTCATCGTTGTTTGTGATGCATCTAATCACCGCTTTATTGTTTGCAAACTTTACAGTATGACAGCCTGGATGGGTAGGTGCGCAGTCACACGTGAGCAGAGTGAACAGGAGAGGGCTCAGCACACAGCCCTGAGGGGAGCCAGCGCTGAAGGTTACAGTGGAGAAGGAGAAGTTGTGGATTATCACGGACTTCGGTCTGTTTATTAAGAAGTCTAGGATCCAGTTGCAAAAAGAGCTTAGTCCTAGTGTGAGTATTTGTCCATCAGGGTTTGGGGGATCATGGTGTTGAAGGCAGATGTGAAGTTCACAAAGAGCATAAGGACATAGGAGTCCTTCTCCAGGTGGGTGAGAGCAGTGTGGACAATAGAGAAGATGGCATCTACTGTTGATCGATTTTTGCAGAATGCGTACTGGTGAGGGTCCTCTCTGATGTTGATGGTTGTTTTGATGTGGATCATGACCATTCTTTCGAAGCATTTAGCGTCTATCGTGGTGAGGGCTACTGGCTGATAGTTATTCAGACCAGTCACTGTAGAGCTCTTTGGGACTGGAATGATGGTGGCGGTCCTCAGGTAGGTGGGAACTGTTGCCAGGGTGAGGGAGGAGTTAAAGATGTCGGCCAGCACATCGCAGAGCTGATTGGCACAGTCTTTCAGCACCTTCCCGGGGATGTTGTATGGGCCAGTTGCTTTGTGAGGATTAATCCTCCTGAAAGTACTCCTCACTTCAGCTGAGGTCATGCTGAGCGACTTCTTCTGGTTTTGAAGTGAGTCTGGTGCTGGGTCAGCTGTTCAGGTCTTCAAAGCATGTGTACAACTTGTTGAGGGCATCAGGCAGTGATGAGTCCCTAGGGCATTGTGCACCTTTGCCTTTATAATCTGTTATACATTTAATGCCCCTCCACATGCTCCGTAGGTCTTGCGAGCTGAATTGACCCTGGATCCTTTGTGCATATGTGGCTTTGGCCCTCTTAATACCAGCAACCAGCTCTTTTCTTGTCTTTCTCAGCTCATGTGAGTTGCCAGACCTGAAAGCAGTGTCCCTGGCTACCAGCAGGTTGCAAACCTCTGCATTCAGCCAAGGCTTCCTGTTCGGGTTGCTTTTAACATATCTGATGGTTATGATGTCATCAGCACATTTGCTAATGTATCCCATGATTGAGGATGTGTATTCTTCCAGGACTAGCTCCCCATCATTTACAGCAGCTTCTCTGAAGACCTGTCAGTCTGTGCATGCAAAACAGTCTTTCAGTATGGAATCACTATTTTTCTCTCAACTTTTGACTTTCCTTTGTATCGGTCTGGAACGTCTCACCGGGGGGAGGTAAGCAGGGGCCAGAAAGATGGAGATATGGTCAGAAAGTCCATGGTCGGGCAGTCTGTGTGTGCCTGTTTAGGTCTCGGTTTGGTTTTTAGGTGGTCCCCTCTCAGATCAATTCAAGTAGACCCCAGTTAATGTGGTGTCTACTTCCCCCTGTCGCGCTCCCCTCCGATGGTAGGCTCCCCTGCCGCCGGTGCATTGGCAGCTCTCGGCGTCTGGGGCTGGGTGGGGGGGTGGCTGCCTGCCGAGGTCTGGGTGCTCTGGTTCTGTTGGGCCTCTGTCCTATCTCCTTACAGTGCCTTGCGAAAGTATTCAGCCCCCTTGAACTTTTCAACCTTTTGCCACATTTCAGGCTTCAAACATAAAGATATAAAATTTAATTTTTTTGTGAAGAATCAACAAGTGGGACAAAATTGTGAAGTGGAATGAAATTTATTGGATGTGTCAAACTTTTTTAACAAATAAAAAACTGAAAAGTGGGGCGTGCAATATTATTCGGCCCCCTTGCGTTAATACTTTGTAGCGCCGCCTTTTGCTGCAATTACAGCTGGAAGTCGCTTGGAGTATGTCTCTATCAGTTTTGCACATGGAGAGATTGAAATTCTTGCCCATTCTTCTTGCAAAACAGCTCGAGCTCAGTGAGGTTGGATGGAGAGCGTTTGTGAACAGCAGTCTCCAGCTCTTTTCACAGATTCTCGATTGGATTCAGGTCTGGACTTTGACTTGGCCATTCCAACACCTGGATATGTTTATTTGTGAACCATTCCATTGTAGATTTGGCTTTATGTTTTGGATCATTGTCTTGTTGGAAGATAAATCTCCGTCCCAGTTTCAGGTCTCTTGCAGACTCAAACAGGTTTTCTTCCAGAACGGTCCTGTATTTGGCCCCATCCATCTTCCCATCAAATCTGACCATCTTCCCTGTCCCTGCTGACGAAAAGCAGCCCCAAACCATGATGCTGCCACCACCTTGTTTGACAGTGGGGATGGTGTGTTCAGGGTGATGAGCTGTGTTGCTTTTACGCCAAACATATTAATTTTTCATTGTGGTCAAACAGTTTGATTTTGGTTTCATCTGACCAGAGCACCTTCTTCCACGTTTGGTGCATCTCCCAGGTGCTTGTGGCAAACTTTAAACAACACTTTCTATGGATATCTTTGAGAAATGGCTTTCTTCTTGCCACTCTTCCATAAAGGCCAGATTTGTGCAGTGTACGACTGATTGTTGTCCTATAGACAGACTCTCCCACCTCAGCTGTTGATCTCTGAAGTTCGTCCAGAGTGATCATGGGTAGGGATGCACCGATCCACTTTTTTTACTTCCGATCCCGATACCTAAATCTAAATATCGACCGATACCGATCCAGTTCCCATATCATCATCATCATTGATTTTATATGAGGCTGTAATAATCTCCTCTCAAGTACAATTTGTACAAATATATGCATGTATGTCCAAAAAGGCAACTTGAGGTAAGTTGTATTAATGTTGGATAAGTTTTAAAGTTAGAATTAAATTCTACTAACACAAAACATGTTTCTTTTTATTCCTAGTTTTAAAGTGGATAATAAAGTGATTAATTTAAGTGATTGTTTAAAGTTATTTTATATTTGTTTAAATAAAGGGCAGATATAAGAATTATTTTTCTTCTTTCTGCACTCTTTTCATTCAGTGTTTTCTTTTTGATTATTTTTTTTTAATTTTGTTTCTTTTAAATGAATGAATAAAAGAATTAAATAAAATAAAATGTTAAATGGCTTCAAACACCTAGCATAAACCAACAGGCATGTTCCTATTTTTAGTATTTTACATCACTTTATAATGCAGCTGTTGTTGTTTTTAATATAATTTTCAAATCATATGTTTTTTTATGATTATCTACTGTTGTACTGATAAATATCTCCTGGAGGGTAAACTATATCTTGACTGCAAGTATCAAGCTGAGAAATCCTTCGTTTTCTACAACTGATAGTGGTAGGTAATGAATCAAGATGAAGTTTAGCAACTTCTCTGTAAACATTTGAGCTCCGGGGCTTCAGCGATGTCTTCTTCTTGTTCAATCCGAAGCAGGCAGCCTGACTTGTGTAGTATGCTAAAGGCTAGGTTAGCTTGGTGAGCTTCAGAGCTCCACTACAGTCATATTTTAATAACGGGTTCTCTCTTTTTCGAGCTACTTGACAGATATGTGACAGAATGTGTCTGTGTACTGTGTTGTCGATGGTTAAATCAGTGACATGAGACGTTAATTTTCTTTGACCCATCAAAATAAATGGTAATTTATTAACAGAACCAAAATTTAACATCAAACATTGTACACTTGATTATACTGATCGGCTCTGATTAATAAAACTTGGCACGTTTTACTTAATAAAAACAACAGACATTTCTGAAGATATCTGGATTAATTACTGGCAAGATAGAAGAGTTTTAAAGATGGGAAATGGAGGAGTTTAAATGGAGAGAAAATGTGGAGGAAGAAAGTGTGTTGACGAGGAATGGCACCCTTCATCCGACCCCAGCTCAGCCCCGGTACACTAGGTAGTGCAGCGTCTCGTTACCTTTGCAGAAGATGGGTCAGCTCCGGTACGGAGTTCCATTTCAACGCTACCTTTCAGCGTCTCCTTAGGATGGCTGAGAATCGTCCGAAGTAGTGACGGTACTCCGTTCAACAACACGCTCACCTCCTGGGTAGGTACACAGCGAGCTGTGAGTCCGTCAGAGGTTCCACTCAGATGTGGAAGGCTCCATAATCCCAACTAGACTCAGAAGACTGAGTCTGAGAAAAACTCAGAAGAACTCCTAGGAACGCCCGCCGAACACCATCAGAACCAGAAGAACTCACGGAACTCGGAAGTGTCGACTTTTAAAGAGTTCTGCTTCTGATCACTTTTAGGAAGTCCTGATTGGTTGAAGGAACCAACAGGGGTGTGGTTTTCGTGACATCAGAGGGTCATTACAAGTCAAGAAAACAGCGGAAATGTTTAGGAACAGACAGAGAAATGTTTTGACGAGGTGAAAAACACTGCAGGTGCCAGTTCTCTTGTTTCTATCTGAGAGGTTTAAAAACACGACAGCTCGTTCCAATAACTTGTTTTCGACTGTCTCCGACTTTTGACCGACATCACTCCTTCTCATTTCAGACAGAAGATCAAAAATGCATAATTACTTTGTAAAATAGACATTTAACTTGATTTCTACTTTGAATGAGGATTAAAAAAATCATTTGATTTAAAATGAGTGGTTCACTTCAACCTTTAAAAATGGTATGAACTAAACACACTTTTGATTATCAAGATATTGTAAAATAGTAATGATAATATAAGAAGAGAGTGTTCTTTCAATTGATTAGTTCAGGATACACTTAGAAAGTCTCTGGATGAGCTAATTTGTATTTCTGGATTCAAATCAATGAAATAACAGTTCCTGTCCCATGAAGGTCTTCAGAGGCAGGTTTGATCGGAGGCCTAGTTCACTACAGTCCCCCCTTTGGAAATCATCGCCTGTCCATGGGGATGAATTCCAACATGAACTTACGCCTCCGATTGTCCTTGAGCTTGATGTAATCCAGCAAGAGGAAAACAAAAGTCAAAGAAGGTAATCTCACAACGGTTTAGGTAATTTCACAATGTTGTTGGTAATTCCATAATGTTGTTGGTAATTCCATTGTAGCAATGCTTTAACCCCTTGGAAACAGAGTCTGTAATCTCCTGATGCATGCTCAATAATCCAGGTGGAAAAATCCAAAAAAGTTCAATCTGGTCCTCTGGACATTCAAAAAAACAAAACAAAGCAAAAAAATGTAGAAATGTTTCGTCTCTCATCCAAGAGACTTCCTCAGTCTGAGGTGCTGTTTTCAGCTCAGTCTCTTAAATAGCACCTTCTCAGAGTGGATCAACCAGTTTGCTGCTGACAACCAAAACCAGCTGATCACATGCTCAAGAAGGACCATCAGCCTAACAATGGATCATTAGCACACTGATGGCTGTTTACTATTCACAGAGGGCTGAGTGATACTAGCAATCACAGCATTGTAAGAGGGGGGACAGTTGAACCCGGAGGCCTCCACCCCTGTTTAATGATGGACGATTTCTTTTCACAAAGATGGCCTCCTTTACTCCTCTCTCAAACCATCGTTCCTCTCTGTCCAGGATGTGAACATCTTCATCCTTGAAAGAGTGACCGCTGGCCTGGAGATGAGTGTAGACCGCAGAATCCTGGCCTGATGATGTTGATCTTCTGTGCTGGGCCATCCTTTTGGCCAGTGGCTGTTTAGTTTCCCCGATGTAAGACTGATCACAGCCCTCCTGACACTGAACAGCATACACAATATTACTCTGTTTGTGCCAGGGGACTGGATCTTTGGGATGAACCAGTCTTTGCCGTAATGTATTTTGGGGTTTAAAAGCCACTGGGATGTTATGTTTAGAAAATAAACGTCTCAGTTTCTCTGATACTCCCTCAACATACGGAGAGTCTGTAATCCATTGGAAAAAGTCATATAATCCACAACGATAAATCCACAACGATGGGAGGTGTTGATTGATCAGCATGCAGAGGGGTTCCCTCGATTGAACCGCAGAGGCGACCACTGGATGAAGATTGGAGACCCACGTTGGACTTGTAGGTCCCTTCAGCGAAGGTTGCTACTGGTGGTTCCCAGTGGGTGCCATTCTGGTTCTATGTGTTATGCATTTATGTGGTTTTAGTTGGGCTTATGAGTGAGATTTTACATAAGACCTTAACCTATATGCACCTGGTGTGTAAGCTATCATGTTCTAGATCAGCTAAAGTTACCAGTTTAAAGGGTGGGTCATGCTGAATGAGGGTTAAAAAATCATTAATACTGTTTTACAGTTGATTTAAAATGAGTGGTTCACTTCAACATTTAAAAATAGTATGAACTAAACACACTTGATTATCAAGATATTGTAAAATAGTAATGATAATATAAAAAGAGTGTTCTTTCAATTGATTAGTTCAGGATACACTTGGAAAGTCTCTGGATGAGCTAATTTGTATTTCTGGATTCAAATCAATGAAATAACAGTTCCTGTCCCATAAAGGTCTTCAGAGGCAGGTTTTTGATCGGAGGCCTAGTTCACTACACTTCGGACAGCCGCACTCAGTCTGTCCCGCCTCGGAGACGGGCAGACTGAGCGGGGCAAATTGGATGCGGCTGGCCGGGGTCGAGTCGCCTGTTGTGGGTTGAGCAAAGAGCAGCGCCCCGCTGAAGCCACGGAGCTCGAATGTCCATCATAAAACTAACTTTACCGTGGTTTAATATGGTGCTATTTCTCTGCAGACGTTGCACGATGCTGCATTGCTTTGTGGTGTTTCTAGTGTAAAATACTTCCACACAGCGGACATGTCTAGATGAAAAGTTTGTTAGCTGTTAGCCGCAGTGCTGCTAACTCAGTCCTCATGTTGTAGCTGGCTGCAAACTATGAAATTGATTTCCTGAATGTGAGGCGGGTCTTATTACTCTAAGTTCATGAGACACGCCGCCGTTCAGGAAATCCAGTCAATAGTTTGAAGCCAACTTGCATCATGGATCGGAAATATCAGCAGGTGGATCGGAAAAATCAGATAGGTAAATTATGCTGGTATCGGAGGTCGATACCGATACTGGATCGGATCGGCCCCATCCCTAATCATGGGCCTCTTGGCTGCATCTCTGATCAGTTTTCTCCTTGTTCGAGATGAAAGTTTAGAGGGACTGCCGGGTCTTTGTAGATTTGCAGTGGTCTGATACTCCTTCCTTTTCAAAATGATTGCTTGCACAGTGCTCCTTGGGATGTTTAAAGCTTGGGAAATCTTTTTGTATCCAAATCCGGCTTTAAGCTTCTCCACAACAGTATCTCGGACCTGCCTGAGGAAGTCTTTCGGATTGAAGACGAAACGTTTCTACATTTTTATTTGTTTGTTTTGCTTTGTTTTGTTTTTTGAATGTCCAGAGGACCAGATTTAACTTTTTTAGATTTTTCTACCTGGATTATTGAGCATGCATCAGGATATGTTTAACAGCTTGCTTCCAGAGCTAACAGCTTCCTGTGTTAGGTAGAAAAATTAAATAAAATACAAACAAAAAGCGTAGTGCTACTTCTTGTGTCATGCTTTTAAAACTGATACTCAATAAAGGATTTACTTATTTAGGTAAAAATAAATTGTTTTAAAACCTGTTAAAATACACCAGAATGCAGGAAATAGCAGCTACTTTATTCAAAAAGTTATGGTGGAGGACCCACAGACCTCACACCAATATGTCCCCCCTGCAATAATTCTAATGATAATACCCACTGTGTTGTTCAAGCCAAGAGCCATTGTCAACACTGGGAGGCTAAGGCCCCTAAAAAGGGCTTCTAGAATCGCCCCTGGTGTGAAGAAATGAACTGAGAAAAATCAACTCTTGGCCTAAAATTTAACACAACAACATACACATATCCAAAAAAGTTCATTCTGGTCCTCTAGACATTCAAAAAAACAAAACAAAGCAAAAAAAAAAAAAAATAGAAACGTTTCATCTCTCATCCGAGAGACTTCCTCAGTCTGAGGTGCTGTATTCAGCTCAGTCTCTTAAATAGCACCTTCTCAGAGTGGATCAACCAGTTTGCTGCTGACAACCAAAACCAGCTGCTCACCTGGTCAAGAAGGACCATCAGCCTAACAATGGATCATTAACACACTGATGGCTGTTTACTATTCACAGGGGGTTGAGTGATACTAGCAATAACAGCAGTGTAAGAGGGGGACAGTTGAACCCGGAGGCCTCCACCCCTGTTTAATGATGGACGATTTCTTTTCACAAAGATGGCCTCCTTTTCTCCTCTCACAAACCATCGTTCCTCTCTGTCCAGGATGTGAACATCTTCATCCCTGAAAGAGTGACCGCTGTCCTGGAGATGAGTGTAGACCGCAGAATCCTGGCCTGATGATGTTGATCTTCTGTGCTGGGCCATCCTTTTGGCCAGTGGCTGTTTTGTTTCCCCGATGTAAGACTGATCACAGCCCTCCTGACACTGAACAGCATACACAACATTACTCTGCTTGTGCCGGGGGACTGGATCTTTGGGATGAGCCGTAATGTATTTTGGGGTTTAAAAGCCACTAGGACGTTATGTTTAGAAAATAAACGTCCCAGTTTCTCTGATACTCCCTCAACATATGGAATGACCACTGGTCTGGGTCTGGGTTCCTCCTTTTCACCTGTTGGCTGACTCGAGTCCTGTTTGGGTTTCTTCTCTGCTTTTAGGAAGGCCCAGGTAGGATATCCACATTGCTCTAGAGCCTGTCTTGTGCGGGATTTCTCCTTCTGCCTGGCTCCTGAGCTAGTGGGGACGCTGTCTGCTCTGTGATACAGAGTCCTGATGACTCCTAACTTGTGCTCCAAAGGGTGATGGGAGTCAAACTGCAAATACTGGTCTGTGTGGGTGGGTTTGCGGTACACCTCAGTTTGCAAATGTCCTCTATCAGAGACTGAGACCTCACAGTCCAAGAAAGCCAACTTGCCATTTTTTTCATCTTCTCGTGTGAACTTGTTGTATTTATCCACAGAGTTGATGTGTTCAGTAAAATGTTGGACTTCCTGAGATTTAATTTTAACCCAGGTATCGTCAACATACCTGAACCAATGACTTGGTGGTGTCCCTGAAAAGGACGTCAAGGCTCTCTTTTCTACCTCCTCCATGTACAGGTTGGCAACAATAGGAGAAACTGGAGACCCCATAGCACACCCATGTTTCTGCCTATAATATTGCTCCCCATATGTGAAGTAGGTTGACTGCAGGCACAGTTTCAAGAGTTGACACAGTTGTTCTGTGGAAAGCGTGGTCCTGCTGCTCAGAGTGGTGTCTGATTTTATTTTTAAACTGACCACCTCTACTGCATCATCAACAGGAAGAACAAAGGCTGTTTTCCAAGTGTCTGGGATGGAGTTTTGTCTTATGGAGAGATTGAAGATGTGGGTCACAGGGACTGTGATGATATGAGCAGCCAGCCTTAAGAAATAAGGTGGAAGTTCATCTGGACCTGCAGATTTTTTAGGGTCAAGATCTTTTAACAGTTTATTGACCTCACTGACTGAGAATGGAGAAAAAGAGAAGGTTTGATTAACTGAGGATTGACTTGTAGGAGGGATTTGATTTGTAGAAGTTAGGTTATTAAGTGAAGTGGCTGATTTTCCATTAGTAACTGTGTCAAATTAAGAACTAGAAGCAACAAAATGTTTGTTGAAACAGTTCAGGATCTCGTGCTTATTTGACACAGGAACAGAGTTAATGAGAAGTTGTGATGGGAGGTCAGATGATTGGGGGGTGCCTGAGAGAGATTTGATGGTTTTCCAGAATCTGTTAGGGTCATTTAGATTTTTGGAGGTCTGAGATAAGAAATAGTTGTGTTTTGCTGCTTTGACAGCAGTTGTACATTTATTCCTCATCTGCCGAAAACTCAACCAATCAGTGTCTGAGTCAGATTTTCTCACTGTGGCCCAAAGATGATCTCTCTTGTGCAGGAGGTCAGCTAGCTCAGGAGTAAACCAGGGGCTGTCTCGTCCCTTTATTCTGAACTGACGAAAAGGGGCATGTTTGTTCACAAAATAAATGAAACTATTGTGAAAATAGTTCCAAGTGGAGTTCACGTAATCAATTAACAGAATACGATGCCAGTCAAAGTGAGACAGATCCCAGAGGAATGACTGTTAATAAAAATGTTTCAGATCCCTTTTTTGAATTAATCTGGGCTTAGAAGGTGGAAGTTTAATATCTCTCAAAGCCGCTGTCACACAATGGTCACTCAAGATATTGGCAAATGTAGATGAACAGATGCTCAGATATATTCATCAATTAACACGGATTCCTCATTTTTCTGGACTGAATAAAACGTGCATTGAATTTAATGAAATGCAAACGTGAGACGTCATTTATCTTTGACCCATCAAAATGAATGCGGTCATTTATTTACAGAATCAAAGTTTAACATCAAACATTTACATTAATTTGGCAAATTATGAAAATAACAACATAAGCAATCAATCAGGAAAAATCATACGGCCATGATTTTTCCGTTGCTTCACCACAGACATTTATGAAAACTGTACAATTATGATCTTTTACCCACACGGCGGTGGATGAGCACTTTACACAGACATTTCTAAATATCTGGAAGAATTTCTACTTGAGAGAGGAGTTTAAAGATGGGAAAGAAGTTTAACGAAGAGTAAAAGATGGGGTTTGAGGGAGTGTTGAACAGAACGGCACTCTCCGGGCTTTCTTCAGCTTCTTCCTTACAGTACACTTAGGTGGTGAAATCGACTCTTTTACCTGGAGATGTCTCAGGCGAGATTCCGTTTAACGCACCCTTTCAGCGTCTCAGTAGGATGCTGTTACTCGTCCGGAGTAGCGGCGAGATTCTGTCCGCCACAGCTCACCTCAGTGAAGATGTTATAATCCCATGAAACTCGGAAGAGCTCTGTTGTCATGTCAGGATCTTCCCGGCTCACAGAACTGAACAGAGACCCAACTCCCACAGAACTGAACTCTCACAGCCCTCACAGAACTGACAGAACTGTGTATCCAACAGAACTCAGTAGACCAGGAAGTACCGACATTTTAAAGAGCTCTTTTCCCGGTTCATTCGGGAGTCTCCCCATTGGCCAGAACCGACCAGACGGGGTGTGTTTTGTGACGTAAAAGGTTAGAAGGCAGCAAGAATTGTTATGGAACAGATCAGAAATGTTCTCACAGACAGAGAGAGTTTTGTTTTGGCGAGTTTAAGAAACAGGTGCCAAAACCCCCCTGTTGACGTCTGAGAGGATATAAACAGGACAGTTGTTCCAACACATGTCTGCTTCAACTCCTGACCCTGGAAACGCACACTTGCTCATTCAAAGGCAGAAATCAGAAAATGCATAAAAATCTGTAACAGACCTCAACATGAATTCTAACTTTGCATGAGAATTAAAAATCATTACACAGTTAATAAACTTGATTAGTTCACTGCAACATCTAAAATGGTTTGAACTAAGACACTTTGATTATCAACATTTGTAAAATAGTAATGATAATAGAAAGAGATTGTTCTTTCACTTGAATTTTCAAGAAAGAAAGTCTCAGGATGGGTGAACCTGTATTTCTGGATTCAAATCAACGAAATGACAGTTCCTGTCCCACAAGGTTCTTAAGGTCAAGAGTTTTGACCTTAGGCTTAGTCTTGACCTCAGATTAAGTTCACTACACAAATACACCTGTACCAGGGAATTTGTGAGGCATATTAGTTAGAAACAGGTCTAAGGTGGAGGATTTTTCAGGACGGTTTTTGTTTAATCTAGTGGGAGAGTCGATCAATTGGGTCAGATTGAGAGACAGGCAACATTCCTTGAATTTATCACAGAGGGGGGTCGACTTACACCAATCAATGTTGAGGTCTCCAGCCAAAAGGATCTCTTTGAATTTTAAATTACCAAGAAATTCCATCAGGGCAGACAGAGCCTCAGGTGTTGCTGAAGGTGGGCGGTAACAGCAGACTACAGATAAGATCTGGCCTCCATTCAATGTGATGTCTACAGCTAAGGCTTCAAACTGGTTTGGAATTGTTTTAGAAGACACAAGACTAGCAGCCAAAGATCTCTGATGTAAACAGCGACCCCCCCCCCCTCTCTTTTCTGACGATCACAGCGGTAGATGTTAAGTCCATTGATTGCCAGGTCATTATTGAGTACAGATTTGTTGAGCCATGTTTCAGAGATGAAGATAACATCTGCTCCTGAAAAACTGACCAGAATTTTCAAGGCATCAAGTTTTCTCAGAAGGCTACGAGCGTTTACATGCAGAAAATGAAGCCCAGACACGTTTTTAAAGTCATTTGGTGTCATATAAATAGTGGGGGGTCCAGGGTTGGGTTGAATCCCTGAGAGCAGTAACAACATTATTATCAGACATTTTCTTGAGTTTTTGTGACTGATGTGTAATTACAGGAGTTCACAGTGTGACAATTAGCCCCCATAATCGAACCATGAGAAACATTAATGAAGACGTGATCATTCAGAACCCAAAAACAGTGAAATTTGCAGTGATGGGCAGATTCAGGTGTATTAACAAGATTCAGTGACTCCAAATAATCTGAGAACTGAAAATAGTGACAGTAATATGAATGATGCAGAAACGTTTCAGACCATAAAACGTCACAGTTCAAATGGGCAAACAAACCCGACGAGGTGGCCCAACTGCAGTTTGAGTTGGGCTGAGGTGGGCTCCAGCCCCCCTGCGAAGATGGATGGATGGATGCTCCCATGGGAAACAGAAGCTGGGTCCAGAATCAACAGGCCGAAACAGAAACATAATTTGCAGCAAATAGCAGAGCGAGCTGCCAGAAAATCCTCCTGAAGTGAAAGGCATGGTCCTAGCTCATTTCAGGTCAACAGGGGCCAACAGCGTGATCCGGAATAAAATTAATTATTATCCAGGTGAGTTTGGATAGAGGCCTGCAGCAACTCCGATACAAACTCCGAACTTCTCTCGAGCACCACGCAGCCCTGCTCCTTCACGCTGCTCCTCCGCTTCTCTGCATGTCACCTCCACACCCGACAGCACGAGAGGCACCCCCGGTGAAAAACGAGACTGACCGGAGAGGCTGAGGCTGAAGTCGACACTGGTCCGGTCCGGTTCTGCTCCAGTCCAGCTCCGGCGCTCCACAGCACGAGAGACGAAGAGGCTGAAGATGTCCCTGGCCCGGTTCTGCTCCGGTCCGGCCCGGCGGCACTTCAAAGCATTGGAGCGTCTCCTCCAGGTGAACACAGCGATTCCACGGAGGTGGACAGTCCTTCGGTAAAAGTAACGGGCTGCTCACTGAAGCTGAGAACGCCTCTGTTGAAGACGAAATCCCCCACAGCCACCTCGGTTCGGTTCTGATCCAGTTCGAGGGTCACAGGTACATTTCCCCCACACCTATGAAGACACCACGAGGGCCAGTCCAGCAGAAAACCAGCGAAATACCACCCGTCGATTATTGTCGGAACCAGGTAGAACCACAAAGGTCCAGATGAGAGTTTGTTGAGGTCCAGAGAGAGAGAGAACAACACCGGACCTTTGTGCGACGACTCCCCAGCTCCAGGGGTCACCTGGCCGGCAGGGTGCGCTCAGAGTGACCGGTGGGGTGGGAGCGGCCAGTCCTGGACCAAAATATATTTTTGGACGGTCCCGTCCGGCTCTCTGAGTCACTGAACACCAAATTCGGTTGGAAGGGGGACCAACTTTAGTCCGGTTAGAAAAAAACGGGTCAGTTTGATGATAAAAGACTGCAGAGAAGCCAGAGGGAGCTGCCGTCCATCAGCTCGCCAGAAGTGATTTCAACCTCCATGGCGCTGCATGGTGGTGTTGTCTGTACAGGACATCTGTTCTGCGGCTTCTGGGTCGTCACCGACCTCTTTCATCCGTTTTTTCCTGCGTGATGTCTCTAAGTCGTCTCTGTCATGCTCGATTCTCAGAGCTAGTGACATCACAGTCGTACTCAATCTTTCTTTCTCCTTCTTATACTAAACCGTGAGTAAACTGAATACTGAACTCTCAGGTTGTGATAAGGAACATGTGTCTGTTACAGCATTTATCAGGTGCTTGAGTTAACTGCAGTGTTTCCCCTACCATTAAACAGGTGGGGTGCCCCACCCCGCCAACAAAACTGAGCACCCCGCCTACCAAAGTGAACTTGCTTCTCCCACCCCCACCTCACACTGACATATCACTATGGTCGTTTTCACACCAGATAGTCTGGTAGACTCGGTTCGGGACCAATATTCATGAACTTTTGTTTACATTTGAGCTGGTGCGTTTGCGTTCACACTGCACTGTGCAGTCGAGTCAACTTGTTGAACCAACCTATTCCCCCGCTCGCCTGTGGGGGCGCTGCACCAAGAACTACTGAAAGAAACAACACAAAAACCTCTGAAGACACGTCTTCTTCTTCTTCTGTAAATAAAAATAAAAACGAAGTGGCATCAAGTTTTAGCAGTTTTAGGAGTTATATTTTGTCATTTTTCAAAAATGGACTTGGCATGAGCAGAAGATGAGACAGAAGACCATGGAGAATATGGTTTTCACACAAGGCAGCTGACGGCTCCATATGAGGTCAGAGAAATGTGTGTTTGTTTACCCTGCGGAGCGGGGCTCGGTCTGTTTACATTCACACTGTACTCGAACCGCACTGGAGTTAGCTTCTACCGGACCGAGACCTAGGTTTTAGCCCGGGCCAGAGTTCGCCTTTTTGTTCCGTGACAGAGTTCGATGGCGCGTTCACACCTCCCCAAACGAACCGGACTTTCTAGGAAAACGAGCTAGAGTTCGATTAAAGCGGACTAAACAGGGCTGGTGTGAATGCACCCTAAAGTAGTGGCGCAATATACAGGCTTTCTAGCTAAAAATAAAACCAAGGCAGCACTCACATTGCCTCTTCCCTCATGTTGAACGCCCCCTGCCCCCACTCAAAAACTGTTAGTGCATGCTGCGCTCAGACATGTCTCCGTCTCCCCCATTAGCAAAAATCATGGATGGGATGAGCACCCCGCCATGGCAAGCTAACTAGGGGAAACACTGTACTGCATGTAGTCATGACAGAAGGATCAGTCAGATCATGTGTTAAGCAGTTTCTGGTTATGCGCTTTTGAGTTCGGATGGACCCAGTGAGGCATGGACTACATCCTGCTTGCCTTTACCCCAGAGGGCGTGGCTTAAAGGTGGGGAGCGGGGGGAGGCAGAACAGAGCTTCTTAATTTATGTATCCACCAGGAGCAATTTGAGATAAGTTGACCTATTCAAGGCAAGCGGGGAGGCCAAATTCAGATAAACAACCATTGTTTTGGGCAGGCTGACACTACTGATTTCATGTCTGCCTTCAATTCTGCTGGTTCACTCAATGGTGAATTCAAACAGCTGACCAGATCCATAATTTACAATTTGGAAGATGTGTAAAGAGAGGCTCTGATATACAGGACATAGAGCAAAAGCAGGAGGACGGCAGGAGAGGGAAGAAAAGCATCCGTCTTCGTCGAGGGCATGTCAGAAAAGGGGCTGATATGGCGACTACAAGTGGCACATTAAAATTGTTTTATTCACAACCACGTTAAAAGCCCTAAGAGGTTTCCACTTATATAAAATCCTGATTTTTATCCAGCCCCACCTGAGCTGATAATGCTCCTGCTCACACAAATAAAATCAAAAAGAATTATCAACTTTTTCCTGCTTATTAAAGTTCAAGTCAATTTTATTGTCATTACCAACACATGTGGTACATGAGGTGGAATGAAAATATGTACACAGGGTCTGAGTTACACCCAAAGATCGCAAAATACAAAGTAATTTTAAAAAAGGATCTAAGATATATGCTAGCAAATGTGGTTTGTTAAAAACATTAAAAAGGTTACAGCAACTGTTTGCTCTTAAATACAATGTTAAATGCTGCCATTTAGAGCAGTTAAAATCCACTGAATAATAAAACAAACGCCGCTCTTGAACATGTTTTTGCACACCACCTGTAACATCAGTGAGAATTGAGTCTCCTGCTGAGTCATTTGATTGCACTCTTCTGTTTTAGATTGGCAAGAGTGCATAAAGAAAAGGAAGAAGCTGGGCGCAAGAAGATGGAAGCTGTCCTTCAACGTGAACAGGAACGGCAGGAGCTAATCAGACAAAAAGAGGAAGAGATTCTGCAGCTACAGGTGGCAATTTCTCCAGCTCTTGACTTAAAAGTTTGTTTTTGTAGCAAGTAATAAAAAAAACAATGGAAAAAAAGTATATAATGCAGGCTGAACATGATAAAAAAGGTAAAACTGCTTTCACCTCTTTACAGGAGGACGCAAAGAACTTTATCACCTTGGAAAACCTGGATCAACGAATTGAGGACGCTTTGGATAATCCCAAAAATTACAACTTTGCTGTTGACAAAGAGGGTAAAGTTGTCAAAAGGACACAACTACAGTGAAATGCCCGCTTCATTTGTATGTTCATTTGTCTGAAGATAGAGAGAAGACTGACATACTGTTTGGTGACTAGGATCTGAGTTCACTTCTCCAACTGTGGCTGCTTCAACCTGAGTATGAAAAATGGTTTATTCCCAAAAGTTGTAAAAGCTGTTTAACCACAGTCTTTATTTCTGCATTCTGAAGTGTTGTACCATCCTACCACACAAATACTGAAGCTCGGTAAGTTCTTGTGAACAGAAGTGAAGGCAATAAAAGATGAGAGAATTTTAACTGAATCACTGGTCTGCATCTGTATTTTATTTCTGTATTTTCGTAGCAAAATCATTGGACTTAAATGGTTTTAGAGTCAACCCAATGCAGAATGCCTGGGTAGCTAATTAACCTGTAGCTAATTAACTTGAGCCACACAAAACTTGTGAATTTTACAAATATTGAGCTAAATATGGTGGCAACAACCGCAAAGATTCACTACACAATACTGCTGTATTTTGTTACTGTTCAACTTTATTTTGTGCAGCAGGTGTGGTTATATCAGCATACAGAACAGTTTTTGTAATAAATGCTTTTTTCCCCCTTTTTTTTAATCCTTCAACATTTAAACAGACTGAAGCAGCACACAGCTTCAAATGGGTTCAATAGACCTTTGATTCAACAATATTTGTTTAGAAACAGAATTTGAGCACTTTAATACTGGAAGTACAGGTCCTCAAAAAATTAGCATATTGTGATAAAGGTCATTATTTTCCATAATGTAATGATAAAAATGAAACTTTCATATATTTCAGATTCATTGCACACCAACTGAAATATTTCAGGTCTTTAATTGTTTTAATACTGATGAATATGGCATACAGCTCATGAAAACCCAAAATGCCTGTCCCAAAAAATTAGCATATTTCATCCCACCAATGAAAGACAAGTGTTTTTAATACAAAAAACGCCAACCTTCAAAAAAAATCATGTTCAGTTATGCACTCAATACTTGGTCGGGAATCCTTATGCATGAATGACTGCTTCAATGCGGCGTGGCATGGAGGTAATCAGCCTGTGGCACTGCTGAGGTTTTATGGAGGCCCAGGATGCTTCTATAGCGGCCTTAAGCTCATCCAGACTGTTGGGTCTTGCGTCTCTCAACTTTCTCTTCACAATATCCCACAGGTTCTCTATGGGTTCAGGTCAGGAGAGTTGGCAGGCCAATTGAGCACAGTAATACCATGGTCAGTAAACCATTTACCAGTGGTTTTGGCACTGTGAGCAGGTGCCAGGTCGTGCTGAAAAATGAAATTTTCATCTTCATAAAGCTTTTCAGCAGATGGAAGCATGAAGTGCTCCAAAATCTCCTGATAGCTAGATGCATTGACCCTGCCCTTGATAAAACACAGTGGACCAACACCAGCAGATGACATGACACCCCAGTGACTGTGGAAACTTGACACTGGACCTCAAGCAATGTGAATTCTGTGTTTCCTCTCTTCCTCCAGACTCTGGGACCTTGATTTTCAAAGGAAATGCAAAATTTACTGTAATCAGAGAACATAACTTTGGACCACTCAGCAGCAGTCCCAGGTGAGATGCTTCTGACGCAGTCTTTTGTTCAAGAGTGGCTTGACCTGGGGAATGCGGCACCTGTAGCCCATTTCCTGCACACGCCTGTGCACGGTGGCTCTGGATGTTTCTACTCCAGACTCAGTCCACTGCTTCTGCAGGTCCTCCAAGGTCTGGAATTGGCCCTTCTCCACAATCCTCCTAAGGGTCCCGTCACCTCTTCTCGTTGTGCAGCGTTTTCTGCCACACTTTTCCCTTCCCACAGACTTCCCACTGAGGTGCCTTGATACAGCACTCTGGGAACAGCCTATTCATTCAGCAATTTCTTTCTGTGTCTTACCCTCTTGCTTGAGGGTGTCAATGATGGCCTTCTGGACAGCAGTCAGGTCGGCAGTCTTACCCATGATTGCGGTTTTGAGTAATGAACAAGGCTGGGAGTTTTTAAAAGCCTCAGGAATCTTTTGCAGGTGTTTAGAGTTACGTCGTTGATCCAGATGGTTAGGTTAATAGCTTGTTTAGAGAACCTTTTCATGATATGCTAATTTTTTGGGACAGACATTTTGGGTTTTCATGAGCTGTATGCCATAATCATAAGTATTAAAACAATTAAAGACCTGAAATATTTCAGTTGGTGTGCAATGAATCTGAAATATATGAAAGTTTCATTTTTATCATTACATTATGGAAAATAATGACCTTTATCACAATATGCTAATTTTTTGAGAAGGACCTGTACATACATTAACAAATATTCTAACTGATTTGAACAAACATCCAAATATCACTTGGACAAATTTGAGATGACGTGTTTTCTCATTAAAACATTTACATTAGGCAGTTTACTTTGGTTCATTATATTTGGTTTATTATATTGTGGATTTTGACAAGAGAATGTAAATGGCTGTTAACACCTATTTCCCTAAGAGGGAGGAACACAGAGTGACCTATAAGAGAGGAGGAAGGAATATGCAGGTGACTACATTCTGTGTGGAAGAGGAAACCTGAGGGAGATTTGGGACTAGGGTTGTAGCAGGGGAGAGCGTGGCCAGACAGCATCAGGTTGTGTGTAGAATGACTGTTGTTCACAACAGAATAGAAAAAGTCAAATCAGAGAAGAAGACCAAATGGTGGAAGTGAAGAAGGAAGAATGTGAGAAATTCAGAGAGGAGCTGTTAAAGGCTCTGGGTGGTAAAAAAAAAAAAAGAGCTTCCAAAAGGCTGGGCTACTACAGCAACAGTAATTAGATAGGAAGGTACTTGGTGTGTCATCTGGACATAATGAAGGATAAGAAAACCTGGTGGTGGAATAGTGAAGTGCAGGAAGCTGTTCAAAGAATGGTTAGCCAAGAAGAAATATGACAGTGAGAGGACTGAAGAGAGGAGACAGGAATTTAAGGAGATGCAACATAGAGCAAAGAGGGAGGTCGCAAGGCAAAACAGAAGGCATATGATGAGTTGTATGGGAGACTGGACACTAAAGAGGGTGAGAAGGAGTACCGATTGGCAAGACAGGGATCAGGCTGGAAAGGATGTGTAGCAAATTAGGGTTGTTAAAGATAGGAATGTTAATGTTCTAACAAGTGAGGAGAGTATGATGGGAAGATGGAAGGAGTACTTTGAAGAGCTAATGAATGAAGAGAATTAAAGAAAAAAAAGAGTAGAGGTCATAGAAACTGTGGACCAGGAAGTTGGAAAGATTAGTGAGGGTGAAGTCCAGAAAGCTCTGAAAAGAATGAAGAAGGGAAGGCAGTAGGACCTGATGACATACCATTGGAGGTTTGGAAATGTCTTGGAGAGATGGCAGTGAGGTTTTTCACCGAAATATTCAGTGGCATATATGAGGGTGAGAAAATACCTGAGGTGCCCATTTTTAAGAACAAGGGTGATTTACAGAGTTGTAGCAACTACAGGGGAATTAAGTTGATGAGCCACACGAAGATCTGGGAAAGAATTGTGGAAGCAAGACTTAGACAAGAGATGACTATCTGTGAGCAGCAGTATGGTTTCATACCAAGAAAGAGCACCACAGATGCCATCTTTGCTTTGAGAATGCTGACGGAGAAGTACAGAGAGGGTCAGAAAGAACTCCTCTGTGTCTTTGTGGATTTAGAAAAAGCATATGACAGAGTGCTGAGGGAGGAGGTGTGGTATTGCATGAGGAAATATGGAGTGGCAGAAAAGTATGTTAGACTGGTACAGGACATGTATGAGAACAGCAGGACAGTGGTGAGATGTGCTGTAGGAGTGACAGATAGCTTCAAGGTGGAGGTGGGAGTGCATCAAGGATCAGCTCTGAGCCCCTTCTTGTTTGCTTTGGTGATGGACCGACTAACACATGAGGTCAGGCAGAAATCCCCGTGGACGATGATGTTTGCAGATGACGTGATCTGTGGTGAGAATAGGAAACAGGTGGAAGAGAGCTTGGAGAGGTGGAGGTATTCACTTGAAAGAAGAGGAATGAAAGTCAGCCATAGTAAGACAGAGTCCATGTGTGTGAATGAGAGGGAGGCTGGTGGAACAGTGAGGCTACAATGAGCAGAGGTCACAAAGGTGCAGGACTTAAAATACTTGGAGTCCATTGTCCAGGAAAATGGAGAGTATCGTAAAGAGGGGAAAAGAGAGTCCAGGCAGGATGGAGTGAATGGAAAAAAGTTTCCAGAGTGATTTGTGACAAAAAGGTGTCAGCAAAGGTCAAAGGAAAAGTTTACAGGACATTGGTGAGACTAGCTATGTTGTGTGGTCTGGAGAAAGAGTGGCATTGACAAAAAGACAGGAGAAAGAACTGGAAGTAGCAGAAATTAAGATGTTGAGATTCTCCTTAGGAGTGACAAGCCTGGATAAGATTAGGAATGAGATCAACAGAGGTACAGCACAGGTTGAACAGCTGGGAGATAAAGTTAGAGAGGGCAGATTGAGATGGTTTGAACATGTCAAGAGGAGGGACCGTGGGTATATTGGTAGAAGGATGATAGAAATGCAGTTGCCAGGAAAAATAAAAAGAGGAAGACCAAAGTGAAGATATACAGTATGGATGCATTTAGAGAGGACATGGAGGTAGTTGGAGTGAGGACAGAGGATGCAGAGGACAGAGTGAGGTGGAGGAGGATGACTTGCTGTGGCGACCCCTGAAGAGGGAAAAGCAGAAAGAAGATGGCTTTGTTTCATTATACTCAGTTTAGTCTTGAAATTAAGAGTCTTTTCTTGGAGGTGCTTTTTTTTGGTGATGTCAGAGATCTGTTATTATCTACATGTAGTTCTTAATCTGCTAACGCTAATGAAACAAAAAAAGATTTCATTCTGAGGCAAGAATATGGTTACTAAACGCAAATAAATTACAACGCCAATTTAAATTAATTTGGGTCATATAAAATGTACAAAAAAAGCAGTTTGCAGATCATAAATCCATATTCACTGTAAATATAGTAAACATCAAATGTTTAAAGTAAACATTTTTAAGAAATACAGTACATCAAAGATTTTCAGTTAGTGAGGTCTGGACTGCACTTCAGCACCTGAACCCCTTCATCATGGGGCAGCTGTGGCTGAGTGGTTAGAGCGGTTGTCCTTCAATGGGAGAGCTGGAGGTTTGATTTTACCAGCAGTCACATGCTGAAGTTTCCCTGGGCAAAACACTGAAATCCTCATTGGCTTTTGATGCGTGTTCCATTCCTTTATTTATACAGATTAATCCCACTGAGCCTCGGGGACTCAATTACAAGAGAGACCTGGAACCACTGGTGTATGAGTACCATACCATACCAATTTATTTATAGAGCACTTAAAACAGCAACAAGGCCAACCAAAGTGCTGTACAAAAGTAAACAAACATGCACAGCGGACAGGAAAACATAAAATAGAAATACAGATACAAATAGCAGCAGAAGCTAACTAAAATGGGCAACAGAGTTGAGAACAGACCGGACCAAAACAAATCACAACGTGTTAAAGGCAAGAGAATAGAAGTGGGTCTTCAAGCGAGACTTAAAGACTGAGAGTGTGGGAGCCTGCCGGACACTCAGTGGCAACTCATTCCACAGTCGTGGACCTGCAACAGAGAAAGCCCTGTCACCTCTGAGCTTACGACGGGTTTCTGGGACTGAGAGAAGCATCTGGTCTGCTGACCTCAGAGAGCGCGGTGGGACATATGGCTGCAGAAGATCAGTGAGATAGGATGGGGTGGAACTGTTCAGTGATTTAAAAACATACATGAGAATTTTGAATTGGATCTGAAGGTGAATGGGTAGCCAGTGCAGGGAGGCCAAAACTGGTGTGATGTGCTCTCTATAGCCTGTACCAGTTAAAAATCGGGCTGCAGC
>NC_056518.1:4326337-4327375 GCF_014905685.2 Nematolebias whitei
GGATAGCGTGATCCCCCAAAAACTGTTTCAACTGAGACTCCACAATTTTTTCCAGTAGTTTAGAGGTGAATGGGAGTCTGGAGACAGGCCGGAAGTTGGACATGACTGAGGGGTCAAGGTTAGGTTTTTTCAGGAGGGGCTGGACAGCAGCATGTTTAAAAGTCTTTGGCACCACACCTGAGGATAAACTGCTATTCAGAATAGTGAGGATAAAAGGACCCAGGGTAGGAAAAACTTCCTTTAGCAGTCGAGGGGGGACCACATCAAAGGGGGAACCAGATGGCTTCATGCTGCACATTACCTGCTCCAGAGAGGACAGAGAGATGGGCTCAAAGTGGTCAAACACAGCCACACACTGAGAAGGGATGGACAGATCATGAGCTGGTGGAGAAATGAGTGCCCGGGTGTTTGCCACTTTTTCTAAAAAGAAATGGAGGAAGTTCTCACACAGCTCAGTTGAGGCTTCCAGAGGTGAAGGCTCACTGAGGTGTAGAACTGAGTTCAGGGTGGAGAAAAGAACTCGGGGGTTGTGGGAGTTGGAGACAATTAAATCAGAAAAGAATTTACATTTGGCTGCTTTAACGGTTTTCTGATAGTGACGCCAACTCTCCCTTAACATTTGAAAAGACACCTGGAGCCTGTCCTTCCTCCACTTTCGTTCAGCTCTGCGACACTGCCGCCTAACGGCTCACGTGACGTCATTCAGCCAAGGCTCTGATTTAAGTTTTGTTTTTCTGGTCTTAAGGGGAGCAACACGGTCCAGAACATTTAAACAGGCAGAGTTGAACTGAGAGGTTAGCTCCTCAGTGGTAAGAGACACCGAGAGCTGTTCGATCCTCTCAGAATTAAAACCTTCATTAAAACGAGCAGCAGTGAAACGGTTAATGGAACGCGTACGTGCAGGAACGCGCGTCTTAGCAGTAGGACAAGGGGGGGTGAAGTCAAACAATACAGGCATGTGATCTGAAAAAACATTGTCACCGATTTTCATATTAGAAACAGAGACATCGTGTGTTAAAACGAGGTCCAGCGTGTGAC
>NC_056518.1:4327475-4327541 GCF_014905685.2 Nematolebias whitei
TTAGAAACAGAGACATCGCGTGTTAAAACGAGGTCCAGCGTGTGACCATGTTCTTGGGTGGGGCCG
>NC_056518.1:4337541-4357825 GCF_014905685.2 Nematolebias whitei
GTGTTAAAACGAGGTCCAGCGTGTGACCATGTTCTTGGGTGGGGCCGCTCACCTGCTGAGTTAAATTAAAAGAGTCCAATAAATCTAGAAAGTCCTTCACCAAGGGCTTCTCCGGACAACACACATGCAAATTAAAGTCACCAATAAGCAAAAAGTGAGTGTATCTCTGAGTGATATCAGCCAAAAAGTCAGAGAATTCATTTATGAAGTCCTTAGAACGAGGTGGGCGGTAGATGAGCGCACACAGGACCGGAGGAGAGTGTCCAAGTTCAAAGGCGCTCAGCTCGAAGCTGGCGCGGGACACCGGGATGGACAACTGTTTACACGCAAAGTTTGCTTTAAAAACTGTTAATAATCCCCCCCCCGCGCCGACCTGATGGCCGCGGGGCATTGCAACATACACAGTCCGGAGGAAGTAGTTCCACCAAGGCGCTGGACTCACCATCAGAAATCCATGATTCTGTGACGAACAGAAAATCCAACTCCTCATCTTTAAAAAAGTCATTGAGGATAAACGTCTTGTTGGAAACAGACCTTGCGTTGATTAAACACATCTTGATATTGTCCGACACAGGCACAGCCGTGGAGGGAGACGCGCGCGCCAGCGGGCGCAGGTTATGAAGAACGGCTCCTCCTGGTCTGCTGGTGCGGCGCACAGGTAAACAACTCCAGGTGTTTCCATGGACAGAGCGCGCGGGCAGCTGGCCAGCAGCTGGGCCCCGGGAGCACCACGGGTCAGAGAGGAGATGATCAGATCCAGAGCGAGTCCTGTTAGAATAATCCACACTTTGCCTCAGTTTCACCAAAATCCCTGCACGCTTCCCACGATGTCTGCGACGTTTCCTCCATGGAGAAAGGCCAGGGTCACGCAGAAGGAACGCAGGAATCTCAGATAGGACCGGTGGGGGAGAGTGCTGACCGCTGTTCAAAAACTCCGCGGGAATTTCAGCAAAAGTACGGAGCTCCAAAAGTGCCCGACGATCATACTGAAAATATGACTCGGCACACTGCACAAACCATTGTAAAAATAACAAAAATAAAATACAAGCAGAGAGCGAGAGACGGGCAGCCCTACACACCGGCGCCATCTTGAGCTGGCGGAGAAATGAGTGCCCGGGTGTTTGCCACTTTTTCTAAAAATAAATGAGTGTGATCTAAAGCGCTGGTTAGTCTCTAAATATTAAGATTATCTTTGTAGAGATCTAGTAGAGTGCTGTATGAATGGATAAATGAGGGAACAGATTGTGTTGTAAAAAGCTTTGAGTATCTTGATAGAAAAGTGCTATGTAAATACAGTCCATTTACCATTCTATGAAGCCATGCTGTTGTAATGGATGCAGGTTTGCATTGTCTTGCTGAAATAAGCAAGACCTTTCCTGTAAAAGACAACGACAGGTGCATCTAATAATATTATAATATCATTTAAAAAAAGTTATTAGGTAATTATTCAAAGTACTGAGGACGTTGTAACCTAAATTCCCAAAAATAATTTCAAGATGCAATTTGTCTGACCACAGAAAAGTTTTCCACTTTGCCTAAGTCAATTTTAAATGATATTTGGCCCACCCAGAGCAGTCAACAACGCTAATGGATGTTCACATAGGTTCTTCCTGATAGAGCTTCCACCAGCATTTGTGGATGGCACAGTGAAGTGTGTTTATATAGATAATTATTTTCAGAAATCTCCCTGAGCCCATGCCGTGATGTCCAGGACAGAATCAGAACAGTTCTGAATGCCTCTGAGAGACCAAAGGTCAGCAACCAATCTTACCTTGATCTTTGTGCTTGGAGATTTTTTTTTTTTTTTCTGACATTATGAACTGCAGATATTCAAGGGCTTCCAATTTTCAACTAAGGAGCATTATTCTGAAATTGTTCCACTGTTTTTAAGACTTGTAAAACTGCACATCTTCTGTGATTCTGTTTCTTTTAAAAGCTCCACTTTTCTTACTGACCTGCTGCCAACTAACCTAATTAGTGTAAATTGATCCTCTAGCTCAGGGCTATTCAACAAAACTGCTCATAGGCCACAGTTTCTGAAAGCCAATAGCTCGGGGGCCGGACATCCAGGGATTAAAATCATTATGTAAATAAACCAATGTTTACAATGATCGGTTATCTTTTAAATTTGTTTATTTTATTATTATTTTTGAATTGAATCATAAATGCAATAAACAGAGCCCAGAACCCAAAAAAAGTTTTTTTTTAAATGAAGTGGGCCAGAGATGGCCCTCGGACCGCCAGTTGAATAGCCCTGCTCTAGCTGTTAATTATTTGTACCAATTATTTAAATAGCCTTCTGTTGGCCCTACCCAAATATGAAATGTGTTGCTACTATCAAAATGGAAAATTACTCTTTTTTTTTTTTTTTTTTTTTACAAAAAAAACCCCCCAAAACAATTTATGTAAATATTTGATATATTTACTGTGTTCCACAGTGAATAAAATATGGGTTTATATGATTTGCAAATCATAACAGTCAGGTTTTATTTAATTGTAAACAACATCCCAACGTTTTGGAATTGGGTTGTAAAAGAAAATTTAAAATGTAATTTCTTTCAGGATATAATATGCAAAATAAAAAAAACATGGTTGTACATTGGCCTACATAAACTGTATGGCTTTAAAGAAATCTAAATTAAAAATGAGCATAAGCTCACTTCAGCTAGAGAAAACCAATTTGCCATTTCAAGTATCAACACAACATACTAATTAAAAATAACATGGTAGGGATCCATGTTACCATGTTAGTTTAAAAGGGTTTTGTCTTGTTGTCTGCGCTAGTTAGGTCTCCGTTTCAATCAGCACATTATGATTTTGGTATGTTCAATGTTTATTAGGATATTCTGTTGTTCAGCTGCCCAGGATATTTCTCAAATATCCTCTCTGCCTCCTCACTGAGTGCATCACCTGCAGATTAAAACACAAAGTGGTATAATTTTTAAACAACGTTTGAAATAAATGCTGGATAGTTGAGGTGTTTTGGACTACTTACCAATGTGGCAGTTATGGAACCAGATCCGATGCCCATCGTATTTGCAGTTGCATTTCATGGCATTGTTGGTAAAGTCACTCTCAGCCACCTCGTGATTTGGATTGATCACAACCTGAACAGAAGTAAACATTAAAGTTACAGAGGAGAGTGAAATATTTCCACATTAAAAGCCTGGCATTCCCCAAAATGATTAACATTTGGAGTCGGCCCTATTCAAGCCACCGTAGCAAACTGAATTTAAAAAGTACAAACAAAAATGACTAACTCAAACAGTTTTATGGATGTTAAGCTAAAATTGGATGTAGTAGTAGCTGAGAGTCATCCTTAACACAAACTACAAGTGTTAACAAATACAAAAACATGATGGAGTTTATGTGGACTGTCAGGGGAATTTTGGACAAGGTCAAGGATGTTTATCACTAACTAATGTTAAATTACTGTAATGTTGCTCCATGTGTGTGAGGTCAGAGAGTTATTTTTCTCTCTCAGAGAGGAGAGATTTGATTTGATACAGCTGGGAGTCCGAGGCTTCTTAGAGTAAATAAGATCGTGCAAAGATATTTTTATCCAACATTTTGGTCTTTTGAGTGCCGGCCCCAACATCCCTTCGGAACCACAAGGCTTGGATTTGAAACCATGGGAGAATTAATCTGAACTGAAAGTTCTCCAGTATGAATTGCAAATTCAGGGAGGCAAGGTCTGCTGGTGTTTTGAGAGGTGGTGGGTGGCAAACGGGAATGCAGCCGCATGGAGGAGGTGAGAAGATTACGATATGTTTATTATTTTGGGAAGATATCATTAAGAGACTCACAAAGGGACTCCATTAGGCAGGTAGCCAGGGGCTGTCATTTTATCAAAAGGGGGTTCAGAGAACCCTGCTGTATTTCTCGAGGACGTACAGAATAGAATAAAGGTTTGGGGGACCTTGAGGTAGTCAGGGACTGATATAGAAATTATTATTTTAATGCTTTTATGCCAATCTAGACCTATATTATACTTATTTAAACACACTTATACAACGTGTTATTCACATATTAGGGATTGTATTTTGTATTATGAGGTGTTGGGTCGCCTTCATGCCTGTTCAAACATATACTTTGTGTGTGTGTGTTGCTTATAATATTTAGACACTGTTTGATGGTTTGCAGAAGGAACGAGGAGTGCTCTTTAGGAATGCTTTAATAAGCATTAGGAGTGCTCTTGACCTGGAAGCTTTGGCCCGCTTTTACGGTCACAGGCGCTCCTTACTGGAAGGATGAGCCATCGCTTTTGATGATGGTTTAATTAGATCCGTTGTTCTGGTAACCATCAAAACTTGCTTTGATCTGCTCTCACGCGATCAGGGAAGCCTTTATAAGAAATGTATCAGACAACAGAGAGTTGGGAGTCCTGGTGTGGATCAGCACGCGCTGAATGCCATATACCAATTTTGATGTGATTCTTCTTTACCTGGGTCGAAAACGACTTCCCGGCCAGTGTCACGGTGAGAAGTTATTTCATATCAATCTGTGTGTTAAGAGTGTACATGTTTTTTGCTTGGCTGTTCTCTGTGGCAGGATAATAAAGGACACTAATTTATCCTAGCAGTTGACAGCTTCCTCTGTGTTTTATTTTTTCCTTCTGGTCTGAATATCTGTGCCGACCGTTTCACGAGCCCTTTTGATAAAGAATTTCACAATACAGGGACTATCATTATGTGGGATTGGAGGTCTCAAATTAGGCAGGTGACCAGGGGCTATCATTCTCCTAAAAGTCACACAGGGTCTTACCAATAACGATTTTGTGTTTAAAGAAACTGTCCGGAATGATGATGAATGTGTTGTATGTCTGAGAAACAGAATTGAATGCTGTGTAAGCATGTTGTGATTGTCTGTCCTTGCAAGTAACGTGCATGCTCACAAGAGAAGAACCAGACAAGTTGTTTAATGACATAAAATATATTTTGTTAGTATAGAATTGAGTCCTAACATTTGTTAAACATTACTGTACTTCTGTATCCATCCATCCATTATCTTTACCCGTTTCTTCCATTTTGGGTCACGGGGGTCGCTGGTGCCCATGTCCAGCAATCACTGTGCGAGGGGCGGGGGTACTTCTGTATTTACAAATAAATTTTAAGAACACGTGAAAATTGTTCTTTGACAAGGTCATCGATAAAAAAAAAAATAATAATGTTAAGAGGAAAGAGGGTGCAGGTAGTACCCCTGCTTTGAGTTTATACTCTTTGTTGCATACTTGCTGTGGGTGACAAGCGTCCAGAGTGTCATAAAAACAGCATAATCATCATCAACTTTATTTATAAAGCGCTTTTAACACAGCCACAGCTGAAACAAAGTGCCGAACATCAGTTAAAAACAAGAAAAGAAAGGTGAAACAAAGCTACAAAGCCAAGCTCACAGTGAACTAAAAACTCAATTTAAAACATAATAAAACGACGAGTTAAACAGAAAAAAATCTATACCAATAAAAATGAAGTAAAATCAAGTCTCAGTTGGGTTGAAGGCCAATGAGTAGTGATGAGTTTTCAGACGGGTTTTAAAAATGGACAGTGAAGGGGCCTGTCGAATGCGCAAAAGCAGAGCGTTTCATAACTTAGGGGCACTAAAAGAGAAGGCCCTGTCTCCTCTAAGCTTCCTCTTACTCTTGGGAATGACCAGAAGCAGCTGGTCAGCAGATCTGAGTGACCGTGTAGGAGTGTAGTGGTGGAGAAGCTCTGTTAAATAAGGTGGGGCAAGGTTGTTTAAAATCTTAAAAACAAACAAACAAATTTAAAAATGAACTCGAAAATACATGAGCAACCAGTGGAGAGAAGCAAGGACAGGTGTGATGTGCTCTCTTTTGCGTGTTCTAGTTAAGAGATGTGCAGCAGCCTTTTGCACCAGCTGCAGATGTGCAAGTGAGGACTGGCTGACTCCGAGATAGAGGGAATTGCAGTAATCCAGCCATGATGAAATGAAAGCATGGATTACTGTTTCAAACTGTTTTGAAAGAATAGATTTTACCTTTGCTAATTTTCTCAAATGATAAAAACCAGACTTTACTGTGGCCCTTACATGTATTTGACTGTCGAGTTTAAAATCACTGTCCATCATAAAACCAAGATTTGTAACTGTAGACTTTAGGTACATCGTCAGGGGGTCTAAATCGACTGGAGGGCTCAAACTTTTTCAATCCCTGTGGTGTGATGTTGCACGTTCGTGGTGAGACGTATTGTGTCATTTCCTGTTTCTCTGTCGGTAGCTCGAGTGAATTGTTTGCTCGAGTCGTCTCTGTTTTCTGGATTTATCTGTCTTTTGCACAGTTTTTCATTCTAGTTCAAACACACTTAGTACAGTTGTTTTTCTACTGTTGGATAGCGCTTAAAACACCTCTTATCTTTCAACACTTCTCAATTTTTATTGGTGTATTTGGCTCTGCTAGCTCCTGCTAGCATTAGCTTAGCATGGCTGCTCTTCTCTCCCTGCTTCCTCTGTTTTCTCTTGCTCCGTGTGTCAGATGTTTAGTTACTCCTCTGCCTCCTTTAGTGGTAATGATACATGTAACAAATGTAGTCTTATGGTAGCTTTGGAGGAGAGGCTGTCTGAACTGGAACCTCGGCTCCGCGTTGTAGAAAAACCAGTAGCTAGCCAGGTCCCCTTAGACAGCGCGGAACCACAGAGGCTAGCTCCCGTTAGCGGTCCTCCAGCAGACCCCGAGTAGCCGGAACCTCAGGTCGGCCTGATCAGGTGACGGTCCGGAGCAAGCGTAGTGCTGCTAAGGCTAAGCCCCCAGTTCACCACCAACCCGTTCACATTTCTAATCAATTTTCCTCGCTCAGTGACACACCTGCTGAGAAGCAGACCCTGGTTATTGGCATCTCCATAGTCCAAAACGTGGCTTTAGGGACTCCAGCGGCCATAGTCAAATGCATTCCGGGGGCCAGAGCAGGTGACATAGAATCTTATCTGAAACTGCTTGCTAAGGCTAAATACGGTAAGATTGTTATTCATGTCGGCGGTAATGACACCCGGTTACACCAATGGGAGGTCACTAAAATTAATGTTGCTTCGGTGTGTGACTTTGCTAACACCATGTTGGACTCTGTAGTTTTCTCCGGCCCCCTCCCCAACCTGACCAGCGATGACATGTGTCAAGGAAGCTGATGTGCGGAATTCAGCCTGTTCCTACAAAACGAACATGTCATTACATGCCCCGCTTCAAGGCCTCGGAGTCTGAGATAATGAAAACCATGTGTAAAGAAACGCATACACTTACACACCACATAAACACAAATGTATATGACACACACTTACACAACTACATAGACACACACACAGGCTTGCTTGGACACACACACACGCGCAAAGAGAATAGCAGAGCAGAAGATGTCTTCTCTTTTTAATAAAAATTTCCAGTTTCAGATGAATGAGAAAGATGTGTTTATAATAAATCAATAAACAAGTAGATAATCAAGTAATATTATAAACTTTGTGATTTTAAAATATAATCTGTTTTAAGCTTGTTCATGTTGTTGATTGTTGAAAGAAGGACCCCGTGGTTTCACGAATGTTCTAGAAGAAGTTATACAAGCAGAGGTATTATGCAAGGCCAAGCCCTAGAAACAGCTCTGAGCTAATCAGAAACATGCAACTCAGCATGACCGAGCAAAATTGAACAAAATACACCCAGATTTTAATATGCACGAGGAGTGACTGGCAGATCCTCATAGATGAGCCTGAGAGTCGGGTCCAAGCCCAGCCCAGAAGGATGGGTTTGCCCGATGGCATGATCGGTCTGGAGGTGTCACGTCAAAATATTAGGCTATATAAACAGAAGTTTCTGTGAAAACTCAGCTGTTTGGGACCCACTACTCGTGCGAGGAAACTAACGGGACCTGCGGGGATCACGAGACGATTGTGGAATAATAGGACAAGTTGGACTGGCTCAGCTGGAGAAGAATAAAGGTGAAATCCGTTGGAATACGCTTATTTTTGGAACTATTCATCAACCCATCAGCCCGGATTATTCCTAAATCCTTTTTCTTCAAATTCAACTAGACCGAGGACCAGAAACGGCCCACATCCAAGAGAGATGGGGAAATTTGCCTCTTGCTAATTCAGAAAAATGGTGAGGACGTTTCTCAAACTTAGTCCTTAATAAAACCTTAAAGCAGCAGTGCATGAATTGACAAGCAGAAAAATCAATTATATTATAAATCTGGTTGCTCAGAGTTGCAGAAGGGTCTTCCTTGCAGTGAGAAATAATGTGTTGGGTCAGGTAGAGAGAGTAGGTAAACTGTGTGGGTACTTGTGTTCCTGAGTGAGACAGGGCGTGGCCGGCCAGACTAAAAGATGTCCGAGGCCGAGCAGAGAGGAGTCCAAGGGCCAGTCTCAAGCCCATCCACAGGGATGGAAATCTACCTTGCCCAGGAAAGGTCAACAACTGGAAAGGGACTAAGGAGTGAAAATTATCCATCATGTAATCACTTTGTAATCGAATGTAATCATTATTGTGCATACCGCTGTTCCCCTGCAAAATTTATTGATTAAAGCAAAGCAAAACGTAAAATTCTGGATTCTTATTTCAACACCCCTTTTGTTCTTGGAAGTGGAAAACTTGGTTCAGAGAAACAACAGAAGCATGGGAGGTTTTAAACGTTTTTTTAAGCTTTTGATTATAAAACAACATCCATGAGCCTTGTGTCTAGGCTCTAAACAACGCCAGATTGATTAACAATTGCAACGCTAAATCAGGAGATGAGCTACCGTTAACTTGCGCTTCCTCGTCTGCTAAACGTCCCCACTCCTGCTGCTAGGTCGGGCGAGGCACGAGGTGAGACTTTGGGTGTGGTGCAAGGATCGGAGGTAGTTAACAGTCTGGGTGAATCATCTCAACACAGCTTTAAAACTAAAACTGTCCTAGGAAACAGCTGCAGGTAATACCTGAGCAATAGGATTAGTTTTGAGACCCGTTGGAGGAGAGGCTGCGGTGAGGGCGTGGCATGTGTCCTGTGCCTACTTCACTCGGGAAAGTAAGACACATGTTTAGCCGTATATCGTCATTTAACCGCTGGGTGTCCAGGTGGTGTTCTGACAACGACATGGGCTACATAGATAACTGGAATTCTTTCTGGGGAAAACCTGGCCTGATTCGGAGAGATGGCATCCATCCCACTTTGGACAGAGCTGCTCTTCTTTCTATAAATATGGCTGATTTTGTTTATCCCCCAAATTATTGACAACCCAGGGTCCAGTCCAGGAAGCAGAGTGTTAGTCCTCCACACCCCTCTGCTGCTTCTCCTCTGTTACCCACCCACACCCCCATTGAAACAGTATCAACTCGCCCATGGCTCAAATTAAATAAACCAAAAATCAGCTCTAAAAATATAAATCATAAAAATCTGATTAAAAATAAACACAGTTACTTTACCAGAGCAAAATCATAAAATCATTAAATGTGGATTATTGAACATCAGATCTCTTTCCTCTAAATCCCTGTTAGTTAATGAACTGATAACTGATAATCATATTGATTTATTCTGTCTGACAGTAACTTGGCTATAACAGGAGGATTTTGTTAGTATAAATAAATCCACTCCTGTTAATTATTTAAAATTTCATGTTCCTAGAACAACTGGCCGAGGTGGAGGAGTAGCTTTTATTTTTCAGTCAGGATTATTGATTAATGCCAAACCAGTTATTAGTTATGATTCTTTTGAATCGCTGTCCCTCAGTCTTTCTCATCCAAAATGGAAATCAGAAAAGCCACTTTTACTAGTTGTTATATATCGTCCACCAGGCGCTTACTCTCAGTTTTGTCTGAATTCTCAGAATTCTTAACCGACTTACTATTAAATCCTGATAAAATCATCATAATGGGTGATTTCAATATTCATGTAGATGTTGAAAGTGATAGCTTAAGCATAGCTTTAATAATTTAATAGACTCATTTGGTTTTATCCAAAACGTCCGCACGTCTACTCATTCTTATCACCACACTCTTATTTAGTTCTGACCTATGGTGTTGAGATTAAGGACTTGGTAATAGTTCCTCAAAATCCTATTCTGTCCAACCATTTTTTAATAACCTTTGAGTTTACATTAAATGACTACACAGTCACTGAGAGTAAATTTCATCTCAGCAGGTGCTTATCTGAAAATGCTGTAACCAAATTTAAACAATCTCTTCCATCAATGTTTTCCTCTGTCTTACAGAGTAATGCATCAGAGAACAGTGACTTAGATCATCTAGTTGATCATCTTACAACTTCAATGCAAACTTCACTTGATAAAATTGCTCCACTGAAAAAGAAAGTAATCAATCAGAGGAAACTGGCTCCTTGGTTCAATTCTGAGTTACCTACTTTAAAGCAGGCATCTAGAAACCAGGAGAGAAAATGGTGCTCTACTAATGTTGAAGAATTTTATTTAACTTGGAAAGATAGTCTGCTAACATATAAAAAAGCTCTCCGTAAAGCTGGAACTTTATATTACTCATCTTTAATAGAGGAGAATAAAAATAACCCTAGGTTTCTGTTTAGTACTATTGCTAGACTAATTAAAAGTCCCATTTCTGTTGAACCATGTATCCCTACAACTATAAGTAGTGATGACTTCATGAGATTCTTTATAAATAAAATTATTTCAATTAGAAAGAAAATTCAAACCATCCTTCCTTCTACTATCTCTAGTCCCCTGTCAAATGAGGCACCTTTAAAAATTTCACTAGAGCCTGATTTATGTTTGGACAGTTTTTGTCCTGTTGAGCTCTGAATTGTCAAAAATAATAACCTCATCCAAACCATCCAACCAACTGTTAAAGACGGGAGCTGGCTGCTGGCCACCGGATCCGGAAACCCCCTCCAGCCCACGTCTTTACCCCGGGCTCGAACCTCCCTCAGAAGTGGCACTATACTAATCAATAAATCAAGGAAACGTCAATTAAGTTTTACCGATTATATTAGAATAAGGCAGGAAAAAATTACATTTTCACAGCGCTGGACTCTACACAATCTGCGATGCGTTCACAGATCCAGAAGCAGAGCCCCGAAGTCCCATGTCGTCACTCATTTATGGGGTCCTAGACTCTGCCTTTCGCAGAAGGGGAGCTCAGCCTATCAGTGTATGAGGGAGAGTGACTAAGTGTGGTTTTATGTGTACTGACGTGTAAGGAAAACATGAGACGGTGCTTTAAAGCCTTCCTATGTGATGTGGCAAGCTGATTAAGCTATTTCTTGATAGATATTGAATTATCAGGGAGACTCTCTTAAGAGTTTGCTGGCCCAGTTTAACCCAGTTAGAACCGGGTCATAATTTCATTATAATCCCGTCTCTGAGCAGATCAAAACATAGGACCAGTCTAAATAGGAAATATCTTAACAACTCCCCCTGGGCGGGGGAGTTGTTAAGATAACTTTAACAGTTGGTGCTACTTTAACTTTTATGTTAAACTAACATAAGTTGTTAAGATATTTAACAAAATACATTACAGACTGGCCAGCTATGCATCCCCGAGCGACGTAGCTGTTTTATTTTATTTTTTTATATACATTTTTATTCTCGTCTATTTTCAGTCAGGGATGCGCTAGCTTGAACGGCTGAACCTTTAAAGTACACCAATTTATAGAATGATCCCTAGAAAGATTCTAGAAGAAGAGTGATCCCTAGGAATGTCTAGAAGAGGTACCTAAACGAAGAATATATGGATGGTTAAGATAGGGATAATTAGACATTTTTAGAACAGGCAGAGAGGGACAGATAGAGATTAATTTCATGGTCAAAAAAAGAGTTAAACGTTTTTGCTGGATAAGGTTTTTGCAGATGAGTATATGGATTTATTAAAAACAGGGACAGATAGTTTTTTAGAACAAGCAGAAAGGGACAGATAAATATTAATTTCATGGTCAAAAGAGGGTAAAATGTTTTTGTTGGATTAGGTTTTTGTACAGCTGAAGATAGAAAGACAGTGGTTTTTGTTGTTTTGATTGATTGTTTCTGTTTGTTTGTGTTTTAGGTTCTAATTTTAATCTAATCAAGATAAAAACGATGCCTAGTTGTTATCTGTAATAAACAAGGGTCAAGGATGATGGAAGAACAACTGCCTGAAGGCTCTGTGGGAGCCTATATCGGGGCAGGAAAGAAAAAACTACGTAACACACTTTCGTTTCAAGAATCGAGGAGACAAATTGAAACATTTGATAAATAGACAGAAAAAGTCATTGCAGATGGGTTTTTTGTTGATTTAAATAGCCCTGCACCAAGCATTGAAAAGCAACGTTGTTATGTAGCTACATTGAAAAACCGGTTGTCACAGGCACGTACAAAAGCTGAAGGTGCAGTATGGATGATGAAGAGAAAGGCACTAAAAGAGGCATTGCGAGCAAAGGATTTCCTAAACCTTACAAGGTTTTATTTCAATAACTTTTTTAAGACCCAACAGGACAAACCGGAGAATGTGGCTTGGGAGATGGCTAACCCAACCTTAAAGGGGACTGACAAAACAGGTGACCCTGCCCACATGTGGACTGGTGAGTTCAAGCAGCCTACATGCAGTAACTCTACAACTAAAACACACACTCACACAAGGCAGTCACAATAAGTCATGCAGCAAAAATAATGCTAAATTGTCAACTAAAAACAACAAACAGGTCGGATTTAGTGAAATTAATCCTAACTCAAGTCAGATGCCGGTAGTAAAAATAGAAAATGGAGAGATTACCTTTAAAGTTCAGGGATGCCCAGTTGTAAATAGGGCAGACTCTGAGGGGAGTACAGAGTGGACAGACGATAGTGGGGACGCAGGTAGAACAGAGATGGACACCAAACTACACACAGAGCAGAGGGCGGTACAAAAGGTGGAACACCTATCTCGGAGATCTCTAACATGCTGGGGGAAATAAGTGAAATGAAAGAGGAGCTCAGACGGATAGGTAGGGACCTATTTGAGAGTGAGGACGACACAAAGGAGGATGATGTGAGAGAGCAGTTAGATGAAGGAGTGTCTATAAGGACTAGTGTGTACAATATCTACCCAGAACCAATGGTAGTGGACAAAGACCAGGGTTATCGAAAACATCCACAACGTACAAAGCGGAGGAGTAACATGGACCATGACCGAGGCCCAACATGCCAGTTGCCTCTGGTGGTGACACGTAATAGAGCAGGCCAGGTTAACAACACTACGTACCATCCCCTAGCTTATGCAGATAACGCACTCCTGAAATCAACCTTACCCGATCCGAAGAAAGGGGCACACATTTGGATAAAATAATTCCTACAAGCATTTAGCAGCCAGATAATAGCCCTGGGAGATGTTAGAGCTTGTTTGTCACCCCACTTGGAACCTCATGAGATGCTAAGGTTGGAACAAAATGCAGGGACAACAAATTTAGATCAATCCACGCTTTTTGAGGGACAGGCTCAGAGATTTTGGCTGGCTCTAAGAGACATGTTTCCAGTGAGAACAAATTCTAATATTCTAAATGATGCGATTAGAATACAGGAAGAGACAGCTGAACAATATGTGTTCAGAATGTTGAGAGTGTGGGAGGAACAAACAGGGGTTGTGCCTCTGTCGCCACCTCTACAAAAACTGTTTAAACAGGCTATGATAAAAAGCCAAACGGGCACAGTGAAGGAAGAAATGCTAAAAATGGTGGGAGGAGAAGAGATGGCACTTGAGCAGTGGATGGCAACGTTAATATACCACATACAGAGACAGGATGAGGCACTCAAAAAGGAAAAGACTGAATTCAAAAAATTACAGGAGCAACTGATGAAAGAGCAACTCAAGGATCTGAGAGGGAAGGCTAATGAAAACAAAAAGGCTGAACAAGAACATACAATGGCACAAATGGGCCCCACGGCTCCACCCCTGATTTCAGATATAGGAGTGAGTCAGATGTATCAGAACTCGAAGAATTTTCGATATGCCCCGAATAGAAACAGGGGAAGAGGTATGAGAGGGAGATATCGATATGGAGATCAAATACCTTCAGATGAGTTTCGGTGTTGGTACTGTGGAAAAATGGGGTACCTAGCAAGAAACTGTAGACAGAACAGAGGCCAAGGATGGGGTGAGAATGGGCAAAACAGAGGAGGGTTAACACTAGGCGAAAATGATTTTGGGTATCCTCCGCCGTCACCGGATCTTACACAAAATCAGAGCCAACAGAGACAGGGAGCCCAACACGCACCTCAAGGACCCCCCACACATGTTGCTCCAAACTCAGGCCAATTTTCACAATACTAGGGAGTCTGGAGTCCCACACATGAGGAGAAATATTTAGATGAATTTCCAGCTCCTTTGTTAGATATCATGATCGGTGGGAGGTTTTTTCCGTTCATGGTGGACACTGGTGCACAGTTTAGTACTCTGAATATTGTTCTCCCAGTATCCTCAAAATACACCGAAATGATGGGATTTTCCGGTGAGAAGCAAAGATGCTATTTTTCACAACCAGTAAAATGTCAAATCCTGATAACTCAGCCTCACATTGAATTCATGCATGAATTTTTGATCCAGAAACAATGTCCGCTAAATCTTTTGGCTCGTGATCTAATAGCGGCTTTAGGGGCAAAAATAATTTGTTCTCAAGTGTACTCCGATGTGATTTTTCCTGACGGTAAAATTTTTCAGATCCATAATAAATAATAAAAACCAGATGCTCCAACTGGAAAAGAAACAAGAGGAAAACGCTTATCTATGGTGGGGTAAAATCGTGCACAATGAGTCATGTGATCTGAGAGAGATAATGGACAGGTGGAACATTTGGATTAATCTCTTGAGACCATACAAAAGTCCAGCTGACTATGTTATGCTGAACTACTTGCTGAACCCTGATCAGACTAAAGAAATAGACACATACGAGGAAAAATGGGAGGACATATTTAAACCGCTCCAGGAGCAACACAGTTGTGATGAACCTCATCCTTGGGTAAACTGGAACACTGTCTACATTTGCCCAGAAGGTGTCGCTGCTGCAGTGGATTTGGGTGAGGAAGTTGGGATGCTGTACCAGTTAGGCCGGGAAATGCATCCTCATTTGACACTAAAGATAGCCACAGGTGGACAAGCAAAGAATTTGGGCCCAAAAATAAAGGACGCAATAGAAGCCACAGATTGGAACAGAGTGCAAGGTACACCACTGATGGATTACTGCCTAAGTTGTGATGCTTATCGATTGAATTACTCAAGGAAGCTAGATTTGACCCTGGAAAAGGTAGAGCACAGCAGACAGCATGGTAGAGAAAACACAGATTCAAGAAGAGCATTACATTTACTAGAGGAGGTGCCAGACAGTCTGTGGTCAGGGGGCCCATTTGATGCAGGTTTTTGTAATCGGATTGAACCCATTTTTTTTTGCAAATGAAAACAGATGACATTGTTTTTCAGAAACAATATCCACTTTCTAGGGAAAAAACCGAAGGCAAAAGGGAGACTATTCAAGGGTTGTTAGATAAGGGAGTTTTGGTGAGGTGCTACTCTGAATTTAACACTCCCATCACACCTGTTATGAAGGCAGGAAAAGGCATTTTCAGGCTAGTGCATGACCTAAGGAAAATAAATGCAGGCCTTAAAACTTATAACTTAGACACTCCAAATCCATACATCATGCTGTCTAATGTGGATGAGAACTATAAGTGGTTTAGCATTCTGGACCTTTTGAATGCCTTTTTTTTTGCATTCCAATCGCTCCAGAATGTCAAAAACTATTTGCATTTACTTTTGAGGGTCAACAGTTTACATACACCAGACTGCCGCAAGGATTGTCGGACAGCCCCTCCTTGTTCAATCATGTGTTGGAGACTTTAATGAGATGATTTCAGAGTGTCCATCTTGAAGGAAGCTGCATTCTCCAATATGTGGATGACATCTTGATTGCTGGGGAATCTGAAGAAAATGTAGCACAATTAACAAAATAGTTTTTGATCTGGCTTAATGATGTGGGATTTAAAGTTTCTAGGGAAAAACTACAGTTATGTCGCCCCCGTGTGGTATTTTTGGGGAGGATAGTTTCAGCTAAAGGCGTCGGGATGACTAGTAAGCATAAGTTCAGCATTTTGAGCCACCCTAAACCAAAAACTGTGCAGGAAATTGTCCTTTTTGGGTTTGGCAAATTACAGCAAAAACTATATCCCAAATTTCACAGAAATTGCGGCCCCACTCAGAAGGCTGATGACAGATGTAGGGTACACACAGACCTTAAAGTTCCTATCTTCTGGTCCATCAAAGCTGACACATCTTTTGTGAGTTTAAAGCAGCTCTTGCATGATGCGTCCGAATTGGCATCTCCGGACTTGGGTAAAATGTTTGAACTTGATGCTAAGGAAAAAGACGGTTTTGTGAGCTCAGTACTGTGGCAGTCTGGTACTCAGGGGAGGAGAGTCCTTTGTTATTACAGCACAAGATTGGAGCCAGTAGAAAAAGGTCAACCCAGCTGCACTAGAGCACTTTGCACCATTTCTAAAGCGATTAAGGGGACATCACACACAACGAGAGGTCAGGATGTTAGGGTCCATACCACACATTCTGTCATGAACTACATATCCAGCAATAAGTTCACTCTCAGCCAACAGAGGTCCAGTAAGCTCCAGGACATTCTACTCCAACCTAACATTCACTATAAGAGCTCAGAGAACACCATGGCAGTCCCAATGTCAGATGAAGTCCCCCACGATTGAGGCGCTAGTGGCAAAAGAAGGACATTTTTCCAAGTGTGTTCACTGAAGCGATACAAGGGGGTGAAGACATTTTCACTGATGGACACAGCCATGTAATGCATGGGGGTAGAATAGTTGCTTCTTATGCTGTTGTGTGCAGAAACTCTGATGCATCCTCTGATAATGAATGGTTGACCATTGAAGCTGAATTGATTCCCCCTCCAGCTTCAGCTCAGTTAGCTGAAATAACGACTATTACCAAAACTTGTGAGCTTTATGAAAACAGTGTCATTAACATCTTTACTGACTATGCCTATGCTGTGAGGGCGGTGCACGTGGATCTAAAGTATTGGATAAGAACAGATTTTCTAACCACCATGGGAAAACCTGTGAAACATTTGAGTCAGATGTTGAAATTAAAAGAAGCTTTGACTATACCTAAAAGGGTGGCCATAATCAAATGCCCAGCACATCAGGCAGGATCTAGCAGGATCGTTTTGGGGAATAATGCTGCAGACAGGGCAGCGAAACACATTGCCGGTTATCAGAGAAAAACTGTAAAAAACTTTCAACTTACACAAAAGGTAAATGAATCAGAAAAAAAACACAGAAAAAACTTTGACAGAATTACTTGACATGCAGAAGGCAGCTGCACCCCACGAAAAACAGGCGTGGATTGACCGAGGGGCGACTAAGTGCAATTTCACTGGTTTGTGGCAGTCACATGATGGTTGAATTGTGGTCTACTCTAGTCTTCTTGTCCTCCTATGTGAGGAGGGTCACAAAAGAGGACATCAGTCGGGAAAAAGGCTGATGGATCTTATCAGTCAAAAGTGGTGGCATCCTTACCTAAGTGATGTTTGTAAATATTTTGTAGAGACTTGCTTTATTTGTTCAAAGTTCAATCCCAAAAGTACATTAAAGCTGGAGATGGGAGCATTCCCTGTGCCAATGAAACCATGGCAGGAAGTGGTCATTGATTTTACAGACATGGGAGTGAAACAGAGGGTAAGAGGTTACAGATATTTGCTTGTCTGTGTTGACACTTTTACCAGGTGCGTTGAAGCAATACCAACGAAAACAGAAACGGCTCAGGAGGTCATAAATTGGCTGACTAAGGATCTGATACCACGCTATGGTGTACCTGATTGCATCAGATCTGATTATGGCACTCATTTTACATCTGATGTACTAAAAAAAACAGAATAATTTTTTGGGATCACTCACAGATTTGGTACTGCTTATCACCCTGCTTCACAGGGTTTGGCAGAGAGAGCAAACCAAACCATTAAACACCAACTTGCTAAAACATGTACAGAAACAAAGATGACATGGTTGGATGCTCTACCATTGGTGCTGTTTTCTTTCAGATCCTCACCAAATGAACAGATTGGGCTGACCCCACATGAGCTGTTAACAGGGAGAAAGATGCCCTGTCCATTCACTGCTCGGTTGAGCAGTGGCAGGGAACCAGATTTGGACTCACAAGGGGAAGAAATGGAATCGTACATTCATCAGTTGTAGTCTGCTGTGAAGTTCTTGTCTCACAATGTACAGGAGGTCCTCGCTAAAGATCCAATGAGTGAAGATCCACAGGAGATTGTTGAAGGAGAGTGGGTGTACAGAAAAATTTTCCACTGGACCTGGTACAAACCAAGGTGGATAGGACCTTTCAAGGTGGTAAGCTCCACAAAATACAGCCTGAGAGTCTGGCTAGATGATGAACACACAAAAATAAGCAGAAACTGGCACAAATAACACTGCAGAAAAGGGGAGCCGCCCACAGTTAGAGACCTCAGGGAAGTCAGAGAACACCTAAAGCGTATAGGGGAAGACATGGAGGACGAGGAGTAAATTGAGTTATGGCTGATGCAACATTAAAACATGGGTTTTTTGGGGGGTTCTGACCTTCATTATTACAGTAGTGACACTTGCACTGCTGGGGATGGAGAGCAGGATACCGATAGGGAATGTAGATCTGGAAATAGCTAATATCAGAACTGAGTACCCACAAAAAATTGTTACCGTTTTAGGACGAAATACAAAGTTCGTGATCAGGACACGAATAAATGTGTGGGGAGATATGGAGGTATCGTATTTCAGTACACAGCTAACAGTAGTTATACCTTCCAGTTCGATTTGTGCTCGGTAATTGACTGTGGCGACACACCTGAAACATGGAGGGGGTATGATGTTTATTTATGCAGAATGAGTTCGGATTAGATAGAGGTCTCCCCTTCCTGCCCAAATTGGGATTTAGTGCTGTGGACAACTAGACCGGATGGATGGGCAGCAGCAGGCCGCGATTTTGGGGAACTGAAGGAAAAGGTTTCTCTTACAAGAGGACAGATTATTAACTCAAAAACTATGGGTAAGAACCCATTATTATTGTCCATCAGGAATATTGACCACGACCCTTATGCGACCACAGCACAGAAAGGAAGTATAGACAGAATAGGAGTAAGCTGCGACGGACACAATGATAATATGGGTTTTTATTTCACGTTAGGAGTTGATGTGTCGGGATACGATCCGTTGAGGTTGATAAAAATTGTGATTCAGTCGCCCAGTCTACAGGAGAAAGGAAAATTGCCACTGCAGGAGGAGGGGGTAGTTGTGCTGCAGTCGGATAAAATCCTATCTAGTGCATCACATGATTTTATGGAGACAGTTTATTCTCAAAAGAACCTGTGGTTAGAACAGATCCAGCGTGCAGTCGCCCAAGCGAAGGCAGGAGATTGTGTGGTTTGTACACCAGCAAGACCAAATCTTATTATGGTGAATATGGTTTTTGAAAACTCAGTGAATGACACTCCTTCTGAGGATGGCCACAGTGATATGTACTGTTTACTACAAGTGATGTCGAGGGACAACCTGGATAGAACATGTGAGGGCTGGGACAATATCTTCCCAGTGGCTCCTCAAAACATTACACCCCCTTTTTTCGAGCCTTCATTGATGACAAATACGACTGGCGTAAGGAATAATAACACTGCATCTCAGAGATACGACATAGGTACAGTACCATCCACTCACTCTCACCATATTATTGATCTGACAAACAATATTACTGCATCCAGATTATCTGTGAACCGAGCTGATCTATGGTAGTACTGTGGAGGGACAACTTTGGCTGGCTGGCTGCCCGCCAACTGGGCGGGCCAATGTGCTGTTGTGTCTTATATCACCTATTCAGGTCATTCCAACCCTGCGGACTTCCAGAAAGGATGAATACTCAAACCATGTGCATAGGCGTGCAATGTCTTTGGAGGAGGGCTCGCCTGTGTGGATTGGTGCGATTGGAATACCAAGATGTGTGCCAGATGAGTATAAACTTGCTGATCCTATTGCTACGGGTTTTGAGAATTTGCCATTAATAAATGCCATTTTTTCAATAACCCCAAATAAGAACGTGGATAGGATAAATTACATTCATTACAATGTACAGAGGCTGGCAAATTTTACTAGCGATGGTTTTGAGGCAATACATGGTCAATTGAAAGCCACTTCCCTTGTTGCATATCAGAATAGGTTGTCCTTAGATTATTTGCTGTCTTAGGTGGGTGGTGTTTGTAAAATAGTAGGGGAGGGATGTTGCACTTTGATATAGGAATGATTATTTTGATGCTTTTATGTCAATTTATACTTA
>NC_056518.1:4358225-4367278 GCF_014905685.2 Nematolebias whitei
TGATATAGGAATGATTATTTTGATGCTTTTATGTCAATTTATACTTATTTTACACTCATTTACATGTAGTTTGAACACACACTTATACAACGTGTTATTCACATATTAGGGATTGTATTTTGTTTTACATGTCATAAAGGCAAAGGGTGGAATGATTTATGTTGCCTTTGTTAATATTTGGGACACTCTTTGATGGTTTGCAGAGGGACGGAGGGGCGCAGTGTCTCCTCTTTAGGAATGCTTTGTAAAGTTTAAGGAGTATTTCTGGCTTCAAGGTCTTGGCCCGCTTTGCGGTCACAGTGCTCCTTGTTGGTAATAAATCACTAGCTCCTCATCCGTTGTTCTGGTAACCATCAAACTTGTTTTTCACTGCTCTCACACGATCCGGTCAGGGAAAAGGTATAAAAGAAGTGTGACAGGCAAGGGAATTTTAGAAGTCTTGTGTGGACCAGCGCGCGGTGCCATGCAGTGGTGATGTGAGTTCTGTCATTTGGATCGAAAGGCTTCCCGATCATTTGTCACGGTGAGAGATACTCATATCAATTTGTGTGTTAAGAGTGTACCAACTGTACATGACTTTGCTTGGCTGTTTTCTGTGGCAGGTTAATAAATGACAATATTATTCCTAGCAGTAACAATCTCTGTGTTTTATTTTTCCTCTTGTCTGAATATCTGGTGCCGATCGTTCACGAACCTTTGATAAAGAATTTCATAATACACACTTTTATACCAAATAACACAGCTCCAGACGGGTCACTGACCAAGGCATTGAGAGGAATGCAGCTACTCTCCAGGGAAATGAAGGAGGACTCGGGGGTTGAGAATCCACTGGCTGGGTATTTTGAAGGATGGATCGGCAAATGGAGAACTCTGGTGGTGAATATTTTTACATCTGTTGTTATGGTAATGGTAGTATCTGCCTGCTGTGTTTGCACTGTCTACGTGCCCTGTTCCTCAGGTGTGTTGAACATGCATTGGGTTCCTTGAGTTGGATGGAGGCCAGACATCCCCCAGCCTACCAGATGACAGAGGAAGTCCCCCTGTTTGACCTTGCAAGAGGAGACAGTGTTATGTGGACTGATGTAGGGATTGGAGGAGGTGACAGGATGGGAGAAAATTTTTGAGATTTTGATGGGATACCCTGAGGGTCCTAGAATAACAAAGATTTTTGGGGTTCTGTTTCTTTCCTCATGCGAAAAAAGAAAAAAAAATTGTGTTTTTGCTAATCAATTAATTTTTATTTATGTTTGACACACTGAAAGGATCAATAGACGATATTTTGAAAAAGAGGTAATTTTTGGGCCATAATTAAATTGCTAGTTTCTATAATGATAATTTACTGATTAGGACCACTGATTTTCTGAACACCATTCATTTTGTTGTTTAGTGATGTTAGTTAGTTGGTTAAACAAAGATTATCTTTGAGGATTATTTAAATGATGTGATTTGTATAGCTAAAACAACATTAACCCTTCACAGGTTTCTGGAGCGGTCCTGAACTAAAATAACTACTGTGAATGCTTTTTAGAACTGTTGACTATAATTTGCTTCAGCATGCATGGATGGCTGTACCCCATCCCCCCACCCCCAACCCATTTTTTTCTCTCTACAGGAGATGCCATAAGGAGAATTGAGAACCTATAACTGTAAACTGGGCAGATAGGAGAACCAGTGAGGTATCAGTGTTATGGATGACTGAATACAAGTAATCAGGAAAGACACAATTCATGATTTTAAGTAATGACTATTGATTTTTCTATAATGAGATGAGCTAAATTATTGAGGTTGTTTTGGATGATAAATTAGGCTGGCATAGTGTATATAATATAAGGAGCAAAAACTTGGCTAGATATTTTACTTCTAAATCACTTACAATGTTCAGTGACAGCGTTACAGGCAGATTCAACCAAATCCATAGATGTTTTTATCTCAAGTAAGATTTTTACAAGTGCTAACAGAGTTGGAATATCCATCCATCCATTTTCTTTACCCGCTTATTCCATTTTGGGTCACGGGGGTCGCTGGTGCCCATGTCCAGCAATCACTGTGCGAGGGGCGGGGTACACCCTGGACGGGTCGCAAGTCCATCACAGGGCCACACAGATACAAACGAGACAAACAACCATTCACTCTCTCACTCACACCTAGGGACAATTTAGAGTTACCAATCAGCCTAACATGCATGTTTTTGGACTGTGGGAGGAAACCGGAGTACCCGGAGAAAACCCACGCATGCACGGAGAGAACATGCAAACTCCACCCAGAAAGGCCCCTGGACCGGGGTTTGAACCAGGGACCTGCTCGCTGAGAGGCAGCAGCTCTATCAGTTGTGCCACCGTGCTGCCCGAGTTGGAATATACTATTTTTAATTCTTTTTCACTAATTTCACTTATTTTTATTATTCTTTAACAGATACTAACAGAAAATATATAATAATAAATTCTAACAACTACTAACATGATTTAAGATTGATAGACTATAGTTTTTGGATTTTTACATGCACTGAAATGATTATAGAACACTGTTTTGACATTACAAGTATTTTTAGGTTGTGTTTTCAATGATAATCAATTAATGTGATTATATGTGAAGCTACGTTCTCGGTGAAATTTTTAACAATTAAGTACAGATGTGTACTTTAGAATTATGGTTAATTTGATTTTTGAACTCAGCATTAATTGGGTGACAGGTCTTCTCCAACTACTTTGAGAGATGAGATGATTGATGGACTGACTAATTATGGGATGGGTTTAAAATTAACTTTTACAGTTTATTGACAGTATTATGGAGCGTTATGATGATTTTTTTCTTAAAATTAACATGGTTGAACAAGATACTTTTACATGGTACTTAGCTAAATATTAACTTTTTATTACTACTTGATGATTTGTTTATTTAATGACTATGTTATGTGTGAAGACATGGATAAAAATAAAATTCTAATGTGTCTTTGCAAATTTTAGGGTTTTGATCATATAAAAAATAATGCCACTAGATGGTGCAATTGCGATGATAAACTTAATTTTTGACATTTTTGACATCGTTTTCTATGAAATAACAAATTTTTTACAGCTGACGGCCATGGAGAATGGACCAGAGAATTTTGATAAATACATATGAGGTTTTATAATATAGATTTTCCAGGGGGTGAACTTATGACATTTTTCAATGTAAATTGATATTAAATTACAGTGTGGTGGTGAATTAATTTTTGTCACATGTTGACAGCACGACCTACAAAGGAAGTGATTGACAATAATGCATGACTAACAATGTCCACATTGTCTCTGGACAGCCCTGAATTGGCAGAGGTCTTCCCACAGCTGTGGGCTCAAATTAAGTATGATTTAGGATTAATTAAAGGCCAGGAGCCTATTGAAATCACACCAAAATCCTCTTACAGGTCTAAAATACCTCAGTACCCACTCAAACCTGAGGCAGAAAAGGGAATTACTCCTGTTTTCCACGTTTTGCTGGAAGCTGGAGTAATCATCCCTTGTCCATCCTCACCTGTTAGAACACCTATTTTTCCTGTGAAGAAAATTAGGCCTCAGCCCCCAGATGAATGGCGGTTTGTTCAAGATTTGAGAGCTGTGAACTCTGCAGTACATGCTCGTGCCCCCGTTGTCCCAAACCCTTATGTGATTTTGTCACAAATCCCATCAGGCTCTACCCATTTCTCCATAATAGATCTGGCAAATGCATTTTTCAGTGTCCCTGTGCATCCAGATAGCCAATTTTGGTTTGCATTTCAGTTTTTGGGGAGGTCTTATACGTTCACTCGTCTCTACCAAGGCTATTGTGAGTCGCCCACTATTTTTCATCAGGCATTGAATGACAGCCTTGCTGGGTTTACACTTCCTGCTGATTGTGCACTGCTGCAATATGTTGATGATCTGTTACTGGCCACGCCTTCTGAACAGTCCTATAAAAAAGAACACTGTCCGCTTGCTTCAGTATTGGGCTGAGCAGGGACATAAAGCATCTTTGTCTAAGCTGTAGTTTGTACAAACCACTGTTAGGTTTCTGGGTCATCAAATCTCAGCAGAGGGTAGGGAGATTGCAGATTCAAGTGTTAAAGCCATAGTGAAACTGCCTCGTCCTGAGACTAAAAAACAGCTAATGTCCTTCCTAGGACTTTGTGGTTATTGTAGGCATTTTATTCCAAATTATGCCGAGATGGAGTCTCCGCTGCGTACTATTTGTCATGAAAAAGGCATTCAAATGAGCTCACACGTGACATGGACAGATGAAGCACTGCAGGCTTTTGAAAAATTGAAAAAACAGCTACAACAAACACCTACTCTTGGAATTCCAGATCCTACATGCCCCTTTATCTAGGCTGTGGATGAAAGGTGTGGTTGTATGACTTCTGTGTTACTCCAAAAACATGGTGACAGATTGAAACCGGTCGCCTATTTCTCATCCAAATTAGACCCTGTAGTTGCTGGCCTGTCATTCTGCCTGCGCACCGTGGCAGCAGCTGAAAAAGCAGTCCTTGCGAGTCGAGACATTGTGGGATATTCTGATTTGACCCTTCTCGTTCCCCACGCTGTCACACAAATTTTAAATGAGCAAAAAACTGCTCATCTCTTAACAGCACGCTGGCTGAAGTATCACACAACCTTATTGGACATGCCAAACATTACAATACAACGTTGTAACGTTCTAAATCCAGCCACACTTCTGTCTACAACTGATGAGGGAACACCTCATGATTGTATCGCTGAGCTCGAAGTTGTGTGTACACCAAGACCCGACTTAAAACAACACCCACTGGACAGTCCAGATTGGGAACTGTTCGTTGATGGTTCTACGTCACGTGATCCTGAAATAGGCCAAATCAGAAGTGGTTATGCTGTTGTAACACACAAACACACAGTTGAGGCAAAACCCTTATCATCATGTTCAGCACAGGCTTGTGAGCTGATTGCTCTCACAAGAGCCTGTGTTTGGTCTGAAGGCAAAACTGTAAATATTTACACGGACAGTCGCTATGCGTTTGGAGTTGTTCATGACTTTGGCGCTTTATGGAAACACAGACGTTTCCTCGTTCTGATGGACAGCCCATACTCAACCATAAACTTGTTGCTGATTTGTTAAGTGCCATCACCCTTCCCTCTCAGGTGGCAGTCATTAAATGTGTAGCACACACGTCTAACACTTACTCTGTCTCCAGAGGAAACGCTTTAGCTGACGAGGCTGCAAAACATGCTGCCTGTTCCACTTCAGCGTTCACTCTCACTCTGACGCATGACTCACCAGACCATGACTCATCATTCTCTGTTTCTGACATGCAGAAGCTTGCTAATGCCAGTGAAAAAGCAAAATGGAAAAGACACGGCTGTGTTTTATCTGAAAACATCTGGTGTTTACCAAAACATTTTTTCCCTTCCTTTGCTGTTTTGACACATGCTTTGGATCATGTGTCAAAGGGAGGAATGCTAAGACAGATTAATGCTGATTGGTTTATAGTAAATTTTTCAAAAACAGCAGCTCAACATTGTGACTCCTGCCTCGTGTGTGCTACTAACAATGTTTCAAAAACAATAAAAATAACAGCTCCAGAAGCTCACAAAATTGTTACAGCACCATTTCAACACATAATGATTGACTTTATTGAACTAACACCAGTTCAAAACAAAAAATATTGCCTGGTCATAATAGATATGCTTTCTAAGTGGATTGAAGCTTTCCCTACAAAAAATGCAACAGCAAGCACAGTGGCAAAAATCCTGCTACAGGAAGTAGTGTCAAGATGGGGCATCCCACAGAAAATTTCTAGTGACAACGGCCCACACTTTGCTAATCAAATACTTGAAGAAGTGTCCACTACACTTCACTTTGATCTGACCAAACACTACGCGTATCACCCACAGAGTAGGTGCAGTAGAAAGAGAGAATGGGACATTGAAAAGAAAACTGACAAAAATCTTTGAAGAGACAAAACTCAACTGGGTTACATGCTTACCCATTGCATTGATGTATATGCTCATGCGTAGAAGAACTAGGTGTAATCTTAGTCCTTTTGAAATCTTGTTCACAGCACCACCAAACCTAGGAACAGGACCCACAACAAATCCAACTAAAGACCTGAAACACTGTGATCATAACATGCTTGCCTACTGCAATGAATTGACTAATCATTTAAAATCCCTCAGGTCTCAGGTCCAAGGAGGGCTTCCCAGCCCAGCTCAAAAACAACTGCATAACGTAACCCCTGGAGATTTTGTTATGATTAAATCTTTCAGGAGAAAAATGTGGAACTCCCCCAGGTGGACAGGTCCATTCCAGGTGCTTTTGACGACCCACACAGCTGTTAAGGTGGCTGAGCGAGCCACTTGGATCCACGTCTCTCACTGCAAGCTGTTTAAAGGAACCACGCCCCCATCAGAGGGAGGACAAAGGGGAGGACCAGGGTAACTAAAGCCCCTTTTCCACTGTCACAGAGCGGATCAGATCAGTTCGGGTTGGTTCAGATCGGTTCGGGTCTGTTGTGTTTCCATGTACATTTCTGGACCAGCTCTGTAGGCGGGGACTAGAATCCAACTCGTCTTACCACCTGGTGGCGGTAGTGCTCCCTTAAGCTACTTACTAGCCACCACTAAACGTATTAGAAGAAGAACACCCTGAAGGTTTTGTCACACGATGTTGTGGAAAAGATGTCATGCTCTGATGGAGTACCTCATGAGCTGTAACTTTAGACCTGATTCATAATCCTACCTTACTGCCTTCCCTGCTGCTTTAAACCCATGTGTTTTTCATTTTAGTATAGATTTTTACAATAAAGATGTATTAAAAATATCTTCACTTTTATTATTTGCAGATATGCACAAGGTTCATGTTAAAATTGCAAAACATCACACTGTGCTGTAATCTTTGAAACTGCTTTTACAATAAGATACAGACTTGAAAACAATTAGATTAAATTTTGTCCTTGAATTTTAAAGATTTGTCTTTCATTAAATTAAAACATAAATTTATTACTTATTAATCTAAAAAAGTTAAGTCTGGTCCTCTGGACATTCAAAAAACAAAACTAACAAAAAACATTTAGTTTATTTATTATGAACTGTATTGTTTGTTTTGTGAATGTCCAGAGGACCAGACTTAACTTTTTAGATTTGTTTTTTTGTTGACCATAGCCACCTGGGACTCAATTTTATTGTACACCTTAGACATTCATTCATAACATCCTCATGACATTCATATATAGGAATTTGAGGTGGGCACATGGCTATGGGTGGTGGGATGACCTTACTCTCACCCCCTGTGCCTGTGCTCACAACGGTTGCATTTAGACACTAGGGTTTGGATAGAGTTGGGGTGGAGGGGAAACTGGCACCATGCCAGCCTTTGCTCCTTCTTCTTTCCTTTTTAATGGCACTATACAACAACACACATCAACAGCACATCTAGGGGTGGGGGTGTATGTGTCGGGGTCTTATTTTTAGTTATTTATTTATTTTATTTTATTTTTTTCTCCTCTTCCTACCCACCTAGTTCCCTGACTGCCATTCCGGGGGTGGGGTCCGGGAGAAGGGCAGGCCGTCGGGTGTTGACCAGGACTATGTGGGGGTTCAGGGTCTGGGGGTTGCCATGGGCGGTGCTGGCGCTGTGCTCTCCCTGGGGTTGTTTGGACCCCCTGAGCTTGGCTCTTGGGTGCCATGGTTGGCCCGCTGGCCAGGGTGGCTGCCGGGGCCTGGCGGGCGGTCGGCTGGGGGTGCGTGCTTGGTTGTTGGCGGTGTGTGGGGGTGGTCGGTGGCGTGTCCTCTTCATGGTGGGGGGGTATCCTGTCGGCGGGGCATGGCCTGGGCCGGGTCTGGGGTATTGGCTCTTCTCCACTCAAGAATGAATGGGTTTACCTCCTGGGTTTGGGCATGGGCTGCCCCCTGTAGAGGGCGGGTACATGTCTTGGACCTGGGGGGTATAGAGTGTGTATCGGGAATAAGAATGAAATGTATCGTTATTGTATGTCTTTGAGTGAATGAATGTGAGATTGAGGTTGGGATAGTGTGATTGTGTATGTGTATGAATGGGTATTTGTTAGGCCGAGACTCGGACTGCCCCCTCTTTGATACAACTGGGGGTGCTTGGTATCGCGCCCCTATCGCGCGGCCCCCTGGTGGGGTGTGCCCTTGCCTGCCGGCGCGCTTGGGGCCCTTGGTATCGGGGGCTGGGCGCTTGGGCGTGTGTCGGCTCGGCCTGGTGTCTGCCTGGTGGGGCTCGGGTCCTCTGGCCCTGTCAGGCCTTGGCCTGGGTGGTGTGAGTCCTCGGTGCCCGGGCCTCGGTGCCTGGACCTGGACCTACATCGGTGTGGCGGGTGCCGACGGAGGCCTATGAGTTTGTCGCTGTTGGCCCCGGGGGGTCACTGTATGTGGTTGCTGGTGGGGATCTTCCGGTTCTCCCCTGTGGTCCCTTCTGGGGGGTGGGTGGGTGGTTCGCCCTGTGTGGGTGGCTCTGGGGGCTCCGCGGTCGGGGTCCCTCCTGGGGTCTTGGGCTCTGGTCCCCACTTTTTCGTCTGCCTCTGGTCTTGGGGGTCGGGTCTCTGCTGCTTCACAATTACTAATAAATGTTCTATTAGAGAAGCCTTATACACTTATGCATGCTCACAACCACACACAAATAGAAGCAGGGATGTTTATGTAGGCTTTATATGTAGATATATAGATATGTATGTGAGTGTATATTCATGTGTATGTATGTATGTATGTATGTATATAGGCGTAGGTATGGGTATATATATTTATTGAAACTTACTGCAATGCCATGAATATTTTAAGTTCTTTATACATATGTATTTTGTTGCTGTGTTTTGTCATGTTCTTTGCAGGTGAACAGACAGTGGCCGGGTGTTTTGAAGTGTGCTCTATTTGTATATATTTCTTATATTTTGGAGTCTTACTTTGTCTTTTCTTTTTTTCTATCCTATTAAAAAAAAAATAAAAAAAAAAAAAAATAAAAAAAAAAAACCCTACACTAGAATGTCACTATAATAAATATTTAATAATAATGGTGTGGAGAGGATGGCTGTAAGGGGAGAAGGGAGGCCA
>NC_056518.1:4367378-4382724 GCF_014905685.2 Nematolebias whitei
AAAAAACAAAACTAACAAAAAACATTTAGTTTATTTATTATGAACTGTATTGTTTGTTTTGTGAATGTCCAGAGGACCAGACTTAACTTTTTAGATTTTTCTACCTGGATTATTGAGCAGCATCAGGATATTAATTAATAAATAGTCAGTTGGTCTGTGAACACCATGGGATCCTAGAAGAGTTGAAGAGGAGGCTGTTCATGTCTGTGCCTCCCTGGTGAAGATGCTGCTCCCACAACCCTGAAGCAGAAGAGGATGGATGGATGGATGGATGGATGGACGAGTGGCGAAGGAGGAGACCATCAAACAGCAGGAGTGGTCAGTTCAGGTGAACTCCTGCCTGTTTGCTTCAGATCAGCTGTTCAAATCTCTGCAGGTTCAAATAAAAGGTGCACCAGGACTTTCAGCTGAATCTCTCAGGCCACAGTTGTATGGCCAATAACTGATAACTGTCCTTTCTGAATTTTTGACTGTTTTTGTGTCACTTCATCCTAGAACCAAAAAATTATAACATAATAACAGTTGAGCAGATACTAGTAATCTTTTCTTAGGATCCATTAAAGATCAAATGCAATTGGAAATTCTTCTCAATTCCAGTATGAATTTAAACAAACACTATATGAACTTAACATTGTAAAATTTGTTTAGGAAATTTAATGTTCAAGGACACCACTTAAGAAAAAAATTGTTTAATAGGAAAAGTAAGAAGTGAAAAATGTACAAAAATAAAAACTACTGCGTCCAACTAATGATTGTGTATCTGTCTGTCCCTTGTCTCACGGGCTTCATCCAGAAGAAGACACAAGTGTTGTTCCTGCTGTGTCCGGTTCAGTTCTTCATGTTCATTCAGTGATGAAATAAGACTTTTCTTTACTGGACTCTTTTCTCTTTCTCTTCACTAGAAAGAAGAAACAGGTGGTTAATTCAAGCTACATACTGTTTTTGAATAAATGCATGAAACAAAGAAAGGTGCTGCTAACAGCTATAATAGATATATTAATAATTATAAACTGATCAAATAAGAAAATGAAAAATAAATTGATTTAAAAATAATGAAAATGATAATGGATATATGAATCAGAAAGTATTATACAGATGCAGATATTCTTTGTCATTCGCACCACATGTGGTCCATGTGGTGGATCAAAATTATGTTCACAGGGTCCCAGTTACATCCAACAATAAAATATAAAAGAAAAACAGTAATAAGATCTAAGATATGAACTAATAAAAACATCAACTAAAAATATAAGCTCTAATAGCATAAAAACATTAAACACAATACGCAGAACAGCAGCACGGACATGAGTCTGTGTGAACAGACGAGCACGAATGAACACAGCAACATGAAACAGATCAGCAGCAACATGAAACTGATCAGCAGCAACATGAAACTGATCAGCAGCAACATGAAACTGATCAGCAGCAACATGAAACTGATCAGCAGCTACATGATGTGATTCTTCACAGTGTTATATATTCATGAGGCTGCACAAACTCAAGTTCATGTTGCTGTTTGACGTATTGTTTTGATTGTTTACTGCTATTAGTGCTTAGTGTTTTATTAGTAGATGTTTTTTAGTTGATATTTTTCTTAATTCATATCTTAGATCTTATTACTGTTTTTATTTTACATTTTGTTGTCTGTAACTGGGACCCTGTGTACATAATTTCATCCCAATTCAGTATTTATTCAACATTTTAGTTTTTTACTTTAAAAATAAAATAAATCAAGTCCTTATCGGCACAAATAAAGTGATGTGGAACATGTTGCATCTTACCGAGCACAGAAGCTGCAGCGTTGTGCTGCTCTGTCAGGTGTAGACTCCTCTGATGGAGACCTGTCAGGTGTAGACTCCTCTGATGGAGACCTGTCAGGTGTAGACTCCTCTGATGGAGCAGGAGCCGGGAGGCTTGGAGGGTTTAATGTGGAGTTTAGAGATGAACCATCACGCGCTGAAAGACGTTCTGGATAAAATACAGTGAGAAACGGGACCGGAGGACAGTTAGCGTTTATGCAAATTAGCTTAGCATCGTAGCACCGACGTTGTACTATTATGGCGTCAGCCTCTTTTGTTAGTTAAAAATATGTTCAGAACCGATGGGATGAGTAATTTAAAATATGTTTAAAGTTAGAAAACACTCACCATCTTCTATAAATGGTTCAAGTAGAGCAGTAGTCGTGTCCAAACCACCCTCCAATCCTCCATCTAGCTCGCTTTGACTTTTTTCGTCGGCCACCAAGCACAACAACACCTGCACTTCTGCATTTGACCACGGCTTTGATATTATTGTTGTTGTATAGCTTCAAAATACTAAAAGATACGCTCCTCGTGTTATCGCTAATGGCAAGCGGTAGAGAAAAAAATGGTGGATCGGGTTGTTTGGAAAGACTCCACAGACTCCTCCCCCCGACCAATCAGTGACCGACAGTGTTTCTGACGTCACGGCGCGGCTCGCTCGGAACCCTTGAGAAGCCGGGCCAGAATTTAGCGAGACGAGCCGGTTTCTGGAACAGTGGAAATACCTCCAACGCGCTTCAACCCGGAAATATCCGACCCGCGCCGTGACAGTGGAAAAGGGGCATAAGTACCTGAAGAGTCACTCAGTGCCAACGGGCAGCTGAGGCAGCAGTCCACTAGGTCAAGTCCAAGCCTAGTAGGACTAGGTTGGCACACTCACTAGGCAACCGCCTAGGTGAGGCTGCATCCCTTTTTTCCCCTCCTCATTTTGTCAGGACAAGTGACCTGACACACACACACACATACACAATAACTGAACTGTTGCCTCTCACTAACAGGACATTAACACTCATACAGAGTGGCAACACATGCACATCACAAACACTTGCCAGAACTACTGATATAGAGACTTTTTACACACACACGAAGAGACCTCCGTGGTTTAGAGCAACACACCGCTGAGCTACTAAGGACCCCTTGCCAAGAAGGGCCTCCCAACTTGCTGTTATCCATCCATCTATCCATCCATCTGGTTTGATTCTTGTAATTGTTTAACTCACGTTTGTAACAATGAACCTGTTCCAACATCCTTGGAGAACTACCCTGATGTTTGGGTCCATAATTCTCTTGACAACTGTCATCATTTTCTTGTGTGAACATTTTTGCATGTTCCCAAATAAACGGTCCTATACACAGACAAAGGTCACCAGAAGGAGCCTTCCAAAATATGCTTATCAGAAGTTAATCCTTGATTATGAGATCAACTCAACCACTGCATTCCATTTCGACCTGTGTGATGTAATCGATTGTGGTGGTCATGATCAATGGTATCGAAGCGTCGATCTATATTTGTGTTTAGATAATTCAATGAACGTGGATGGTTTCCCTGATCACACCACTGGCATGCGTAGGGCCCTCCACCAAGCAGGTCTGCAGTATCCAGAAACCCGTGAACCAGTCTGTTCCTGGCCCACAATCACTGCATACACAGGACTGTGGACACCCCCACGTTCTGGTTTGACTAAGGACACAAAAGCATGGTGGGACAAAGTCAGGTTTCAAAGAGATTACAACCCAGCAAAGAACCCAATCACTCTCTCGTTGAATAAGTTATCCGGCCCTCCACAACATTTTATCTCACAAACAAAGTCAACTTACTATACTTTCTTACTCCGGGCTTACGTAAAAGGCACAGATCCAAAGGGATTTATCACAATAAGATTTATTTCCCCACCTTAGTCTCAAACATCCAAGACATCCACACATACCTCGCCTAACATTACAAATGCTGGAGATAACATACCAGTCATGTCTGTAGATTACACCAAACTCAAACCTGAACAACTAAGAGAACATGCTACTGGCCATGGAGATGACAACATGTGGCTTTCATGGCTAGGTGAAGCAGCAAGAGAAGCTCAGCAACTGCGTTACCTGTGCTACAGCCAGACCAAAATTAGTCACTCAGCCCGCCTCATTGTTTCCTGAAGATACATTGGGTTATAACTGTACAGGTCCGTCTCAAAAAATTTGCATATTGTGATAAAGGTCATTATTTTCCATAATGTAATGATAAAAATGAAACTTTCATATATTTCAGATTCATTGCACACCAACTGAAATTTTTCAGGTCTTTAATTGTTTTAATACTGATGATTATGGCATACAGCTCATGAAAACCCAAAATGCCTGTCCCAAAAAATTAGCATATTTCATCCCACCAATGAAAGACAAGTGTTTTTAATACAAAAAACGCCAACCTTCAAATAATCATGTTCAGTTATGCACTCAATACTTGGTCGGGAATCCTTTTGCATGAATGACTGCTTCAATGCGGCGTGGCATGGAGGTAATCAGCCTGTGGCACTGCTGAGGTTTTATGGAGGCCCAGGATGCTTCGATAGCAGCCTTAAGCTCATCCAGAGTGTTGGGTCTTGCGTCTCTCAACTTTCTCTTCACAATATCCCACAGGTTCTCTACGGGGTTCAGGTCAGGAGAGTTGGCAGGCCAATTGAGCACAGTAATACCATGGTCAGTAAACCATTTACCAGTGGTTTTGGCACTGTGAGCATGTGCCAGGTCGTGCTGAAAAATGAAATCTTCATCTCCATAAAGCTTTTCAGCAGATGGAAGCATGAAGTGCTCCAAAATCTCCTGATAGCTAGCTGCATTGACCCTGCACTTGATAAAACACAGTGGACCAACACCAGTAGCTGACATGGTACCACAGACCATCACTGACTGTGGGTGCTTCACACTGGACTTCTGGCATTTTGGCATTTCCTTCTCACCAGTCTTCCTCCAGACTCTGGCACCTTTATTTCCGAATGACATGCAAAATTTGCTTTCATCCGAAAAAAGTACTTTGGACCACTGAGCAACAGTCCAGTGCTACTTCTCTGTAGCCCAGGTCAGGTGCTTCTGCCGCTGTTTCTGGTTCAAAAGTGGCTTGACCTGGGGAATGCGGCACCTGTAGCACATTTCCTGCACATGCCTGTGCACGGTGGCTCTGGATGTTTCTACTCCAGACTCAGTCCACTGCTTCCACAGGTCCCCCAAGGTCTGGAATCGGCCCTTCTCCACAATCCTCCTCAGGGTCCGGTCACCTCTTCTCTTTGTGTAACATTTTCTGCCACACTTTTCCCTTCCCACAGACTTCCCACTGAGGTGCCTTGATACAGCACTTTGGGAACAGCCTATTCATTCAGCAATTTCTTTCTGTGTCTTACCCTCTTGCTTGAGGGTGTCAATGATGACCTTCTGGACAGCAGTCAGGTCGGCAGTCTTACCCATGATTGCGGTTTTGAGTAATGAACAAGGCTGGGAGTTTTTAAAAGCCTCAGGAATCTTTTGCAGGTGTTTAGAGTTACGTCGTTGATTCAGATGGTTAGGTTAATAGCTTGTTTAGAGAAACTTTTCATGATATGCTAATTTTTTGGGACAGGCATTTTGGGTTTTCATGAGCTGTATGCCATAATCATCAGTATTAAAACAATTAAAGACCTGAAATATTATAGTTGGTGTGCAATGAATCTGAAATATATGAAAGTTTCATTTTTCTCATTACATTATGGAAAATAATGACCTTTATCACAATATGCTAATATTTTTAGAAGGATCTGTACACTGTATGCCACCTGTGTCCTGATGTTCTCACCTTATCAGTGTCTGAAACTATCTGTATATACCTTGTGTTATATTATTGTTCCAAATTGAACAAAGGGAGCAATTGTGAAAGAAAAAATATACTTGAGTATTTTGTATTGTTTTAGTCAAGTCTTATGCATATTATTTAGTTGTCATGTCCATTTGAGACCACCCACATGCCATTTCCTATTGAAACATCTGTTCCTCATTACACCATGGGACAGGAAGTCAGAGGGGCCTTGTTGAGTGTGTGAAGCCATCAGAATATTAGTTCCCAGAAACTGCTCGCACATAAATCACTGCGATAGAGAGGCGCCTGACCCGATCACCAAGGAACTGTTTGTCTTAGCCCTTAAGGCAAAGGATCCACCATCTGGAACCTGTCAACTGCCCTATGGGGCCAGGGATGTTTTATGACATGTGGAGGTGTATAAATGAAGCTGTACTGCTCATGTTTTTTGAGAACACGCAGAACTGACTGAGCTGCGTTTTTTGTTCATGTGTTTTCATTCTGCAGAAGAAAAAATAAACTTTACTACGTGTTTTTGAACAAAGTTCTCAGTCTACTAAATTTTATTGAACAACAAAGTTTGATAAAACTCAACACCAGCTCCCGTCTTTAGCAACATGTCTGCTAAATCCCATCCCAACCAGACTGTTTAAAGAGGTATTTCCCCTAATTAATGTCCACATTTTGGATCTACTTAATTTCTCTTTAATGAATGGTTATGTACCACAGCGCTTTAAGGTTGCTGTAATTAAACTTAATTAAATTAAATTAAGAAGTCTGATCTTGATTCAGAAATTTTGGCCAACTATAGACCTAAATCTAATCTAACTTTCATCTAAAAAAAATCTAGATAAAATAGTTGCAGGTCAGTTGCGTGAACATCTACAAAGAAATAATCTGTTTTGAAGAGTTTCAGTCAGGGTTTAGAGCTCATCATAGTACAGAAACAGCACTAATAAAAGTCACTAATGATATTCTCATGGCCGCAGACAATGGACTTGTGTCTGTACTGGTCCTGTTAGACCTCAGTGCTGCATTTGATACAGTTGATCACAATATTTTACTACAGAGGCTTGAATATGATATTGGGATTACAGGAACAGCTCTAACATGGTTTAAATCATATCTATCTGATAGATTCCAGTTTGTAAATGTAAATAAGAAATCTTTTTTATACACCAAAGTTAGTCATGGCGTTCCTCAGGGCTCAGTGCTTGGGCCAGTACTCTTTACTTTATATATGCTTCCATTAGGTAAAGTTATTAAACAGCATGGGATAAATTTTCATTGTTATGCTGATGACACACAATTATATTTGTCCATTAAACCCAATGAATCCAATCAGCTACTTAGACTACAAGCATGTCTTAAAGACATAAAAACCTGGATGACCCTTAATTTTCTCCTGTTGAACACAGACAAGACTGAGGTTTTTGGACCTGAGCACCTTAGGAATGAATTTTTCAGTCTTTTTCCCTCCTTAGATGGCATTAATCTGTCCTCCAGCTCTAATGTTAAAAATCTTGGTGTTATTTTTGATCAGGACATGTCTTTTATCCCCCACATTAAAAACGTTACTAGAACTACCTTCTTCCACCTGCATAATATCACTAAAATTTGAAACATCTTGTCTAAAAATGATGCAGAAAAACTGGTCCATGCATTTGTCACGTCTAGACTGGACTATTGCAAAGGTTTATTATCTAGGTGTTCAAATACTTCTTTAAAACGTCTCCAGTTGATCCAAAATGCTGCTGCCAGAGTCTTAACCGGAGTTAGTAGGAGAGATCATATTTCTCCAGTTTTAGTTTCTCTCCATTGGCTCCCTGTCCAATCCAGAATAGAATTCAAAATCTTACTTCTAACCTACAAAGCTCTCAACAGCCTAGCTACATCTTATATTACAGATCTTATTGTTCCATATTTTCCTAACAGAGCACTTCGCTCTCAGACTGCAGGTTTACTTGTGGTTCCTAGAATTTACAAAAACAGAATGGGAGGCAGATCTTTCAGTTATCAGGCTCCTCTTGTGGAACCAACTACTAATCTCTGTCCGTGAGGCTGACACATTATCCAGTTTTAAAACTAGGCTTAAGACTTTCCTTTTTTCTAAATCCTATAGTTAGGGTCGGCTTGGGTTTCCTGAGCTGTCCCTTAGTTATGCTGCTATAGGCTTAGACTGCTGGAGGACAAACTGACCACAATTTTCACTCTGCTACTCTTTACTTACTCTGCTCAACCTGTTTTGTATTTGTAATTATTTTTTCTATCCTTAACATGTTTTTTTTTTTTTGTATTTCAGATACACCTGGACCAATACCTGGACCTACCATTCTGTGTTCGTCTGTCTCTCCTTCCTGTCCTCTCAACCAGCCGGTCAAAGCAGATGGCCACTTGTCCTGAGCCTGGTTCTGCTGGAGGTTTCTTCCTTTTAAAAGGGAGTTTTTCCTTTCCTCCGTTGCCACTGTGCTTGCTCAGGATGGGAGACTACAACGAAGCCAAGATTCAACTTGTCTGCTGGATTCCTTAGATAGATAACTTTACTAATTGGCTTTTATGTATGTGAATGTTTCTGTAAAGTGCCCTGAGACAACTTTGTTGTGATTTGGTGCTATACAAATAAACTGAATTGAATTGAATTGAACAAGCTCCACTAGGTCCAAAAACAAGCATCTCTGTCTTTTTTTCATTAAAATGCTGGAAGTTTAGGGCCATCCGAGCTTTAAGATCCTCGAGACACGATAAAAGAGATTTAATGGACCAGGCATCAACTCGCCTCAAAGGCACATCAGCGTAGCAATGAAAGGAGATGCCGTGTTTTCTAAAAATCCATCCTAGAGGAAGCAGATATAAAGAAAAAAGCAAAGGCCCTAAAATTGATCCCTAAGGTACCCCACATGACAAAGGAGAAGAAAAGGATTCATACCCAGCAATTTTTACAGAAAATGTTCTGTCTGCCAGATAGGACCCCTACCACTCCAGAGCATTCCCACCGATGCCTACTTGGTGCTGTAGACGTGACAATAACATGCTGTGGCCAACTGTGTCAAACGCAGCAGTTAAGTCCAGTAAAACAAGGATCACGTGATCACCCGAGTCACATGCCAGGAGGATGTCATTAAAAACTCTCAGCAGAGCTGACTCTGCTGTGGAGAGTTTTAAATCCAGATTGGAAAACATCCGTGATATTATGTTCATCCAGGAAGGTTTTTAACTGAGCATAAACAATTTTCTCCAAGACAGGAGGGGAAGCTTGGAGATAGGCCTAAAATTCCCCAACACAGTGGGATCAAGACCAGGTTTCTTTATCAGGGGCTGCACAACAGCATGTTTAAAATTAGCAGGGACTACTCCAGATAACAAACTACTGTTAAAAAGGTCAAGAACCAAGTGTTTAAAACAAGGGAAAACCTCTTTAAGAAAGTGTAGTGGAAGAGCATCACATGGAGAACACACAGAGGGGTCAGAGTCTGGGGTAAGATGGAAGCCCTTTTAGAGGTAACCTTATTAATAAAAATAAAAAAACTGCATAAAAATATTGCACAAGGAGGTGAATGTATTTAGTTAGTAAACAATAGAGTCCTAACATTTATTAAACATTACTGTACTTCTGTATTTACATAATTGTAACTGTATTTAAAAAAATAAAAATTGTGCTTTGACAAACTCATCAATAAAACTAAAAAAATTTGTCAATGCAAAAGAGGAAAAGAGGGGGCAGGTAGCTCCCCAAACGACAAGGCAGTCTGAATTGTTCATAACATTAGCATGAGAGTTGCTAGGTCCAAGCAAACAGTTGCCGGAATACACCCTGTCAAAACAAAGATTTCCCAGATTTTGTTCCGGCAGGATCCGGCTCAAATCAAGTCCTGGAAATGTTCAGATATGACAATCAGTCAGTTTTAAGTTGAGTTGTCTTGGGTAAAATAATCTAAAAGTACATTTAGATTATTTTTTTCTCATGTGGGCAGCTATGGCTGAGTGGTTAGAGCAGTCGTCTTCCAATACAAGAGTTGGGGGTTTGATTCTACCAGCAGCCACATGCCCAAGTGTCCCTGGGCAAGAAGACACTGAAGCCCTCATTGCCTCCAATGTGTGTCCCATCGGTGTGATAAAGCACTGATTATTCTTTGTACAGATCTAGTAGAGTGCTGTATGAATGGGTAAATGAGGCACATATTGTAGTGTAAAGTGCTTTGAGTATATTGATCAGATAGAAAAGTGCTATATAAGTACAGTCCATTTCATGTTGACAGCAGTGTGCTTTCACCTGCATGATGTAGTTTCCAGGTCTGACATCTGTGATGTCGATCCACTGGCAGTCAATGTCATGTCGGTACTGATCCCAGCAGCCCACAGTGATGCCCTGATCACCAAAGTTGGCACATTCGTATCGTTTAGAAACACCTAAATGTGACAAAGAAAAGATGTTACTAGTGAAAGGCTTATAAATTGCATTGACATTTCTTTAAACCAGAAGTTTTTATTATTATCTAAAAAAGTTAAATCTGGTCCTCCGGCCATTCAAAAAACAAAACAAAGCAAAACAACAAAAAATGTAGAAACGTTTAGTCTTTCATCCGAAAGACTTACTCTTTCTTGGACTGTGAGGTCTCAGTCTCTGATAGAGGACATTTGCAAACTGAGGTGTACCACAAACCAACCCACACAGATCAGTATTTGCAGTTTGACTCCCATCACCCTTTGGAGCACAAGTTAGGAGTCATCAGGACTCTGTATCACAGAGCAGACGGCGTCCCCACTAACTCAGGAGCCAGGCAGAAGGAGAAATCCCACACAAGACAGGCTCTAGAGCAATGTGGATATCCTAACTGGGCCTTCTTGAAAGCAGAGAAGAACCCCAAACAGGACTCCAGTACCTCCAGTCAGCCATCAGGTGAAAAGGAGGAACCCAGACCATTGGTCTTTCCGTATGTTGAAGGTGTATCAGAGAAACTGAAACGTTTATTCTCTAAACACAACGTCCCAGTGGCTTTTAAACTCCAAAATACATTATGGCAACGACTGGTTTATCCCAAAGATCCAGTCCCCTGGCACAAACAGAGTAATATTGTGTATGCTGTTCAGTGTCAGGAGGGCTGTGATCAGTCTTACATTGGGGAAACTAAACAGCCACTGGCCCAAAGGATGACCCTGCACTGAAGAGCAACAACATCAGGCCAGGACTCTGTGGTCTACACTCATCTCCAGACCAGCAGTCACTCTTTCAGGGATGAAGATGTTCACATCCTGGACAGAGAGGAACGATGGTTTGAGAGAGGAGTAAAAAGGAGGCCAATTTTGTGAAAAGAAATCTTCCATCATTAAACAGGGGTGGAGGCCTCCATGTTCAACTGTCCCCGTCTTACAATGCTGTTATTGCTAGTATCACTCAGCCCTCTGTGAATAGTAAACAGCCATCAGTGTGCTAATGACCCATCGTTAGGCTGATGGTCCTTCTTGATCTTGTGAGCAGCTGGTTTTGGTTGTCAGCAGCAAAACTGGTTGATCCACTCTGAGAAGGTGCTATTTATAGGACTGAGCTGAAAACAGCACCTCAGACTGAGGAAGTCTTTCGAATGATCCTACCTGGATTATTGAGCATGCACAAGGCCGGATTAACCATATGGGAAACTGCCCAGGGGCCCATGACCTCTAAGGGGCCCTCGGCCCAGGGCAGTGACGTCACAGCACAAGCAAAAATATCTGGTCATCTCCCAGCTTTATGATAAACCATCACTCAGCTTGAGCTCTAGCACTGCACAACGACCGCGGTGCCTGTGACTCACAGACAGAGCTGCAGTCTCTGTGTAGCGCTGTCACTGAGAGGCTGCGCAGCGCTGAGTCACAGACAGCGCAGCACAGCCTCTCAGTCTGAGAGTCTCAGTGTCACTGAGAGGGTTGCGTCATGTCAAGCGTTGTTACGCAACCCGCTCGGGCGGGTTTAATTTGTAAACATATCAGAATCCAAATATACTCGTCAATGCAAAAGAGGAAGAGGGGCAGGTATCACTGTCGCCTTGACTTTATACTCTTTGTCGCATGTGTGCTGCTGTGGTTCAAGCGTCCATAGCGACATAAAAGCAGCGGCGGGTGGACGTGTAGCCGGAGTTTATCATCTCAGCAGCAGAGGTGAGCGACACCGTTCAAGCATGGTTCCCCAAGTAAGTTTTATTCATTCAAGGCAGTCATATTTGTTCATAACTTTATTATTAGTAAGCCTGACAGTCGTGAATCTAAGCAAAAAGTTGCGGGAAGTTGGAACGTGCATTACGCACCCTGTCAAAATAAGAGTTCCCAGATTTTGTTCCGGCAGAATCCCGCTCATATTAAGCACTGCCGCTCACTATACAAAAATTCAGACATGGAGAAGCTAAGTGGGAGCGCTAAACAGAAATTAAAAAAGGAGAAAGTCATCAGAAACACAGAAAATTTAAAGTATATACCGAAAATAGGTAATTTCTTCACCCCTAATGTTGCAGACTGTTTTGTTAAGTCAGCTTCTGTCAACAAGGACAACTCAGCTATCCAGGACTTTTCTTCACCGCCAATGCTAGCTCACATTTATAGCTCGGGAGAGCGAAGAGCCAGCAGCATCTTCAAACAACGAACCAGATTCTGCTGTGAGTGTGACAGCTGAGGGAAGCGGTGATGGCAGGTCTCCAGTCTCACTGCCACCTGAGCCGCTCATCAAATCTGAGCAGCCCCTGCATCTCAACACCTGTGCTCCCTGTGGATCCTGCCCTGTGGTGGGCCATTACGGAGCAGGTCTGGGAAGAGGCAATTTACAGAGGGCCTGCAGCTTTCCAGAACCGGGCTGCCAAGTATCCTGCATTGGTAAGGGAGTCTGGACTTGGGACTTGGACACGCTCCCTCACCAACGATTTGCTTCACTGTCGACTCCAAAACAACCAAACTGTGGCAAGGGAATGGCTGCTTTACTCGCCATCATCTGGATCAGTTTATTGCTATGCCTGCAAACTCCTGACATCCCAAAAGCATGCATTTATCAGCGGATTCTGTGACTGGAAACATCCAGAGAGGGTTAGTGATCATGAAAAGTCAAGTCAAGTCATCTTTATTTGTAGAGCACAATTTAAAACAGATAAACTGTTATCAAAGTGCTTAAAAGAGTGCAGAACACAGACAAAACATGTTGTCTTTATTGCACAGGTCTAAATATGCATGCAGAGTGGACGCTTCTCTTGCCTGACAGCATGAGGCAGAACAGCAGTACTGGAAAGAAGTCCTTAGACGTGTGGTTGCTGTTATTAAATTTTTGGGCGCGAGAGGACTGTCATTTCGAGGCGACGAACTGCTGGGCTCTACGCACAATGGGAACTATTTGGGACTACTTGAACTGATAGCAGAGTTTGACCCCTTTTAAAGGAGCACCTTAAGAAGCATGGCAATAAGGGTAGAGGTAAACCATCTTACCTGTCATCAACTGTGTGCGAAGAATTTATTTCATTAATGGGTGACAAAACTAAGCAAGTGATACCAGAGGAAAACAGACAAGCAAAATATTTCTTTGTAATTGTTGATTCAACACCAGATTTAGCACACGTAGATCAGCTCACATTTGTTTTTCATTTTGTCAGCGCAGATGGCAAAGTAGTGGAAAGATTCATCGGGTTTGAGCCCATCCACACTCACACAGGTGTAAGCCTAGCTGAATCTATGATTGCAATGGTGCGAGGCTTGGGGTTAGACTTGTCAAATTGTCGTGGCCAAAGTTACGATAATGCTAGCAACATGTCTGGCAAATACAGTGGGCTCCAGGCACACTTGAAAAAACAAAACCACTAATTTATTATACACCGTGTGCTGCCCATTCGCTGAACCTCGTAGGTGTTAATTGCATTGATAATTGCTGTGAGGAGGTTAACTCGTTTTTTGAACTGCTGCAGTCTCTGTATACATTTTGCAGTGCGTCAACACATCGCTGGAATACAGTTTTCCATAATAGCGAACATTACATTAAATACACAGTTAAATCCCTCAGCACCACTAGATGGAATTGCAGAGCAGACTCCACAAAAGCTCTCAATGAAAATTACAGGGCAATTAGAGATATATTAGCCAAAATGTATTTAGACTGTGATGAAAAAACACAAACCAAACTTGAAGCTGCCGCATTGGTTGCAAAACTTGATAAGCTGGAGACAGTGATAAAGACTATGTTATGGGACCGGGTACTGCATAGATTTAAAGCAACAAGTGACCAACTCCAAAAAAGCGATATGGATTTAGCTACTGCTCTTGGTCTTTTGCGCTCACTGCTTTCATTTGTTGGTTCTCTACAAGAACAGTTTTCAGAGCTAGAAGAATCAGCACGCGCTGTCAGTGCTACACAAAACTACCAGTTTGACACTCAACGTGGAAGAAAAAGAAAGAGATTTGCAGATGAGTCAGCTGATGACGGCCAAGTAGCCTTTATTGACAGTAGTCAGAAATTTAAGGTTGAAACATATTATGGCATCAGTGACAGACTTTGTTCATGCCTATCCAAGCGCATCGAAGCCTACACACACGTGTGTGACCTTTTTGGGGTTTTATTTGAGAGGGACTGTGATGATTGTCATGTGCATGTGAGAGCTGCTAAGCTGAGCTCCACTTATTCAACAGATCTGGATAGTTCCTTGTCAGATGAATTGATTCAATTCAAGCACTTTGTGCAGAATGAGACCTCACCTGTACAGCTGCTGCAAGCTCTTGAGAGACATGGAATTAAGACAGCATTTCCAAATGTTTATGTTGCACTGAGACTGTTCCTAACCTTGCCTGTGTCTAATTGTGAGGGTGAGAGGTCATTTTCAGTTTTGAAAAGGGTTAAAAATGAGCTGAGGACCACAATGTTACAGACACGGCTCTCTGCACTTTCTCTCTTGGCCTTCGAACATGAACTTGTTAGTGGCCTTGATTTTGAAGATATTATACACCAGTTTGCACAGTCAAAGTCCAGAAAAAAGCCAGTGTAAGATGTGTTTGTTCAGAGGATTAAAATGGTGTATTTTTCTAGAATATGTAGCATTTATTTTTGTATTTTCTTCTTGAGAGAAATAGACAATTTCCAAATGTTTATGCTGCACTAAAATGTTTAATTGTTTGTGATGTGACTTGTTATTGTTCTTCTGTTTTAAAACAAGTTAAAGTGAGCTTAGTTTTTTGAGCAGATGATACGGATGCTGCATTTTATTTTTTTTCCTTGTGGTGCCAGCTCATGCTGTAAATTGTTGACTGTAGTTGAGAGAAAACTGGCAGATTTCAAAATGTTTCTATTGCACTAATAATTTGACTGTTTTGTTGAATTCTGAGTCAGGGTGATTTCTGTTTAAAATGAGCTGAGGACCAAAATATTTCTTGATGTGCTGTCTGTGGAATTCTGCAATGGCTCGTTCAATTCCATACATTTGTTTTGGGGATAAGTGTTGGTAAATAAACATTGGATGGTTGGAAAGTGGTTGCTTCTTTATTTTTTTGTGAAAATGGAGGACAGTTCCCTCCCTCAGTGTAGTGGATAAATTTTACCAGATGTTGATGTGTTTTGTTTTCATAGTATCATGTGAGAGTGATTGTCCTGGACAAGAGGACATAACATTTATTGCATGAGCATTTAGATATTCGTACATTAAAATACATCTGATAGCTAGAATTTGAAGTATATTTACTGTAAAAAAAAAGAAAGAAAGAAAGAAAGAAAGAAAGAAAGAAAGAAAGAAAGAAA
>NC_056518.1:4382824-4384799 GCF_014905685.2 Nematolebias whitei
CTATCATGAGTTTGGAGAAGAGAGTAGACACGCAGCTAGAAGACATCAAAGAACAAACAAGACAGAGCAGCGCCATGATTGCTAATTTGGAGAAGGCAGTGCAGTACAATGCAGAGGAAATGAAAGAATGCAAGATGAGGATTTCAAAGCTAGAAAATGCAAACAAACAGTTACTTAAAGAGAACGACGAACTGAAAGAAAAGATGAGAGAGCAAGAGAGGTACAGAATGAGATGGAGTCTCCGGGTGAAGGGCATGAAAGAGAAGAAGGTCGAGAACATCAGAGCAAAGATTGTACAAGTTCTAAAAAAGATTGTCCCTGAGCTGGACTCCAAAATGGAGGATGCTGTAGATGTTGTCCACTGGATGGGAAAAAGAGACAAGGACAGGAACAGGAATGGGATCATCTTATTTACCCAAAGGCGAATAAAGGAAGAAATATGGAAGTGGAGCAAAGGATCTGCTGTTTGAAAAGAGGAAGGTATCAGCTTTGCAGAGATGTTACCAAAAGAAGACCTGGAGGAGCGCCGGCGACTGTGGCCCCTGATTGATGAAGCCAGGAAAGCTGGGAAACAGGCCTTTTTCTGGGGCCCACATGGATATATTGAAGGTCGACGTGTGGAGCTTTAGAGGTGAACAATATTTGATAAACGTTTGATTGGGTGGAAAACATGTCAGCGGTAAAGGAGATTTATTAGTTAATCTTTTCATTTCTACTTGCTTACTGGCTGAATATTTGAGTTTTCTTTATTTTTATTTTATTTTTATCTAAAACTGTTCTGAGTTCATGTTAAGTGTTAAACTCTCTTTTGGTTCTTTAAATGTCAGGGGATTGAAAGAAATTGTTAAAAGGAAAGCTGCTTTTTTATTTTGCAAGGGACAAAAATCATATTGTTTATTTCTGCAAGAAACTCACTCCTCGGAGGTGGACGCTTGTTTCTGGAGGAATCAATGGGGCAATAAGATGTTGTTCAGTCATGGTTCGACCCGATCGGGAGGGGTAGCTTTATGTTTCAATCATTTTCCAGGAGAATTAGTCACACACCGGACTGATACTGAGGGACACTGGCTGACAGCTGTGGTAAGAACAGATGGTTTATTCATCATACAGTGCAATATATATGGGTATAATAATGACTGTCAAAACAGAGTCATGTTAACAGACATAACAAATGTGATTTCAGAACTTAAAGGTCGATATCCTACTGATTATATTTTGATGGGAGGTGACTGGAACATGACTCCTGATGCGTGGTTGGATAGATGGCCTCCAAGATCTGGGAGACCTCAACATAACTGTATAACGAACGACTTTATGATAAACAATAATCTAAATTATATTTGGAGAGTACTGAACCCAAGGTCCCAAAACTTTTCATGGTTTAAGCCGAATGGGAGTTGTAAATCTAGGATTGACTATTGGTTGGGGAGCGATATTATATTAAATCACACTTCAAGAATTGAAACTTCAAAAGCTCCACTCTCAGCCCACTGTTTCATAGAACTGAATCTGGAACCTGTACCTGTAGTTAAGAAATCACACAAAAAGGGTTACTATAAATTCAATGCCAAACTGTTGCAATGTGAGGAATATTGTAAAAAAAAGATTAAAAAGATTAGAGAATTGATTAATGAAGTTGAAGTTAATGACGCGATCATAGGAGACATTAATAAATGGGAATTTCTCAAGTTTAAAATAAGAGAATTTAGCATCAAATTTAGCAAAAACCTCAATTATGAGCAAAAAAGATATGAAAATAATCTTTTAAAAGAAATACACAAATGCTGTATCAAACAAGATCTAAATAATGAAGAAAAAAATAATCTTTTGGAATTACAAACTAAATTAGATCAACTTTATTTGAACCGAGCACAAGGTGCTTTTGTGAGATCTCGTGCAAAGTGGATCGAGGCAGGGGAAAAGAACTCCTCTTATTTCTTTAACTTAGAACGTAACAGACAGCAGCGTAACTGTA
>NC_056518.1:4384899-4398259 GCF_014905685.2 Nematolebias whitei
ATATATATTTGTATGTATATATATATATATATATATGTATATATATATATATATATATACTGTCAAAGATGTGCGGAGTTCAGCCTGCCCAGACAGAACGGTGTAGTGTTCTAAAGGCTAAGTTAGCTTCAGAGCTTCACTACAGTCATATTTAAAATAACGAGTTCTCTCTTTTTGGAGCTAATTGTGCCATGTGACAGAGGTACTGTGCGTAGATGGTTTAATCAGTGACATGAGACATTAATTTTCTTTGACCCATCAAAATAAATTGGTCATTTATTAACAGAATCAAAATTTAACATCAAAACATTGTACACTTGATTGGACTGATCTGGTTCTGATTAATAAAACTTGGCACGTTTTACTTAATAAAAACAACGGACATTTCTGAAGACCTGGATTAATTACTGGCAAGGTAGAATAGTTTTAAAGATGGGAAATATGGAGGAGTTTAAAGGGAGATGTTGCAGGGAGACGTATGTCTGTAGACCAGAACAACACGCTCCTTCCAAACACAGTTCGCCCGCGGTAGACTTTGCGTGAAGCTCGTGACGACTCTTTACCTTGGCAGAGGATGGGTCTGCTATGGTCAAGAGGTCCCTGGCACGCTACCTTTCAGCGTCTCTCCTCAGGGCGGCTGCGACTCGGCAGAAGTCGTGAGATGTCAGAAGTTGTAGGGCATTCGCCTGGTGATAGTCACAGCGAGGCGCCGTGATCACAGCAGAGATGGATGATTCCATCAGACTGGAAAACTGAGTCCGAAGTTCCACTCAGAAGTGGAAAAACTCCAGAACTCCAGAACAGCTAGAGCTGAAGAACAGAACTTCACTCCAGAACTACGCCACAAGACCCCAGAAGACTAATAGTTCCAGTAAGTGTCGACTTTTAAAGAGTTCTGCTTCTGGTCACTTTAGTAAGTCCTGAATGGTTGAAGCAACCAACAGGGGTGTGGTTCTAGTGATGTCAAAGGGGTTTTACAAGTCAAGAAAACAGCAAGAATGTTTTAGGAAAAGACATAGAAATGTTTTGGCGAAGTGAGAAACAGTGCAGGTGCCAGTTTTCTTATTTACTGTCTGAGAGTTTTAAAAACACGACAGCCCGTTCTAACAACTTGTTTTTGACTGTCTCTGACTTTTGACCGACATCACTCTTTCTCATTTCAGACAGAAGATCAAAATGCATAATTACTTTGTAAAATTGACATTTAACTTGATTTCTAATTTAAATGAGGATTAAAAAATCATTAATACTGTTTCACAGTTGATTTAAAATGAGTGGTTCACTTCAACATTTAAAAATGGTATGAACTAAACACACCTTTTATTTATCAAGATATTGTAAAATAGTGATGATAATATAAAAGAAAAGTGTTCTTTCAATTGATTACTTCAGGATACAATTAGACAGTATCTGGATGAGCTAGTTTGTATTTCTGGATTCAAATCAATGAAATAACAGTTCCTGTCCCATTAAGGTCTTTAGAGACAGGTTTTGGTCGGAGGACTAGTCCACTACAACGGGCATGTCAAGACATGTCCATCCTGTTATCCATTCTTTGTTATTCTGCTTGTTTCATGCCCTGTGTGTAGGCCTCGAAGCCTTGGATAAGTGAAAACATGTGTAGGGCAGCACGTACACTCACACACCCCATAAGCACGAATGCATATGACACACAACTACACAGGCTCACTAAGAAGCACACACACACAGGCTCGCTTGAGAGGCACACACATGCAGGGAGAGAACAGCAGAAGCAGAAAATGTTTTTCTTTTTAATAAAAATTATCAGTTTCGGATGAATGAGAAATATGTGTTTATAAAAAAATCAATAGACAAATAATCAAGTGATATTATAAACCTTGTGATTTTAAAATGTAAACATTATGATTTTAGAATGTAATCTGTTTTTAAGCTTGTTCATGAGGATTGTTGAAAGGAAAGAACCTGTGGCTTCATGAATGTTCTAGAAAGAAGTTACAAGCAAAGGCATTACACAATGGGAAAACCCCAGAACACAGCTCTGAGCAAATCAGAATAGGACAACACAGAATGACTGAGCATTATTGAACAAAATACACCCAGATTTTAATATGCATTAGGAGTGACTGGCAAAATCTCATAAGAAGCCTGTAAAGTCAGACAAAAGTCCAACCCAAAAGGGGTAGATTAGCCTGATGGGGTGACTGGTCTGGAGATGTCAGTCAAAATCTCAGGCTATATAAACAAAAGTTTCAATGAAAACTCTACTGTTTTGGGAATCCACTTCACAAGCGAGGGAGCTCAGGACAAGACCCGGAGAACCTCTGGACAAATTGTGGATTAATAGGGCAATTTTGGACGGTCTCTGCTGGAGGAGAACTAGGGTGAAATCCGTTGGAATAAGTTCCTTTTTTGGAACTATTCTTCAACCTCTCAGCCCGGATTATCCCTAAATCCTTTTTTTTCAAATTCAACCAGATTGAGGAACAGGAACGGCCCACATCCGAGAGTGAGATGGGGAAATTTGCCTCTTACTAAATTCAGAAAACATGGTAAGAGGACGTTCCTCAAAATTAGTCCTTAATGAAACCTTATCCCAAATTATAGCAGTGGTGTATGAATTGACAAGCAGAAAAATCAATTATATTAAAAACCTGGTTGCTCAGAGTTGTAGAAGGGTTTTCTTTGTGGTGAGAAATTATGCGTTGGTTCAGGTAGAGAGAGTAGGTAAACTGTGTGGGTACTTGTGTTCCTAAGTGAGACTGGGCGTGGCCGGCTGGACTAAAGGACGTCCGTGGCCGAGCAGAGAGGAGTCCAAGAGCCTGTCTCAAGCCCATCCACAGGGACTGAGATCTACCTTGCCCAGGAAAGGTCAACAACTAAAAAAGGGACTAAGGAGTGAAAATTATTCATCATGTAATCTCTTTGTAATCCAGTGTAATCATTATTGTGCAATACCGCTGTTCCCCTGCAAAAGTTATTGATTAAAGCAAAGCAAAACGTAAAATTCTGGATTCTTATTTCAAACACCCTTTTGTTCTTGGAAGTGGAAAACTTGGTTCAATGAAACAACAGAAACATGGGAGGTTTTAAGCGGTTTTATTAGCTTTTGATTATAAAACAACATCCATGAGCCTTGTGCCTAGGCTCTAAATAATGCCAGATTGATTAACAATTGCAACACTAAATCAAGAGATGAGCTACTGTTAACTTGCGCTCCCTCGTCTGCCAAACGTCCCCACTCCTGCTGCTAGGTTGGGGGAGGCACGAGGTGAAACTTTGGGTGTGGTGCAAGGATCGGAGGTAGTTAACAGTCTGGGTGAATCATCTCAACACAGCCTTAAAAATAAAACTGTCCTAGGTAACGGCGGCGGGTAATACCTGAGCTATAGGATTAGTTTTGACCCGTTGGAGGAGAAGCTGCGGTGAGGGCGTAGCACGTGTCCTGTGCCTACCTCACTCGGGAAAGCAAGCCAATATGTATGTATTAGGGGTGCGAATCTCTCAGTATCTGTTGATCCGATTCGATTCCGATTTTTGGTGTCACGGTACGATTTAAAATCGATTTTTCAATTCGGAAACAATTTTCAATTCAGAAACAATTTTTCTATTGAAATGGTCATAAATTTTTGTTTCAATTATGTAACTGACAAGCTGAAAAGATTAAACAACAATGTAAACAAAATGAACATTTTATTTAAAAATCATTTTAGGTTCCTTGCTGTATCAAATATTTTTTATTCATTTTATATTTATACCAAAAAGAGGAACAAATGTAGGAGTGCATAAAATTCTGTAACTTAAATTACTAGTAATAGGTTAGCTTAGTTACCTGAATTTTTCTAAAAAAATAAAATATATAAAAATCTAAGAAAAAATTATTTATCCATCCATCATCTTTATCCACTTCTTCCTTTTTGAGTCACGGGTGCCCATATCAGCCATCACTGTGTGAGAGGCGGGGGACAACTGGACAGGTCTCCAGTCCATCACAGACAAATAATTCAAAATATATAAATACAAAAGTAAAAAGACTTAAGCCTACCATGCATAGCATATTAACCTTTAACTCAAAATAAAATACAGACTTCAGTTTTTTTTAACCATATTGCTCTAACATTTGTTATATTTTCAAAACTTAACCTAATATGAAATATACAGACTTCAGTCTTAACCATATTGATTCATATTTAGTAAATCTTTAAAAAAAAATTCAAAACCTGTGCAAGTTTGCACAAAAACCTCTTCTGAACTATAATTTATAAAACATAAACTGTATAATTTAGAACTGGCTCCAGGAGATGTGTCTCATCTGTCCTCTTCAATCTGTTAAAAAGACAAATTGCATAAAGTTTGTTGAACAACTTGTCTATAAGTTTTAGTATAATATGAGAAAAACAGTTACCTTTGAGCTGCAGCTGCATCAGAGCTTCTCCCATTTGTTGTTTCATGAAGTTTTTTTTTAAAACTTTATTTAACCATAACAATACACAACAAAAAGTACAAATTCTTACAATCAAAAGTTACAAGAGGTGATTCATAACATAATGGAAATAAAATAAATAAAGAAGGATAAAGAGAGAGAAAAAAAAGCATTATATGAGGAAATTGAAATTAACTAAGAAACTTAGAAATTTGTCAGCATTTTTCCCTTTTACATATTTTAATGATTTTGCATAGGACTTTAGCTCATTCTTCCAGTGGTTCACATTAGGTTTACATTCATGCTGGTGAAGATTCTCAGTCATCCAGGACATGATGAATTCAAAAAATGTTCAATACAAAAACAACTGGACTTTATTTGTAACAGAAGATGTTTTGCTCCTCATCCGAGGAGCTTTCTCAATTCAAAGAGCAGTGAGTGAGGGTTTCAGGTTATAAGGCTGAGTGAGATAAGATACACACACACACATGTAGATTGGCAATTCACACCCAAACACCTTAACTGTAAGAGTCTTTTGTTACTCTAATTCACAGACGAGGCCCCTCTGTTCCCATCAGGTGTGAAAACTGGCTGGGAATCTGTTTTAAAGTTGCATTATATGTTTTTGAAAGTGGAAATCTGAGGCCTCCTCCTCTGGTAAGAGACGGCTTTTCTCTTTTTACATAAATTGCTTCCTTCACCCCCCTCTCAAACCATCTGTGTTCTCGGTCCAAAATGTGCACATATTGGTCCTCAAAAGAGTGTCCCTTCTCTGTGAGGTGGAGGTGAACAGCTGAATCTTGTCCTGAGGAAGTAGCTCTCCTGTGTTGAGCCATGCGTCTGTGAAGAGGCTGTTTAGTTTCTCCAATGTAGAGGTCTGGACAGTCCTCGCTACACTGGACCGCATACACTACACCACTCTGTTTGTGTATGGGTGTTTTGTCTTTAGGGTGGACCAACCTCTGTCTGAGAGTCCTGTTGGGTTTGAAATGTACTGGGATGTTGTGTTTGTTGAAAATCCTTCTGAATTTTTCTGATACTCCAGCAACATAAGGGATGACAATGTTTTTCTGTGTGTTGTTTTCCTTTTTCTGTTTATTAGTGTGTTTTGTAGATTTCCTCGCTGACTTGACAAAAGCCAAGTTTGGATATCCACATATTTGGAGAGCTTATTGAATGTGCTTCTGTTCCTTTTCCTTCCCTTCTGTCTTCGTGACGCGTTCAGCCCGATGTTGTAAAGTTCTGATGACAGAGAGTTTGTGTTCCAGTGGATGGAGGGAGTCAAACAGAAGATACTGGTCTGTGTGGGTTGGTTTTCTATAAACTTCAATGTTGAGGCTGTCCTCTTCTTCCATCTGAATCAAACAGTACAAAAAAGGCAGCTCGTTGTCGTTTGCATCTTCTCTGGTGAACTTGATGTTGTTATCGACCGAGTTAATGTGTCTTGTGAACGCTTCTATTTCCTTGGCTTAGATTTTGACCCAGGTGTCATCCACATAACGGAACCTACGGCTTGGCGTTGTTCCCTCATAGGAGTTTAGGGCTCTCTGTTCCACTTCCTCCATGTAGAGATTGGCAACAATGGGTGACACTGGAGATCCCATGGCACAGCCGTGCTTCTGTCTGTAAAAACTGTCATTGAACTTGAAATAAGTGGTGGAGAGGCAGAGATCCAACAGGGTGCAGATCTGGTCTGGGGTGAAGTTGGTCCTGTTGATTAAGTCCTTGTCTTGTAGAAGTTGTTTTCTGACGGTTTCTACTGCTTCAGAGATGGGTATGCAAGTGAAAAGAGAAGTCACATCATACGATACAAGGGTTTCTCCTGGGGTTAGTTTCAAATGTTGAACTTTGTTAGCAAAATCAATGGAGTTCTTTAAGTGATGAGGTGTGTTTCCAACAAGAGGAGCTAAAATACCAGCCAGATGTTTAGCAATATTGTATGTCACTGAGTTCATGCTGCTGATGATGGGTCTGAGTGGTGTTCCTTCTTTGTGTATTTTTGGAAGTCCATAAAGACAGGGAGTGGCTTCCCCTGGGTACAATCTATAATACAATGATCGATTGATTGTTTTCTCCTTTTCAAGTTTTTGCAGGTAATCTGTGACTTTCTTTTTATAGGTGCTGGTTGGGTCCCTCTTCAGGGTCTCATAGGTGTTGCTGTCGCTCAGTAGTGTAGTTATTTTTTCCCGGTAATCAGAAGTGTTGAGGACTGCTGTGCATCTTCCTTTATCAGCTGGTAAAATGGTGATGTTTTGGTCCTGGCTGAGTGATGTTACAGCTTTCCTTTCCTGTGGTGTGAGGTTTGAAGGAGGCAGTTTGGCACTGGAGAGGGTTGCTGATATTTTCATTTTGAGCTGTTCTGCCTCTCCTTCCATCAAGTTGTTGTTCCTAATCACAGATTCAGTGGCAGTGATTAGTTCCACAACAGGTATTTCTTGAGGGGAGATGGCAAAGTTTAGTCCTTTTGCCAGCACATCTTTCTCAGGTTGTGTCAATGTCCTGTTAGACAAATTTCTAACCCACTGGTCATGAAAATTACTGTTAGCAACAACCTCCTGATCTTGACTGATGATTTGTGATGAGAAAACAGCTCTCTGTTGTAATTTTAGAAACTTACTTTTTTTATGTTCCTTGGTCTTTTGATGCTGTGAAAGCTGGGCCTTTTCAACGAAACAAGAAACTTCTTCCAACAGAGGAAATGGTAGCAGAGTAGACAGCTTCTGGAGGGTTTGATCCATTTTGAGTGAGAGAGCTTCAATGATGAAGTGGATCTGTCTTATTCTCTCACTGAGCAGCTTGTTTTGAACTTTCAGGAGTTTTCCTTCTGCTCTGTGTCCTTTGATCATGGATCATGGATCGTGGATCGTAGTATATGCAGTCCAGTGCAACAAGGACTTTCCAGACCTCTACATTGGAGAAACTAAACAGCCTCTTCACAGACGCATGGCTCAACACAGGAGAGCTACTTCCTCAGGACAAGATTCAGCTGTTCACCTCCACCTCACAGAAAAGGGACACTCTTTTGAGGACCAATATGTGCACATTTTGGACCGAGAACACAGATGGTTTGAGAGGGGGGTGAAGGAAGCAATTTATGTAAAAAGAGAAAAGCCGTCTCTTAACAGAGGAGGCCTCAGATTTCCACTTTCAAAAACATATAATGCAACTTTAAGACAGATTCCCAGCCGGTTTTCACACCTGATGGGAACAGAGGGGCCTCGTCTGTGAATTAGAGTAACAAAAGACTCTTACTGTTAAGGTGTTTGGGTGTGAATTGCTAATCTACGTGTGTGTGTGTCTTATCTCAGTCAGCCTTATAACCTGAATCCCTCACTCACTGCTCTTTGAATTGAGAAAGCTCCTCAGATGAGGAGCGAAACATCTTCTGTTACAAATAAAGTCCAGTTGTTTTTGCATTGAACGTTTTTTGAATAGGTTTACATTTGAAAAAGCGACATTTATGAACATAATGTTTAGCTAATATAATCAAATTATTGATAGCATATTCATTATTTCCAATCTTATTAATTAACCCAAATTTGATTTCTTTTAAAGTGAGAGTAAGTAGCTGAATCCCTTTGGATTCGATCCACATTTTAAAATCAAGCCAAAATTGCTGAACTATCATGCAATCAAAGAAAAGATGTTCCAGGTTCTCACTCTCTGTCTCACAAAAAACACAGTTCCCAGTGTCCATTTTAAATTTTGTCCTTAAAAATTCCTTAGTAGGATAAATTCTATTTAAGATTTTAAATTGAATTTCTTTGGCTTTAGGAGGGACAAGAAATGATATAAAATTAGTTCTGATCTTTTTGATGTCTTCTCTACTAAAGTCCTTCAGAATATATTCTCTCCTAATTAAGTTAGGAAAGTAGTGATGCAGTAGTTTGTTTCGCAAAAATTTATTGTTACATTGATAGTCAGAGAAAGCAACTCCATCAATACAGAGTTGTTTCAGACCAGGGGAAATATCAGAGAATATAATATCTTGTCTCACCACAGCCCTGAGAGAGACTGGAATAGCCTTCAAAATTTGGTTATATTTAATCTCATCTAAATGGATCTGAAATTTTTTAAAGAACTCTTGATATTGTAAAATGCTTCCTTCGTTGTCCATAAAATGGGCCACAGCCCACATGTCTTTAGAACACCATTCCTCAATAAATATAGATTTTTTAAGAATCTGAATCAGAATCAGTTTATTATTGCCATGTCAATGAACGAGGTTCACAAACTAGGAATTTGCTTCGACATAAGGTGCGAATAGTAATAAAGTAAAATAAAGTAAAAATAAAGTAAAAATGAGAACATTACATAAGACATAAGACCTGTGTACACCCACAAATAAAGTAAAATTAAAAACATAACATAAACATGTGTACACCCATACAATAGAAAACAATAAAAAAGCTTGGAAAACAATACAGATGGAGTATTCAATTATAATACAGATGTAATGTGACCAAAGCAGAAATTATGAGGTAGCATTATGTGTGTTCAGGAGTCCAACAACGGAGGAGAAGAAACTGTTTTTATGGCGGGAGGTTCTGGTCCGTATGGACCGAAGCCTCCTGCCTGAGGGGAGTGGTTCGAACAGTCCGTGTGCAGGGTGAGCAGGGTCAGCTGTGATCCGACCTGCTCGCCTCACAGTCCTGGAGACGTACAGGTCGTGGAGGGATGGAAGGCTGCAGCCGATCATCTTCTCAGCTGAGCGCACAACGCGCTGCAGTCTCAGTCTGTCCCTGGCAGTGGCCCCGACGTAACACACCGTGATGGAGGAGCTGAGGATGGACTCGATGATGGCCGTGTAGAACTGCACCATCAGCTTGGCCGGCAGCTTGGCCTTCTTCAGCTGTCGCAGGAAGTACAGTCTCTGCTGGGCCTTCTTGATGAGGGAGCTGATGGTCGGCTCCCACTTGAGGTCCTGGGTGATGGTGGTGCCGAGGAACCGATAAGAGTTTGCAGTGGTGATGGGGGTATCATTACAGGTGAGGGGGGGCAGAGGGGCTGTGGCTTTCCTGAAATCCACAATCATCTCCACTGTCTTCCGGGCATTGAGTTCTAGGTTGTTGCTGCTGCACCAGGTCACCAGCCGGTCCACCTCCCTCCTGTATGCAGACTCATCACCGTCCGAGATGAGCCCGATGAGGGTGGTGTCATCTGCAAACTTAATAAGTTTCACAGAGTCATGGATGGAGGTGCAGCAGTTGGTGTACAGGGAGAAAAGCAGGGGGGAAAGCCCACAGCCCTGTGGAGATCCTGTGCTTACAGTCCGAGTGTCCAAGACAGCTCTCCCCAGCCGCACGCACTGACTCCGGTCTGTCAGGAAGTCTGTGATCCACCTGCAGGTGGAGTCAGGTACATGGAGCAGGGAGAGCTTGTCTTGGAGCAGAGCAGGGAGGATGGTGTTAAATGTGGAGCTGAAGTCCACAAACAGGATCTTGGCGTAGGTTCCTGGGGAGTCCAGGCACTGTAGGATGAAGTGAAGAGCCAGGTTTATTGCATCATCTACAGACCTGTTGGCCCTGTGGGCAAACTGCAGGGGGTCCAGGAGGGGGTTGGTGATGGACTTGAGGTGAGATGAAACCAAGCGTTCAAAGGTTTTCATGACTACAGACGTGAGAGCTACAGGTCTGTAGTCATTTGGTCCTGTGATACGTGGCTTCTTGGGGACAGGGACGATGATGGAGGACTTGAAACAGGCTGGGACATGGCATGACTCTAGCGAAGAGTTGAAGATCCCTGTGAAGACCAAAGCCAACTCTCCAGCACAATGTCTCAGCATGGAGGGTGACACAAGGTCTGGGCCTGCAGCCTTATGTGTATTCAGCCTTTTAAAAAGCCTCCTTACTTCATCCTCTTGTACAGAGATAGCAGGGGGTTGTCGGGGGCAGTCCAAAGTCGTTAAACCAGTTGGGCTGGGGTTGGTGTGGAGGATGGAGGAATGGACTTCAAAGCGTTAATAGAAGTCGTTCAGATCGTTTGCCAGTTTGATATTGTCTGTAGAATGAGGTGCTCTGGGCTTGTAGTTAGTTATCTCTTTCAGCCCCCTCCAGACAGAGGCAGAGTCATTTGCAGAGAATTGTTGTTCCAGCCGTGTGTTGTACCTGGATTTAGCCTTCGGCACCTCCCTGCTAAATCCATACTTCGCACGTCTGTAGTTGTCTCTGTCCCCCTCTCTGAAAGCAGCCTTCTTCTGCTGACGAAGCTGTCTTAGTTTGGATGTGAACCAGGGTTTATCATTATTGAAAATGACTCTGGAGCGTGATGGGATGATGCTGTCCTCACAGAAATATATATATGACGTCACAGTGTTTGTGTATTCGTCTAGACCGTCTGTAGAAGCCCTGAACAGGTCCCAGTCTGTGGTGTCCAAACACGTGCGTAGCTCCTCCACAGCTTCACTGGTCTACTTTTTGGATGTCCTCACCACAGGTTTTGAGAGCTTCAATCTCTGTCTGTATGCAGGTATGAGGTGAATCATCTCATGATCTGAGCGACCCAGGGCAGCACGAGGCACAGCACGATAAGCACCGCTCACTGTGGTGTAACAGTGATCCAGCGTGTTTCCTTCTCTTGTCGGGCATTTAATAAACGGTTTATATTTAGGTAGTTCATGCTGAGGCTTGCTATGTTAAAATCTCCAAGGATAATAACAAGAGAGTCCGGAAAAGTCCGCTCTACACTTGTAATCTGGTCCGCGTGCGCTCAGCCTCGTGCACGTCTGCGCACGGTGGGATGTAAACAGCGGCCAGAATGAATGAAGTGAACTCACGTGGAGAGTAGAACGGTTTGCAGTTTATGAAGAGATATTCCAGAGGAGAGCAGTGCTGGGAGATCATTGTCACGTCGGAGCACCAGGCGTTGATAAAAAAACAGACTCCTCCGCCTTTCTTCTTTCCTCCGGAAAGTTCCTGCTGTCTGTCAGCGCGGAGGAGCTGGTAACCCTCGAGATGGAGTGCGGAGTCCGGGGTCTGCTCGTTGAGCCATGTCTCCGTGAAGCACAGCACACAGGAGGAGGAAAAATCGCTGTTACTTCTCATCAGCAGCGCTATCTCATCCATTTTATTGTAGAGGGAACGGACGTTGGAGAGGAATATCCCAGGTAAAGGCGTGCGTGTACCGCGCCTCCGGAGACGCACGAGCGCTCTGGCTCTTCTGCCCCTCCTGCGAAGTCTCGCTCTTTTGGCCAAAAAGTGCACAAGTTCTGCAGCAGGCACTAAAAAAACTGGAGTAATGTCCTCATGGGTTGTAATTCTGATGTTTAGTAGCTCCTCGCGAGTGTAGGAGCATGCAGACACATGATTAATGCACAAAAACAGAAAAAACAGTGCGCACCAGAATGCCAGGGCGACTGTACATGGCGCCATCTTGGATCATCAAATCAGAATGTACCTATTGTTCCACACTGGTGTGTTGTGTGTTGTGAAATTGTGGCTGAAAATGAGTTTCCAGTAAAGAAGAACCTGTTTATGAAAATCTGAAAGTTTCACAGGCAATCTGCTAAACTCAAAATCACATTGTAAAAGAAAATGAAGTCCCCCTATCTTATTAAATACCAAATTGGGTATATATGACCAAATTGAGAGATTATTATTTAGATTTTTTTTTTTGCCATTTAAGTTTTCAGGTACCGTTCATAATTTCAAAGTCTATTGCATTCCCTCGTAAGTCGTAGTCTTCGTAAGTTTTAATCAGGTCATCTTTACGTATAAAATGATTTTTTTCTCCTCCAAATGTAATTAAAATTTAAAGTATTAATAGCCTTTATCATCTTGGTTGATATAGGAAGGGAATAAACTGGATAAATAAATCTGGAAAGACTGTCCTTCTTAGTTAATAAAATCCTACCAAAAATTGAAATGTCCCTCTGTGACCACCTGTTTAGAATCGACTTACATTTGTCAATATTATTCCAAATATTCATCTTATCAGAAACCATTTTATCCTTTGTTATCACTACTCCCAAGTATTTTACCTCTTTTTTAACATTTATGTTACATAGTGATAGAGTCGGATGGTCCTTCAGGGAAAACAGCTCACATTTGTTAATGTTTAATCGAAGTCCGGAGGCTTTAGATAACAGATCTATGGTTTGAAGTGCTAAAGGAATTTGATCTTGATTTTTTAAGAAAAGGGTTGTATCATCAGCCAGTTGACTTATTATTATTTGCTTGCCCATTACATCAATTCCGGTTATTCCACTGTTTTTAATTAGGAAGAACAGCATCTCTGCAACCATAATGAATAACAGTGGTGAGCTTCCACAGCCCTGACGGATTCCTATATTAATATTGAATCTGTTACAGGTTCCATGACTTAGGGTTACACAGCTGTTTATGTCTTTATACAATGTCTTAATTAAATCCTTGAATTTTTCTCCAAATCCTAAATGAGTAAGTGTTTTAAAGATAAATGTATGTTCCACAGAGTCGAATGCTTTGTAAAAGTCTAAAAAAAGAATAAATCCATTTCCATCAATCAAGTCACTGTAATCGATTAAGTCTAAAACAAGTCTAATATTATTGTAAATAAATCGTCCTTTCAGAAAACCTGATTGAGTTTCTCTAATTATATCTGAAATTCCTTTCTTGAGCCTAGCTGCAATAGCAGCAGAAAAATTTTATAATCTGTATTCAGTAAGGTAATAGGTCTTAAGTTATCTAAATGTCTTTTATCTTTGCCTGATTTAGGGATGAGAACAATCTGTCCTTGTTTCATACTTGACGTCAATTCTTCTTTATCAATACAATCCAATAGGGCTTTAAATAGCATTTGCCTTATACTGTCCCAGAAAAATTTGTAAAAATTTACAGTGAGACCGTCAGATCCTGGGGATTTGTTTAAGGTCATTTTCATAATAACAGAATCCAGCTCCTCCATTTTATCACAATTTTCTTTGAAGGAAGTTTCAATCTTTGGTATCAAAGTAGAAATGTTATCAAAAAAACATCTGCA
>NC_056518.1:4403259-4424244 GCF_014905685.2 Nematolebias whitei
GTGTGTGTGTGTGTGTGTGTGTAGGGACACATCAAGGTTTTTCTACCATCAGCTTTTATTCTTTTGACACTTTGAAAGTAAGACTGTCTCTCCTTCCCAAAGCTGGACAGTAAGAAGCCATGTTACAAAAAAAGTGAATAACAAAAATCTGTTATTGTAATTAATTGCACACTTGGTATTATGATTTCACCAAAGCTGAAAGGCCCTTTGAATGAGAACCTTTTCATCTGACCTTTGAAATATAACATCTGAGTGTCATGTGTATCTCTTCCTAAAAGGGAGGATTTGTCCTGCAGTTTAGAGTGTGGGAAAGAACCACCCTATTGTTCCTCAAGGACTCTTTTGGCAGCACTGAATGTATGAAACAAAATTGCCATCCCACAGTAGAAGTTATTTTTCTGAACAATTTAATTTTTTGCATTCTCCTGAACAGAATGGAATGTTTTGCTGTAAAACTGCTGTAATCAGAAGTTTCAACTGTTGTTTACACAAGTTCTAATGAAAATGTTTATGGATGAGTCAAACTGCTTAGAAGTCTTAATTATCTAGCTGTTATATTGAGTATTTACCAAAGCAGATTAAATCAGTCATTTTGTTTTAATATTGTTATTAAAGTTCAAATAAAACAGTAATCTGAAACAAAGGTCCACCCTTTCTGTTTTGATTGGGTCAACCATCAATATTGTTAACGCCTCTAAGTCAGAGAAAAGTTATTCTGACGTTTAGTTTAAAGCAGTCTTGGGGGAAGCTTTTGAAGAAGAAAGGTCAAGCAATTGAAATTTATTCCAGAAGATAAGAAGTTCATGCAGAAAAGAGACAAGTGTTCCAGAGATTTGTCTCATGTTTCAAGGAAGCACCAAAAGGTACTGTACCTTGTCACCAGAAGGAGAAAACGCAGCCCTCCGAGAGCACTTCAACTGACCCTTCGGGAGCCGGTTAACTCGACTCCAGATTTCAGCTGATGTCCAGTGCAAGGGATATCCACCTTTGACGATTAACTCATTTCAAGAGAGTCCCTGGTAACCCTCATGCGGTTGAACTAAAACTTCAAATCAGTAGGAAAAGCTGTTCATTCTCTCTGCTGGTGTCTGGTGCTCAAGATAAGAAGCTTTCAGTCTAAGCAAAATTCATCATTATTAATTAGAATTAAGTTTTCCTAAATTGACAAATACATCTAGCCAAAACACTTCTTTTAGTTAACTTTATAGATAACAATTTACTCTGGTTTTGAACCTCATAATTCACCATATTAAAGATTAGAAGATAATTCCCTAACCTCTTCTTGTATTGTCAAGTTAAAGCCATTATTCATTCTTCAGCTGTACTCATCATTTTGATCACTTATATTTACCAAAATCGAAAATAAACTTCACAAAATTGTACTTTGACTCTAAGCATTTTTATTATATATGACATTTGAATTTAATACGAAAAGAACTCACTAGAACGCGTAAACTTGAGTCTGAGTTTATATTTTTCTTGCTTAAGAACCGGAAAGCAAGTGGTGCCCCTTTCAGAATAAAATTTCTAATCAAAATTCAACAATCTGAGGACCCCTTCCTCTACATAAATTGGTGCCTCCGCGCGAGACCATATTCTAAATTAAATTGTCATATAATTAATACGCTAAAAACGTGGTGAATCCTTTAGAGCTGAGTATTTTTGTCAACAATTATAACAGATACTTTTAGACTGGAAAGCTCACGGCAAGCAAGCTACAGTGTTTCCGGGTTAAACCCCGTCTTTCAAAGAAGCTAAAATGTTCTATAACTCTGCTGAACTTTTGGACTCTTCAAAAAATGGTAATATTGGGCTTTCTGTGTATGTTTGGACACTTTTAGGTGGTTAGTGGACGCACGAGCCATCTTTTTGTGTCGTAAAGGGTTGTTTGAGAAACTTGGAAAAGCTAACTTCCTCGATCTGTTATGCATGCATTATTTTGAATATATTGTTGTAATCGGCCGAGGAGAAGAGATTCTGATGCCTGTGAGTCCCAGGGTTAGAGACTTTTCTCTCAGGATATTTCAGAGTTACTGCGAGTCCCGGTAAACTCTGAATGATATCCTGACGTTCTCCGTGTTAGCATTTTTGGATTAGCTACCCAAAGGGTTAACCCCTGAGCATAAACTCAGGTAGGAGATTGTTAACTTTCCTTAGCGGATCCGCCACGATCTGCTTCAAAAATGAAAGTTGTCCAGGACCTACGGTCGGAGAAAACTCCGTTCCGTACTGTGACCTGTAGCGGTTGCCCAGCAACCAGTGTTGTTCACGAACGGTGAAACTCTACCGTTCGGATTTGTTACTCTGTGAATAAAGTCACAGAGATTGTGTCAAGACTTAACCTGTGTTTTGTTGTGGCGTTAAAAAAAAACACCTCAGGTTGGGGTTTAAGTTTTAACTTGGTTTTGAAACTGTTTAAATTAAGGTCTGTGTTGCATTCAAGAGCTACACGCTTCCCCGGCTGGGTGGACGAATTGCTCTGAAGGGCATGCGCAGTGTAGCAAGATTTGAAAAGTTGTGTTTTGCTGTGTGACTGTTGCTGGTTGATGAAAATGCTGTGTTAAAGTGTTGCTCTGTTTTGGTTGACTGGTAAAAGGTAAAAACGCTACCCCATCCTACCTCTTTGGCCAAGAGAAGACCCCATCTGGTTGCCATTTTGAGAAGTACACTTTATAAAGCAAAAGGGGAGGTCGAATCTCATCACAGACCACCCTCCTTTCCTAAAACACCGCCTTGTCCCAGCCCTTAAAACTGACTGCCCTCCAATGGTCAAACCAAATCTTACACTTTATGATTTCTATTTTTAAACTTTTCATCTTTTCAAAAATTTGAATTACACAAAAATAGTGAACACATAATTCTTGAACCAAACAGGTTAAGACTGAGTTGATTTCATCCTGCTTTGTGTATTTTAATCATTTATCAGCATATTTACCTCAAATTTGTAAATAAGTGTAATCATTCTTAACTTTTAACAATTGTGCTGGGAAAGGTAAATAACTGTAGTGAACTCGGCCTCCGACCAAAACCTGCCACTGAGGACCTTCATGGGACAGGAACTGTTATTTCATTGATTTGAATCCAGAAATACAAATTAGCTCATCCAGAGACTGTCTAATTGTATCCTGAAGTAATCAATTGAAAGAACAGTCTTCTTTTATATTATCATTACTATTTTACAATATCTTGATAAATCAAAAGTGTGTTTAGCTCATACCATTTCTAAATGTTGAAGTGAACCACTAATTTTAAATCAACTGTGAAACAGTATTAATGATTTTTTAATCCTCATTTAAATTAGAAATCAAGTTAAATGTCTAGTTACAAAGTAATTATGCATTTTGATCTTCTGTCTGAAATGAGAAGTAGTGATGTCGGTCGAAAGTCAGAAAGAAGTTAATAGAACGAAGTGGATTGTTTTTAAACCTAGCAGACGGTAAATAAGAAGCTACTGGCACCTGCTTGCTCTTACTTCGCCATAACATGTCTTCTGTCTGTACTGAAAGTCTCTAAAACATTCCTGCTGTTTTCTTGACTTGTAATGACCCTCTGACATCACTAGAACCACCCCCTGTTGGTTGTTTCAACCAATCAGGAAGTCCTGAAGTGACCAGAAGTGAGAACTCTTTAAGAGTCCACACTTCCTGGAACTTCTCAGTCTTCAGTCTTCTTTAGTCTTTGACCGGAGTCTTCCTGTGGTCTTCTTCAGTCTTTCATGGAGTACTCCACTTCTGAGTGGAATCTCTGACTGAAGTCTTCCTGAGAGTTCCTAAGGAACTTTCAGATTTAATCAATAGCTGATGGATTTGACTGTGAGACGAGGGTCCGTCCATCCCAGCTGGAGTCACAGCGCCTCGCTGTGAACTCACCCGGGCGTAACGCCCTACAACTTCTAAGGAAGCTTATTCTGTTGAACGGAGTACCATCACTATTTCGGACGATTCTCAGCCATCCTGACCGGAGACGCTGAAAGGTAGCGTTGAAATGGACCAGCTGACCTATCTTCTGCAAAGGTAATGAGTCGCCACGCACCGAGTGTACCGGGGCTGAGCTGGGGTCGGGTGAAGAGTGCCATTCCTAGTCAACACACTTTCCCTCATCCATATTTTCTCTCCATTTAAACTCCTTCATTTCCCATCTTTAAACTTTCCTATTTTGCCAGTAGTCTAGATGCCTTCTTCAAGTTATGTTGGCTTATTAAGTAAAACGTGCCAAGTTTTATTAATCAGAACCAGATCAGCTAATCAAGTGTACAATGTTTTGATGTTAAATTTTGATTCTGTTCAATAAATGACCGCATTTATTCTGATGGGTCAAAGGAAATTAACGTCTCATGTCACTGATTAGGCCCTGTGATGGACTTGCGACCTGTCCAGGGTGTACCCCGCCCCTCGCACAGTGATTGCTGGACATGGGCACCGGCGACCCCCGTGACCCAAATTGGAATAAACGGGTAAAGATAATGGATGGATGGATGGATGGATGGATGTCACTGATTAAACAATCCACGCACAGTTACCTCGGTCACACGGCGGTAATTTAATTTGAAAAAGAGAGAACCTGTTTATTAAAATATATTGTAGTCAAGGGCAGCTAACCTAGCCCTTAGCACACTACATAACCATTTGTGTTCAAAATCTTTCAATTGTTATCCAATCTTAATTGCTTAACTGCTTTTGAATTGTGTTATCTTTATAGCTTAAAAGTTAACTTGTGAAATAAATAACTGCAAAGCATTCAGTTGTTAAGGGAAGCTTCTTGGCTGTTTAACCTTTAAACAAAAGCTTTAAACAAAAACAACAAAATGACAAACAAACTCAAACAATAAAAGTTAATTTCTTTAACCAGTTAACTAGCTATTCAATTCAAATAACCCACATAAATTAAGATACAGTTAAAGATAACACTAACCGAAACTTTGTTCATTTATGTACATAAAAGATCATGGCTGAAAGCCATCCAGACGATTCAACCGACATGAGTAATTCTGAAGAGCTTGTCCCAGAAAACCCATTTATTTTATTGACACAAGCCCTAAAAGATCTAACCTCAGAAACAAATCCTAATTATTGGGACCAAATTAAAGACCAGGGCTCTAATGAACTTGAACAGATCACAGTTGAGTTAGCAACTGATGTTGTGGTTCACATACCCAAAGGTCATGAGGCCACTAAAACGCTAGGAAGCTTGGCGATAGTTGTGGCCAGATGACTGGAACTTACCCATAACCTGGTCATTCAAGCTGCGGACACTCTTCAAAAGAAAAAGCAAAAGATGGGTCAATTAAAAGAAGCAAACAAATTTCTTCAAACACAATATGATAACATGGTCACCAATGAGAACCAAATGAAAACAGAACTATCTGATTTAATACAAAACTTGGACCTCCTCAGTCAAGCACACACAGAGGTAAAAGACGACTCGCAACCAACCAACCAACAAATATTGACAGACACTCAAGACAGACTGTGTCAAGAGTTGGAAGCCAAAACAAACATTCACATTGCCCTCCAACAAGCTGACACTGATCGGGATCGTATAAAGATAGATAACAAAAGTCATGTAGAACAATTACGTAATAAAGACAAACAGATACAACAGTTACAAAATCAACTTTCCAGAACCCAGAAACATGTTACAAGCTCAACCACTCAGGAACTCCCTGAAACAGGTGCAAAACATTTAGTGAGGAGCGGACCATCTCCTCCTCCGGTGAACGTGACCCCTCCTCGAGTTTACCCAACACATGTTGATGACCTGGACCAGGCAAGTAGATCAGCAGGGGAGTATGCCTTCAGGCCTAACTCCCCCATGGTAACCTGGACTTACCCTCCAGTTACACCAACAGTCACTAGACTTGACCCCCCTTCAGACCAAAGGGTAAACCGAGCCCAGCATGGTCCATCCGACAGAGAATTGGACAAAATTGCTAAAAACATCAGCTGCTTTGACTCCTCACCAAGTGGTCAACATCCAGAGCTTATCTTGATTACCTTGACTTCCAACTTCAAAGATTTCCTGACACTACTGTCCGGGACTACATCTATCTGATTAAGCTGACAGCCAGTAGGGAGGTCAATAAGTTGGTCGACCGTCAACCGACTCAGGTACGGACTAGTCTATTCCTCCTGCGCCAAGCTCTAGAGAAAGAGTTCTCTGAACTTGTCCTACAGTCTGGACTGGCATCAGCCCTTACAGTCAGACAAGACAGACATGAACTATCAAACAACTACTACTACCGGCTTCTCCATGCTTATTTTGGTTCGCGAAATAAACCTCAGATGGAAGAAGACCCTAATTTCTGAACTCTGTCTGTCCAAAATCTCCATCCATCAGTCAGCCATCAGCTAGGCATAATGGCTGACCCTCGCACCACCACGATTCAACAGCTACGCGATTGGGCCATTTTAGCATTCCAGAAGCTAAAACAGGCCAGATCGGTTGAATCAAACGCTGTCCTAATGATGAATACAAGTTCTTTGCCATTAGAACTTGAAGGAACTGGTGCATATTCTGACTCGTACCGGGAAAAATTTGCACCTCCAACACCCAAATCCAGTGGGACACAACAGTATTTCAGCCTGACAATCCTCATCAGGGTAAAGGCCCAAGTAAATATCCAGACTCTTTAAAGAACCAAAACCATCCACGTCCCAACTACCAAAACTACAACAGAGATTATCGGGGGTAGACACTCTCCAATATATAACCACAAATTCACAAATCACGACCAACCTTCAAGGCAGACCCACCAGTTTCAGAACCGTTGCTCTCGACCTGAGAAAGAACCAGTCTCACCGCGTGTGCAACATCCTGAAAAGGTAAGGGAGTCAACCAATCCTCAAGAGGAAGACCTCAGCGGTCTAAGCCAAAAAGATAGGCAGATTGTCATGCGTATACTGGAAGAAATACGCAAAGACAATAAACAGAACAAGGCTGACCTTCTATCATCTATGGGCGGCTGTGGCTGAATGGTTAGAGCAGTCGTCCTCCAATGCGAGAGTTGGGGGTTCGAATCCACCAGCAGTCACATGCCGAAGTGTCCATGGGCAAGACACTGAACCCCTCTTAGCCTCTGATGTGTGTCCCATCAGTGTTTGAATGTGAGTTAAAGCACTGATTAGTCTCATTAGAATGATTTGTTCAATTAGCTTTGTAGAGATCTAGTAGAGTGCTGTATGAATGGGTAAATGAGGACACAGATTGTAGTGTAAAGCGCTTTGAGTATCTTGAAATAAGATAGAAAGACGCTATATAAGTACAGTCCATTTATCAATAGTGTCTCTTGTTCCTGAACTTAACAGTCCAACTGTTGCTACTCTACCTTTGGAACCCCAAGCCATAGGGGAAGATACTCAATTGGCAACTGCAGATCGCAGCTCTTCCCCTGTTGCTGAGGTAGAGACCTCTGATGTTGACTTTTATGGTTCAGAATCAGAAACTGACCAGTCACGCATACCAAGTGCTGTCTTAATAGTCCAGATGAATGTTGACGACCCTTCATTTGAGAATGATAACTCTAGGATTCCGGTGGAACCTCCAGTACAACAGTTCTTGTGTAACCTAACTGAAAAAGGAGTCACAAAAAAGTTCCTTCTGGACATTGGGGCAGAAATAACTCTAATGTCTGCCACACTGTTTGAGAAACTGCAATCAGTGGCAAATCGGGTCGGCAGAGATCTTATCCTCCAACCATGTGCCCTGGACGTGAAGCCGTATGCCCTCAATGAAACCACTCTGTCCAGAGTAGATTTCCAGTGCGCTGAGCTGGACGCTTCTGACCAATCAGACAACCTGATAAGCCATAATCAGGTGAATGAGGTCGTAACGTCCACCACAGGAGGGCCAGCCACCACTGCACAACCACTGGCGCTGACCCTAGCCCAACGTGACAATTTCTTGTGTTCCCTAGGTCCCTCACAGTCCAGTGAACACTACCTACCACAGGTGTTGAAGGTCTTGAGATACAGAACTCCCACATGAACAATGTTGTCCTAACTCTCTGGACGGATAAGTCCTCCATCAGCCATGACCTCTATGATGCCTTGGTGCAGGATCACTGTGACCTCCAGATGGTTAAAAAGTATTTCTGCTTCCAAAATGACCTGAAATCTTTTTGTGTCTTAACAAGTGGGGGTATCTGTGTCCTCAAAATAAAATGGAATCATAAGTAACTGACCCATCCATTTCTTGTGGTCCCAAACTTGCCTCATGCTGTGTATATAGGCAGTGACATCTTAGTCTGACTTGGTGTTCAAATGGATACCATCAACAATGTTTTGTGGTCCCTGACAACTGTTCCTCAGGACACACTTGTACCCGATCTGGACAATCTCCGATCTGGACAGACAATCCCTGAAGCTTGTCAGGTAGCCAACAGTCAACACATTACGGTACCAGCTCATACTCAAAACAAACCCATGCCAATACACATCCTAGCAGGACAAACTCTTAGACATTCACAGGCTTTCTTCCAACCTGCCCCACTCTTCTTCGACTTAGGACTTTCCTTAGAGGCCACACCCCTCTCGGGCCTCAACTCCAGGATTTCTTGCCTTTCCATCTGTAACACCAATGCAGAAGACATTCTGATTCCTAAGGCCACTCCTTTAGGTTGGCTAGTAAGCACTAGCTTCCATGACTTTGAGTTGAATGTACCCATCTTGGGAGACATCCCAAACTCCCTCTCCCTGATCATATTCTGGCTGTGTTTTTAATTTGCACTGATTTATTGTGTCCTGTTTTTAATCTTGTTTTATCTTGTAAAGCACCTTGGTCAATGAAAGGCATTGTTGGAAGGTGCTATAGAAATAAAGTTTATTATTATACTGAACATGTTTTCAATTCAATTAGGGCTGCAACTAACGATAATTTCAATAATCGATTCATCGGCCAATTATTTTTTCGATTAATCGATGAATCGGCAAAAAAATAAAACGTTTTAATTTCCACCCCTTTATTCCAAAATTGAACATTTGACTGACATAGCAATTCGCACAAAAAACAGGTTGCTATTTGACTATTCTGTTAGTAAAATATTGAATAATAAAAAATAAAAGTTAGTCAAATAGCTTTAAAAAAATAAATGTACACAAAAATATATACAAATGTATCTTTATACCTGCACAATATGTAGCTGCTTTGTAAAATGTGTCATTGAGGGAAGAGCGTAACCTGGATTAAAAGTGTGGAATATTGTAACCTGGATTAAAAATGTGGATCAAGGTAGTGAAGCCTTCGTCTTCAACCATCGACAGAGGCCTCATGTCAGTGATGATCATTTAAGGATGATTTCACCGGAATTCTCAGGAATTCCTTCAGAGAGTGATGGTAAGTAGAAGTCTCAAAGATTTTGTCCTTTGTCAACCTTTATTTCAAATTAGAGCGGTAGCCTACAGAATCGCAAGTAGAGAGATTGATTATATTTTGGATTCAATTGCTCGGGGTTGCCGAAGGTTGTTAAAAGTGGTAAGGGATAGTATATAATGGATCAGGTTGTGAGTTGGGGTGATTGTGAAGGTTTTTGGAGCATTTAAGTGCGTCAGAACGACCCTAGGGGCTCCTAGGGCATGGTCGGCTTCCCCAGCCCTCCTCAGGATCCGAGAACCACCTTACCAAGTGGACTGATCAACCTCTGGAGTCCAACTAAATCTCTGAGCCACTTATTAATCACCATGTATCCACTGTAATCGAATGTAATCATTGTGTTGGATTGTGTTTACCGCTGTTCCCCCTGCAAATCATTGATTAAAGCAAAGCAAAACGTAAAATTCTGGATTCTTATTTCAACACCCCTTTGTTCACGGAAGTGGAGAACTTGTTTCAATGTTAACAACAAAAGTTCAGGAGGTTTTTAAAGGTTTCGTAGCTTTCATTATAAAACAACATCCATGAATCTTATTCCTAGATTCTAAACAAAACCAGATTGGATAACAATTACAACGCTAAATTAGGAGATGAGCAGCCATTAACATGCGCTTCCTCGTCTGCCGAACGTCCCCACTCCTGCTGCTAGGTCGGGCGAGGCACGAGGTGTGATTCTGGGTGTGGTGCACGGATAGGAGGGTGTTAACTTTCTGGGTGAATCATCTCAACATAGCCTTAGACTAAACTGTCCTAAAAAAACTGCTACGGGTGATACCTGAGCCTTAGGATTAGTTTTAGACCCCGTGGAGGAGAAGGGTGCAGTGAGGGCGTGGCACACGTCCTGTGTCTACCTCACTTGGGTAAGCGAAACAGTTGCCAACGCTTTTAATCATCGATTTTTATCGATTTTATCGATTCGTTGTTACAGCCCTAAATTCAATTCAGTTTATTTATATAGCGCCAAATCACAACAAAGTTGTCTCAGGGCACTTTACAGGAACATTCACATACATAAAAGCCAATTAGTAAAGTTCTCTATCTAAGGAATCCAGCAGACAAGTTGAATCTTGGCTTCGTTGCAGTCTCCCAAATTTTGTATGCAAAACCATCCAAAGCCATCACCCTTTTCTCAATCACTGATTTCGACTCTGACACCATTCGATGTGTGGACCTCACCAACAAGGGCCAGATGCAAACCTTTGACGTAATTTTGATGAGTATGACCACAGAGACACCAGACACACCTGTAGAGTCACCATCCTCTGAGCTCCACCCTTCAGTCCAATCACATATCTAACAAGTAGTTTCCCAAGCTGACACTCTTACCAATGATGAAGAAAGAGAAAAACTTTGCCAGGTTCTTCTCAAATATGAAGAGTCCTTCTCAGTCGACTCTTTGGACTGTGGTTTGACTTCAATCCACACCGTCCGCATACCAACTCCACCTAATTCTCTTCCTACTTATGTGTAGTACAAGATTCCTTTGGCAGCCTATGAGCCCGTACAAGAAATCATTGACAACCTTTTGGAGAATTGAATAATACGGCCATGTAACATCACTTACTCTGCACATTTGTGGCCTGTTCTCAAACTCAATGGAGAATGGAGACTCACTATCGACTACCGGAAGCGGAACCAACAGGTTCCTCTTTCCAGATGGCTGATGACTCAACTCGAACAAGAACTTCCTAAGGTGATCAACGCCAAGTACTTCTCCACGCTTGACGTGGCTTCTGGGTTCTGGACAATCCCAGTGCATATAGCCGATCAACATAAATTGGCGTTCACCTTTGCCAACCGCCAGTACACCTTCACCAGGTGCCCCTTTGGCTATGCAAACTCACCAGCTGCATTCAACATCTTCTTAAACAAAGCGTGTCCAGATGCAAGGGAACGGGGAACCCTCATCTATGTAGAGGACAACCTTCTACGCCAACCCATGCTTGACTTTCACTTAGCTGAGATTGACCACGTGCTGAATCAACTCATAGCTGTTGGTGCAAAGATCTCACTTTTGAAGTGCCAGTGGTGCAAAGCTAAGGTGGAATACATCGGTCTACTTGTCAGTCCCGATGATGTTCAACCCCAACTTAGTAGAACCGAAGGCCTTGCCAACCTTAAGACACCCTCCAACCTCAAAGAACTTCGTAGTTTCCTTTGTGTTTGTAACTTCTCATGCCAGTTCATAGAGAACTACGCTGATCTGGCAAAACCTTTAACCGAACTCTTCAAAAAGGATGCGCTTTTCCAGTGGTCTGATGTTCAACAGCAAGCCATGGATGCCCTCAAGGCCAAGCTGTGCTCAGCACCATGTCTGGCATACCCCAACAGTGACAAAGACTTCTACCTTGAAGTGTTTTTTTTTCAACTTAATGATTGAGTGCTGGTCTGTACCAACTCTATGACCAGGACAAACATGTAGTAGCCTACGCCAGCAAAACCCTGGCAAGACCTGAACTGAAATACTCTGACTGTGAGAAAGCACTGTTAGCCACTGTGTGGGCAGTGAAACATTTCTCTAACTATCTAGGTGGACGAAAGACTATTATGGAAACACAACACCAACCAGTACTCTAAACAGCCAACGTATCAGAGATGGTGTGGTGACAAATGCATGTGTGGCTTCATGGCTTATGGCCTTGCAGTTTTGACATAGAAGTTCGCTATGCTCAAAACAAGAGAACCCCTCTGGGCACAGACTTGGCAGCCTGCCAACAGTGCACTCAGGATGCCCCTTTGGTACAGACACCTGTCGAACATGCCACCGCCTTTGAAGACCCACATCATCAATAATTTGATGAAAATGTTTGTAAGGACATGACAACTGTGTATGTGGATGGATGTTCCTTCCACCACAACACTGTTATCAAAGCTGGTGTTGGTGCCATTTGGCTCTACAATGGGGAACAACACACCTTACATTTTAAGCTAGGCCCACAATCATCACAATATGCTGAAATTGTAGGCATATTGATGGCATTGCAAACCGCAGTAAAACACTCTGTTTACTTTTTGGTGATCTGCACAGACTCCAATTATGCACGGCTGAGTTTCTCTTTTCACCTTGCTGTGTGAAAACATAAAGGCTTTCTCATGTGTAACAATAAAGCAGTGAAACACAAGGACTTGTCCATGGCATGTGATCACTTGGTGACATCTCACAACCTACAAGTTTTTTGGAAAAAGGTCAGAGGCCACTCACATGTGCCAGGACAGGACAAAGAGCTTAACTATCTTGCAGACTCGTTGGCCAAAAGAGGTGCCATAAATGGTACCCGGTGGTCTTTCGACCCCTCTTGGTTGCCTGCTTATGTCCCAGACCCACTCTCCTCAGAGGTGTGTACTCTCACACGTTCTCGTGCTGAAGCTACCACCTCTACTGCTCCACAACCAGTGAACAACACAGTTTCAGTGGAACCTGCATTTATGGACAAGGACCTCATGGAACTTCAGTCTCTGGATGCAGCCATCGGGAAAATGATTCAGTACCTGGCTGATCCAGATACTAACATTCCTTCCTTGACCGAACTTGACTCTGACCCTGAACTGTTTTAAGGTTCGCTCATACCTGAAAATGGTCAAAGGCATGCTCGTCTTTGCTCCCGATCCAACATCTTCATCTTCTTTCGTTGTGCCTCGAGATCACAGAGTGGTGATGCTGGTACATGCCCATGACCTTCCGTCTTCAGAACACAAAGGCGTCAAAGCAACTCTCAATGTGTTAAAGCAAATTTCTTATTGGCCAGGGATGCGCAAAGATGTAAATGACTACATCAAAGGATGTTTGGTCTGTTGTCTGTTCCAACCTGCAACACCCCTTCACAGAGCACCATTGCAAAGCAGAGGGATCACCTTTACGTGGTCCAATTTATAGATCGATTGGGTAGGACCACTAACTAAACTGACCAGAGGAAATAAATATTTCCTCACTGTGACCTGTGCGTTCACCAAATGGGTTGAAAGCCTACCGGCAGCAAATGACACCGCAGACACCACTGCTTATCTACTGATGAACCACATCTTCACATGGTTTGGACTTCCACTCGGGTCAACTCCAACAGAGGTACACACTTCACTGCTGAGGTGATGCAGAAACTTTGGCAAATGTTGGGAGTCAAAACAACATTTTTCAGTCAGGTCATCTGGACAGTTTCTTTTTTTTGTGCTGAAACGTTTCACCTTCGATCCGGAAGGCTTCATCAGTCAAGGAAACACACAACAAAATTGATTCTTTAGTTTTAAAACTAGGCTTAAGACTTTCCTTTTGGCTAAATCCTATAGTTAGGGTTGGCTTGGGTTTCCTGAGCTGTTCCTTAGTTATGCTGCTATAGGCTTAGACTGCTGGAGAACAAACTGACCACAATTTTCACTCTGCTACTGTCTTTACTTACTCTACTCAACCTGTTTTGTATTTGTAATTATTTTTTCTATCCTTATGTGTTTTTTTTTTGTCTTTCAGATACACTTGGACCTATACCTGGACCTACCATTCTGTGTTCGTCTGTCTCTCCTTCCTGTCCTCTCAACCAGCCGGTCAAAGCAGATGGCCACTTGTCCTGAGCCTGGTTCTGCTGGAGGCTTCTTCCTTTTAAAAGGGAGTTTTTCCTTTCCTCCGTTGCCACTGTGCTTGCTCAGGATGGGAGACTACAAGAAGCCAAGATTCAACTTGTCTGCTGGATTCCTTAGATAGATAACTTTACTAATTGGCTTTTATGTATGTTGTCAAATATGTACGGAGCTCAGCCTGATCTTGTAAGAAAGAACAAGTCAGAACATGTTATTTTGTGTTATTCTGCTAAATCATGCCTCAATGCCTTGGATGATCAGGGCCATGTGTGGAGCAGCACGAGCACACACACAGGCTCACTAAGATGCACACACACACACAGGCCCGCTTGAAGAAACACACACACGCAAGCTCACACAGCCATACACACAGGCTCCCTAAGACACGCACATGCGGAGGGAAGAAAGCAGAGCAAAGAATGTTCTTTTCAATAAAAAGTACCAGTTTCAGATGAATGAGAAATATGTGGTTATAATAAAGTCAATAAACAAGTAGATAATCAAGTGATATTATAAACTCTGTGATTTTAGAATGTAATCGTTATGATTTTACAATGTACTCTGTGTTTAAGCTTATTCATGATGAATGTTGAATGGAAAAAACCTGTAGCTTCGTGAATGTTCTGGAAAAGACGTTATGAGTAAGAGCGTTACGCAAGGGGAAAAACCCTAAAATACAGCTCTGAGCCAATCAGCATAAGACAGCACAGAATGACTGTGCATTATTTAACAAAATACACCCAGATTTTAATATGCATTAGGAATGACTGGCAAAATCTCATAAGAAGCCCGTGAAGTCGGACTAAGGTCCAGCCCAGAAAGGGTGGGTTAAGCCTGATGGGGTGACTGGCCGAGAGATGTCAGTCAAAATTTCAGGCTTTATAAACAGAGGGTTTCAGAGAAAGCTCTGCTGTTTGGGGACCCACTTCACAAAGCAAAGGAGCTCAGGACAAGATCCGAAGAACCTTTGGACGAATTGTGGATTAATAGGGCAATTTTGAACGTTTTTTGCTGGAGAAGAACTGGGGTGGAATCCGATAGAATAAGTTTCTTTTTTGGAACTATTTCTTCAAAACTCAACAGCCCAGATTAAACCTGAAACCCTTTTTCTTCAAATTGAACCAGATCAAGGACCAGGAGTGGCCCACATCCGAACAAATGGGATTGGGAAATCTGCTTCTTACCGGATTCAGAAAACATGGTAAGGGGACGCTCCTCAAAATTGATCCTTAATAAAACCTTATCCCAAATTTTAGCAGTGGTGTATGAATTGACAAGCAGAAAAATCAATTATATTAAAAACCTGGTTGCTCAGAGTTGTAGAAGGGTCTTCTTTGTGGTGAGGAATAATCTGTTGGGGCAGGTAGAGAGAGTAAGTAAACTGTATGGGTACTTGTGTTCCTGAGGGAGACCGGGCGTGGCCGGCTGGACTGAAGGAAGTCCGATGCCGGGCAGAGTGGGATCCAAGCGCCTGTTCAAACCCATCCACAGGGACTGAGACCTACCTCGCCCAGGGAAGGTCAACAACTAAAAAAGGAACTAAGGAGTGAGAATTATTCATCATGTAATCTCTGTGTAATCTAGTGTAATCATTATTGTGCTATACCGCTGTTCCCCTGCAAAAAGTTATTGATTAAAGTGAAGCAAAACGTAAAATTATGGATTCTTATTTCAAACACACCTTTTGTTCTTGGAAGTGGAAAACTTGATTCAATGAAACAACAGAAGCATGTGGGAGGTTTTAAACGGTTTTATTAACTTTTGATTATAGAACAACACCCATGAGTCTTGTGCCAAGGCTCTAAAAATTGCCAGGTCGATTAACAATTGCAACGTTAAATCAGGAGATGAGCTACCGTTATCTTGCGCTCCCTCGTCTGCCAAACGTCCCCACTCCGGCTGCTAGGTCGGGCGAGGCACGAGGTGAAAGTTTGGTGTGGTGCAAGGATCGGAGGAAGTTAACAGTCTGGGTGAATCATCTCAACACAGCCTTAAAAACTAAAACTGTCCTAGGAAATGGCTGCGGGTAATACCTGAGCCATAGGATTAGTTTTGAGACCCGTTGGAGGCTAGGCTGCGGTGAGGGCGTGGCACGTGTCCTATGCCTACCTCACTCGGGGAAGCGAAAACAATGTGAATGTTTCTGTAAAGTGCCCTGAGATAACTTTGTTGTGATTTGGCGCTATATAAATAAACTGAATTGAAAATTGAATTGAATATAGAAAAAAAATTTGATAAATGTAAAAATGTTCTAAACATTATGAGATGTTTAGTGGGAAGTGATTGAGGGGCAGAAAGAGGAGCTTTAAAAATAATTTATATAAGTCTGATTAAATCAAATATAGATTATGGAAGTACTGGTCAGCAGTGAAGACACATCTGGAAAAACTGGACAATATTCAGCATTAAGTGCTAAGGATTTGTACTGGAGCATTCAAAATCACCCCTACAGCAGCAATTAAAGTTGAGATGGGAGAAATGCCATTAGAATGAAGGAGAATACAATTAGCAATAAGCTACTGGATCAGTTTACAAGGAAATAAGTCAAACCATCCGACAATAGAAACTTTAAAACCATGATGGGAAAAAGAGAAAAAGGAGACAATGAGTTCTGGATGGGTAATCAATAGAAAAGCAAAAGAATTACAAATAACCAATTTAAGTATTAGTCCAGTGATGCCTTTGCCAGCAGTACCACCATGAATCCTACCAGATGCAAAAGTAGATTTAACTCTTTTAGACAAGAAGAAGGATAAAGGATATATTTTAAATTCAAACACAGTGCAGATATACACACACACACACATATATATATATATATATATATATATATATATATATATATATATATAAACAACTACTATAATCATATCCAGATTTTTACAGATGCATCAAAAAATCCAACAGGGGAAATAGGAATAGCCTTTGTTATACCAGAATTTCAGATAAGACAAGAAAACGAATTACAAATGGGTTATCAGTATACACAGGAGAAACATTAGCATTATTTTTAGCAATACAATGGATGTAAGAAATTAGACTTTTAAACACAATAATTTGCTCAGATTCTAGTTCAGTATTAACCAGTCTAAAATACAACCACTCAGACAGTACCACTAGACATTTTAATAGAAATACAGCAAATATTATTCAGGATACAAATGATGGGATTAACAGTAATATTTATTTGGGTTCCAGTTCATATTGGGATTAAGGGTAACGAAAAAGCAGTTAGGGTGCATTCACACCAGCCCTGTTTAGTCCGCTTTAATCAAACTCTAGCTTGTTTTCCTAGAAATGTAAGGATGGTACTTTTCTGTGGCCGGTTTGTGTCTGTTTCCCTTGTGCTCCCTCATTAGTTCTATTAGTGTCACCTGTGTCTCGTCCCAGCTGTTTGTTATCACGTCTTGTCTTGTCCCTGTATTTAAGCCGTCCGTTCTGTCTTGTTCTTCGTCGGTCGTCTTCGTTGGGTCTCTGAGTCTTTCCCTGAGTCTTCCTGGTTCCTCGAGTTCCCCGTGTCTCTCGTGTCTCCTGAGTTTCCCATGCCTCCTTCCTATGTTCATGTAAGTTTTGCTGCCCCGTCAGCTTGTTATTTTGTACTTTCATTTATCATTAAATTCCTATTTTTTGTAACTCTGCCGAGTTGAGTCCCTGTTCTGCACTCTGGGTTCGCTCCTGACACAAATCCTGATAAGAAAGTCCAGTTTGTTTGAGGAGGTGTGAACGTGCCATCAAACTCTGTCACGGAACAAAAAGGTGAACTCTGGTCTGGCCTAAAACCTAGGTCTCGGTCCGGTAGAAGAGAACTCCAGCGCGGTTCGTGTGCAGGGTGAAGGTAAACAGACCGGGCCCCGCTACACAAGCAAAAAGTGGAGTACAGCGCAGGGCAAACAAACACGCATTTCTCTGACCTTATATGGAGCCATCAGCTGCCTTGTGTGAAAACCAATATTCTCCATGGTCTTCTGCCTCATCTTCTGCTCATGCTGAGTCCATTTTTTAAAAATGAGAAAATATAACTCCTAAAACTGCTAAAACTTGATGCCACTCCATTTTTGTTTTCATTTCCAGAAGAAGAAGACGTTTCTTCAGAGGTTATTATGTTGTTTATTTCAGTAGTTTTTGTGCAGCACCCCCACAGGCGAGCGGGGGAATAGGTTGGTTCAACAGGTTGGCTCGACTGCACAGTGCAGTGTGAATGCAAACGCAACAGCTCAAATGTAAACAAAATGTCATGAATATTGGTCACCAACCGAACCGAGTCTACGAGTCAGGTGTGAAAATAACCTTAGAGCATTGAAGATGGGCCGTGGCTGGGTCTTCCAATATGACAATGACTCAAAGCACACAGCCAGGATAACCAAGGAGTGGCTCCATAAGAAGCATATAAAGGTTCTGGAGTGGCCTAGCCAGTCTCCAGACCTAAACCCTATAGAAAATCTTTGGAGGGAGCTCAAACTCCGTGTTTCTCAGTGACAGCCCAGAAACCTGGCTGATCTAGAGAAGAGGATAGGAAAAAGATGGCGGCGCGTGCACACGCTGCGGCTACACTCTCTCCCGAGAATGCAGCTTTTTCATGTGTTTTTTCCTGTAAATCGCAGTATTTTTGTACGTCTCCGTCGTGCGCTCACGTCTTGAAGCGCATATACAGCCGTGAATCGCTGCTTGATGTCGGCAAAAGCTCACTTTTCGAGCTTAGCTCTGAACTTCGAGAGGGGCTGCGTGCTAGCGGCTTGCTCAGAACTTCGGCTCCACCACCGACCCCCTCCGCTGCGCTGCGCCCACAATGGAAGCGCCACAAGCGGAACGAGAGGCTGCAGAAGAGGGGTAAGCGCGGAGGTATAAGAGCGAGGCTAGCTGCTAGCCCACACAAGCCAGCCATCCCCTCCATGATACTGGCCAACGTACGCTCTCTGGACAACAAACTGGATGACATCCGCTTACTTCAGTCAACTCAGAAGACCGTGAGGGACTGTTGTGTTTATGTTTTCACGGAAACTTGGCTTAAAGACAACATCCCGGACCACGCAGTTCAGCTCGAGCGGCGGACATGCTACCGAGGTAGCACTGAAGGTAAAACACGCGGCGGCGGACTTTGTGTTTACATTAGTGATGCTTGGTGTCGCAACGCTGTTGTGGTCTGCAAGTACTGCTCACCGGTGGTGGAACCGATGATTATAAAGTGCAGACCGTTTTATCTACCGAGGGAGTTCTCAGCTGTGCTGATAGCTGCTGTTTATCTGCCTCCGAGCTCCGCTAACATCAGGAGCGAAGCGCTGAACAAACTATATCAGAACATCAGTGAGCAGCAAACAGCCCACCCGGATGCTTTTCTCATCCTGGCTGGTGATTTCAACCATGCAGAACCAAAGAGTGTGTTTTCTGGACTTTATAAACATATAGACTTTGCAACACGAGGCAATAACACGCTGGATCAGGTCTTCACCACACGGAGAGGAGCTTACAAAGCCCGGGCCCTCCCCCACCTTGGTGCTTCTGACCATCTGACTGTGATGTTAATGCCAGCATTCAGACCACTGGTTAAAGTCAACAAACCAGTTCTGAAGCAGATACGAGTGTGGCCTGAGGGCTCATCTGAGGCACTCCAGGACTGTTTTAGCACCACGGACTGGAATGTGTTTAAAATGGCTGCTACTCACAACAACTTCACTGACATTCAGGAGTACACAGAAACTGTCTCTGCTTATATCACAAAGTGCATTGATGATGTAACTGTCCTGAAGACCATCACCATCCGTGCTAATCAGAAGCCATGGCTGACAGGAGAGGTCCACAAGCTGCTGAAGGCTAGGAATGCTGCCTTCGCCGCTGGAGACCAGGCAGGCCTGAAGACAGCTAGGGCCAACCTGTCCAGAGGCATTAAAAAAGCTAAGAGGCAGCACTCCAAGAAAATAGCCCAACACTTCAAGGACAGCAGAGACTCTCGGAGCCTGTGGCAGGGAATTCAGTCCATTACAGACTACAAACCCTCTCCACAGACCTGTGACAGCACCCCCTCCCTGCTGAATGACCTGAACAGGTTCTTCGCTCGGTTTGAGGCACAGAATGGCACACCTGCACAAAAAGCCACCCCCCCTCCTGGAGACCAGGTGATCACACTGTCCCCGGACAAGGTGAGGAGAGCATTCAGCAAGACCAACGCTCGGAAAGCTCCTGGTCCCGACAACATACCTGGTCGCGTGCTGAAGGACTGCGCTGGCGAATTAGCAGAGGTGTACTCTGACATCTTCAACACCTCACTGAGCCAGGCTGTGGTCCCCACGTGCTTCAAAACCACCACCATAATCCCTGTCCCCAAGAAAACGTCTCCCTCCTGCTTCAACGACTACCGCCCGGTTGCACTCACTTCCATCCTCATGAAGTGCTTCGAGCGACTAGTCATGCAACACATTAGGTCCTCCCTCCCCCCCTCCCTGGACCCCTACCAGTTTGCATATCGGTCAAACCGCTCGACTGATGATGCCGTCGCCACTGCTCTTCATTCAGCCCTCACACATTTGGACAAGAAAGACACCTATGTCAGAATGCTCTTCATCGACTTCAGTTCTGCATTCAACACAATCATTCCACAACAACTCATCTGGAAACTGGACAGTCTGGGTCTGAACACATCACTGTGCAACTGGCTGCTTGACTTCCTTACCGGAAGACCACAGGCAGTACGGGTTGGCAGCAACACATCCAGCATCATCACTCTGAACACGGGGGCTCCACAAGGATGTGTGCTGAGCCCCCTTCTGTTCACTCTACTAACCTACGACTGCTCTCCATCACACCCCTCCAACCTCTTCATCAAGTTTGCGGACGACACGACTGTGGTAGGCCTCATCAGCAACAACGATGAGTCACTCTACAGGAGCGAGGTGAGCCGGCTGGTCTCCTGGTGCAAACGCAACAATCTCTTGCTGAACACAGAGAAGACCAAGGAGATTGTTGTGGACTTCAGGAGAACTCAGACAAAACATGCTCGACTATCCATCAACGGTGTTGTTGTGGAAAGGGTGAGCAGCACCAAGTTCCTGGGTGTGCACA
>NC_056518.1:4424344-4425723 GCF_014905685.2 Nematolebias whitei
CTATTAGTGTCACCTGTGTCTCGTCCCAGCTGTTTGTTATCACGTCTCGTCTTGTCCCTGTATTTAAGCTGTCCGTTCTGTCTTGTTCTTCGTCGGGTCGTCTTCGTTGGGTCTCTGAGTCTTTCCCTGAGTCTTCCTGGTTCCTCGAGTTCCCCGTGTCTCTTGTGTCTCCTGAGTTTCCCGTGCCTCCTTCCTATGTTCATGTAAGTTTTGTTGCCCCGTCAGCTTGTTATTTTGTACTTTCATTTATCATTAAATTCCTATTTTTTGTAACTCTGCCGAGTTGAGTCCCTGTTCTGCACTCTGGGTTCGCTCCTGACACAAATCCTGACAGTACGACCCAACCAGAACAGAACCCAGCGGGCAGGGTTCTCTCTCGGTAAAACTCACCTTTTTTCTTTTTTTCTCCTCGTGCCATGATGGACGAGCTCCACTCCGTCCCTGTCCTTCCACCGTCCCACCGCCTCCGTAGTGGCAGAAGACGGTTCCAGAGGCAGTCTGCGGCGACCGGCCCGGTCTCGTCGGCCGAGCAGAACTTTAGAGCTGGTTCCGGTGTTTTCGTGGGAGCGGGGTCCGCCGCCTCACCTCCCAGGTTTCTGGTGGGGGCGAGATCCAGCGTCCCGCGGGAGCTCCAGTCCACTCCTGTTCGGTTCGGTGAGTCCGGTCCGGTTGACGTTACAGGGGCGGGTTCCGTCACCTCACCTTCCAAGTTCCTGGTGGGGGCGGAATCCGGCCTCTCACCGCCACTCCGCACCGCGGCTGTTCGACCCAGCCTGGCCGTACCTCCGGAGAGTATTCCTTGTGACTCTGTGTGGGTGTGTCCCGCCGCCTCACCTTCCAGGTTTCCGGTGGTGGCGGCACCCGTCACCACACCCACTCATACAGACATTCCCTTTTTTCATTCATTTTCCCCTGAACATATTTTTCATGTTAATCAGACCATTCTTGAACTATTTATTTCCGCTAAAAGAAACCCGTCCTCCTTTGATTTCGTTTTGTCCCAGATGGAGGATTTTTTACTTTCTATCCCTGGTCTTTCTTTGCTCCCCGAATATGATTTTTTATTAACTGAGTTAGAGACTCTAAAGACTCCTGTTTCAGCCATCCCTGAGGTGGACTCCACGCTGCACACAGCTATCCCTGAGGTGGACTCCACGCTGCACGCAGCCCCTGAGAAGGGTCCTCATCTCTCCTATTCCGAGGGGGTCCCGGCAGACGCTCCTCATCTCTCCTATTCCGAGGGGGTCCCGGCAGACGCTCCTCATCTCTCCTATTCCGAGGGGGTCCCGGCAGACGCTCCTCATCTCTCTAAGTCTCCAGAGGGGTCGGCGCTCTCCAAGTCTCCAGGGGGGTCAACGCTCTCCAAGTCTCCAGAGGGG
>NC_056518.1:4425823-4433654 GCF_014905685.2 Nematolebias whitei
GATATTAATCTGTTCATACTGTTCAGCCATGAACCAGTTGGTTCATGCCCCCCCCCCCTTCTTTTCAACATCCTCTCCCCGTTGAAAGTTTTCCGGGGCGTTCATGTTTTGTCAGAACGCATAGTTACACAACATGCGTCTGTGCATGGCACATAATTACGCAATGCGTAGTTATGCACATGGGGAGCTGAGTGGCAAGACGTTTTTTGGGCAAGCTTCCGCTTCTTACTGTGTTTGAATGGACCCAGTGAGGCGAGGACCACATCCGCTTCGCCCTTAACCCATCAGCAACAGCCTTAAAGGGCGAAGCCTATACGACATAGAACGTTGGTTACGTACTGTAACCCCAGATTCTATGAGTATAGGCGTAGCCCTTTAAGCGTCGGGCCTCACTGGCTCCTGAATTGCTGAAGAAAAAATAAGCTATTTGGGAGCCGATTACCCGTTCTTAATGTAACTTATACGGATCGGGTGGGGCCCACACAGCAGGTGGGCGTGGACTAATTTTTTTCAGTATGATGCTTGCGCATAACGGGATAAACCCATCAGCGACAGCCTTAAAGGGCGAAGCCTATACTCATAGAATCTGGGGTTACAGTACGTAACCAACGTTTTCTGTGCGGCAGGAAGTTGTTCTTGGCAGTGTTAGTAAACCTACTTGCAGGCCCTGGTTAGCATAGCCCAGGCCCAGCTGCCTGCAGGCCACCATGGCTTCTTTGGTGGTCCAGCTCTCACCACAGATCAAACCCCAGCTTTGTGTGCCGTTAGAGTCTGAGCTCAGCACCTCAACACGGCCCTCATAGCGGGTTCGTCCTCCTGTGATCCGGATCTGTGTGGGAATGAGGGGTTAGGCACCACAAAGCAGACTATAGATACAAAGAAGCTTGATTGGATAAAAACTCTCTCAAACAGACAACAGAAGTTACGCTATTGTCAAAAATATACTGTTATAGCTTTTGAGGAGTTTTAAGTCTGGCATATGTATCTATAGGATACATGGAAAACTAGAAAACAAACAAACAACGATGGTGCAACCATTAATTTTCTATTTTACGGTAGGTCAGTGTTGTCAAAAAAAACACAGACAAACAACCAGTTGTTGATAAATCACATTTTACCAGCATGCAAAAATGAAAAACTAAATAATACAAAACTAAACTTTTTTTGTGACAACACTGAAGGAATTTTTTTATCCAAAGATGTGAGATGTACTCATGTTGTTAACGTTGCATTTCACATCTCAGCACACACAGACAAGAATGTTCAAGCAGAAAAGAGAAATGAAAAAATACACATTACCAAGCAAACAGAATTCAAATAATTTCACACTCTACTCTTAAATATATAATATCACAACCTACTTTCCACTTGCTCAATAATAACTTCAATATAAAAGCGATACAAATACAAGGCCTTAAAAAGTATTTATACTACGTGAACCTTTCCACATTTTGACTTGTTACAACCACAAATGTCAAAGTATTCCAGGTATTACCATATTTAGCTCCATCCATCTTTCCATCAACCAGCTTCCCTGTCCCCACTGAAGGAAATCATCACCGCAGCATGATGCTACCACCACTATGCTACACAGTCGTCATTTTTCACCACTTGCATAGCATCTCCGTCCACATTTGCTGTATCCCTGCATGGTTTGTGACAAACTGCAAACCTAACTCTTGTGTCTTTCTTTAAACAATGACTTTATTACTGCCATTTTTTTCGTAAATGCCAGATTTGAGGAGTGAATGATTAATAGTTGTACAGTGGATTTGCTGTACCACCTGAGCTATGGATCTCTGAAGGGACTCGACTTACCATGAAGTTTCTGCTAGTCAGAATAATGCTCTCCTTGGCCGGCCCATCAGTTTGATAGGTTTGTAGTTGTTTCCTTTAAGCTTTACATTTTGCATGACTGAATAGAGCTGACAGCTTCAACCTGGATGTGTGGATGCCACGACAAACTGCTTACAAATAAATATTTGTGGAAGTGGGCTGAGACCTGTTTTAATGCAGTGCTGCCTGAAGACCAGAAGAGGAACATTATTCTGTAATCTATTGTTAGAGTTGTTGATAGAGTCCCATCTGTCCAGTAACAACTCACAGGAGGTGTGGAAGGGCATAAAAAACATCACAAACTATGAAAGGAGACAACATGGAGCATACTAGGCTGTGAGGTGACAACAGGGGACCTGAGTGCATCACTAGCAGAGGAGCTAAACTGCTTCTTTGCATGCTTTGCAGCACCACAGCAGCACTCATCTGATCCAGCCCTGCCCCCACACCCACCCACTTACTGCACCACTCCACTCACTGTACGGGAGCATGATGTTAGATGGTCGCTCCTAGCAGTGAACCCCAGGAAAGCTACTGGCCTACATGGAGTACCTGGCAGGGTGCTCAGAGCATGTGCCCTCCAGCTCACTTCCACCTTCACCAGAATTTTCAATCTCTCTCTGGCCCAGGCAGTCATCCCTCCCTGCTTAAAATCTGCAACTATCATCCCAGTGCCGAAAACTCCTACCATCACCAGCCTGAATGATTATCGACCGGTGGCTCTCACTCCGGTAATCATGAAGTGCTTCGAGAGCCTGGTTCTCCAGCACATCAAGAACTATCTCCCCCCGAACTTTGACCCCTATCAGTTTGCATATCGCACCAACAGGTCCACAGAGGATGCTATTGCAGTAGCTCTCCACATCTCCTCACTCTGAGCCACCTGGAACAACAGCACTGCTACGTTCGAATGCTCTTTGTGGATTACAGCTCGGCCTTTAATACAATCATTCTGGACATTCTTATAAACAAATTGGACAATCTTGCCCCCCCCCCCCCCCCCCCACACACACACACACACACACACATGCCTGGATAAAAGACTTCCTAACCAATCGGCCCCAATCTGCGAGACTTGGTCCCCACCTTTCCTCCACTCATACTCTGAGCACTGGCTCCCCACAGTGTTGTGTGCTGAGCCCCCTGCTTTACTGTCGCTACACCCACGACTGCAGCCCGGCCCACAACAACAACCTCATTGTCAAGTTCGCTGATGATACCACAGTGGTCGGACTAAGGGAGATGAGACATTTTACAGACAGGAGGTCCTGGAGCTAGCAACCTGGTGCTCAGAGAAAAACCTGGCTCTGAATATAAGGGTGCATTCACACCAGCCCTGTTTAGTCTGCTTTAATCGAACTCTAGCTTGTTTTCCTAGAAAGTCCGGTTCGTTTAGGGAGGTGTGAACGTGCCATTGAACTCTGTCACGGAACAAAAAGGCGAACTCTGGCCCGGGCTGAAACCTAGGTCTCGGTCCGGTGGAAGTGAACTCCAGCGCGGTTCGAGTACAGTGTTAACGTAAACAGACCGGCCCTGATACGCAGGACAAACAAACACGCAGTTCTCTGACCTTATATGGAGCCATCAGCTGCCTTGTGTGGAAAAACAATATTCTCCATGGTCGTCTGTCTCATCTTCTGCTCATGCTAAGTCCATTATTGAAAAATGACAAAATATAACTCCTAAAACTGATAAAACTTGATGCCACTTCGTTTTTATTTTTATTTACAGAAGAAGAAGAAGACGTGTCTTCAGAGGTTTTGTGTCGTTTCTTTCAGTAGTTCTTGGTGCAGCGCCCCCACAGGCGAGCGGGGGAATAGGTTGGTTCAACGGGTTGCCTCGACTGCACAGCGCAGTGTGAATGCAAACGCACCAGCTCAAATGTAAACAAAAGCTCATGAATATTGGTCCCGAACCGAGTCTACTGGACTATCTGGTGTGAAAACGACCTAAAAAAAAAACGGAGGTAATTATTGATTTCAGGAAGCACAACACCAACCTAGCCCCCCTTTACATCAATGTTGAGTGCGTGGAGAGGGCTCACACTTTCTGATTTCTCGGCGTCCATATCTCTGCTGACCTTAACTGGAAAGAGAACACCACAGCGGTCATCAAGAAGGCTCAGCAGAGACTACACTTCTTAAGAGTACTTAAGAAGCACAACCTGAACACCAAATTGCTGTTGACCTTCTACCGTCCATCCATCGAGAGCCTGTTGACATACTGTATCTCAGTATGATACGGCAGCTGCACCCTGGCTGACAGGGAGAGGCTTCAGAGCTTCTTTTGTGCTGTCTTGACTACTGTCAAAACAGCACAAGATACTTGGCTGCCCTCTCCCCTCCCTGATGGACATTTACACATCACGCTGCCTCAACAAAGCAGAAAGCATAATCAAGGACTGTTCACACCTGGGTTTTGAGCTATTTGGCTTTGTTTCAGGGAAGTGCTACAGGTGTATCAGAACAAGAACAAACAGATTCAAGAACAGTTTTTTCACACAAGGTGGCTGAGACTGCTCCGTATAAGGTAAGAGAAATGCACGTTTGTTTGTCTTGTGCTGTAGTTCACTTCCTGCTTTTGGAGCAGTCTCCGGTCCGCTTGCATTCACAACGAGTTCAAACTGCACTAGAGTTCACTTCAACCGAACCGAGACCTGGGTATTTAGGTGGACCAGAGTTCGCGTTTTGGTCCGCTTCAGAGTTCGATTGCACATTCACACCTCTCCAAACGAACCGGACTTTCTAGGCAAATGGACTAGAGTTTGATTAAAGTGGACTAAACAGGGCTGGTGTGAATGCACCCTTACTGACCTAACTGACTAAATAAGTTTGTAAAATGATTCTCAAATTGCCATTTTTTGAAGTTAAAATTTATTAATTAAAATATTTTATATGTTTATTATAGCACGGTGGTGCAACTGGTAGAGCTGCTGCCTCTCAGTGAGCAGGTCCTTGGTTCAAACCCCAGTCCAGGGGCCTTTCAGGGTGGAGTTTGCATGTTCTCTCCGTGCATGCGTGGGTTTTCTCCGGGTACTCCGGTTTCCTACCACAGACCAAAAACATGCATGTTAGGATGATTGGTAATTCTAAATTGTCCCTAGGTGTGAATGAGAGAGTGAATGGTTGTTTGTCTCGTTTGTCTCTATGTGGCCCTGTGATGGACTTGCGACTCGTCCAGGGTGTACCCCGCCCCTCGCACAGTGATTGCTGGACATGGGCACAAGCGACCCCCGTGACCCAAGATGGAACAAGCGGGTAAAGATAATGGATGGATGAATGTTTATTATGTTATTTGCAACCTTGTGTTGGCCTATCTCATAAAATCCCAGTAAAATACTTTCAAGTATGTGGTTGTATGACAAAATGTGGAAATGTTCAAAGGGTATAAATTATTATTCTCAATGCTGTGTCTTAAATGACCAGCTGACCATGTTTGAAATGGGATATTTTAACAAATAGATTAGGTCTGACCAAGTGCTCGAAGCCCATGTAAGGCACATTGCAGCGAACAGCAGCATCCTCCATGTGCTGACAGTCTTCTGATGTGATGTTTTTATATGGACAGTTCCAGATAGACTTCTCTTGACCGAGACACTTCACCTCATTCATATGAATGGGACCTATTCCTAGAAACACAAAGAGACAATTGCTCAGTAATACAAAAAAAATCATAGGTTCTAACAGAGCAAAGATTCTCTGTTGGAGCTTGATCAGCTCCAAAGAAAACGATTACTGAAGAAAAAAAATCAGATTTTATTCTTGAACACACAGTACTACACAATAAACCGTTCACTAAATGAAACACAGCCCTCTAACAAAGTATTCTAAAATAACATATTCTTACTTTTTATTATAAATTTAACATTTGACATGTTTTAATATTGACTAATTTACTCATGTTATGAAGCTTTAAGTGAATTTTTAGAAACATACTGTTCATAATAAATCAATAACCAAAGCAACATCCCAAGAAGTCACTGACAGAAAGCACTCTGTCAGTGACTTCTTGGTATGTTGCTTTAAATGACCACGCCACCATCTTATGTCACCAGTCCATAATATAGTGCATTATGTAAATTCAGTGAATGGCTAAAATTCAGCAGCTCTTATTTCCAACTTCATGGAAGTTTCTTGGACTGATTTGCCTGCTGGTGGTTAGACATCAATCCCAGCAGACCAGAGGTATGCAGCTTCCTCCAAAAAGGTCAATGGCAAGCCTCTTTAGTCGACGTCATCTGAGGTAGGAATCATGAATGTGCAGAAATACAAGGACAGGACATTCCCCAAACAAGCATTTCTGAGAAGCAATGCTAAAAAACACTGCTTGTTTTTGCTTCAGTGGAACTTCTGGGAAGTTTACTCAAGTATACACACTTCCTTCTTATTAAGGAAAATCACTAATGAGAAGTACACAAACAGACACACATTTATCCGCATTTTTTATATGTGGTTCAAAGTCACTTTACAACATGCAGAGATTTTTTTTTAAATTAGAGAATGTCTCTATTTCAGGCACTTCTGACAGACTAGGTGCACACTGTCTGCACAAACAGTATTTTAAATATACAGCAGTTCATTCAGCATTTAACAAGAAAATAAGTAGCAAAGTGTTAAAGGATCATTAACATTATTTAAAGCACAAAATAAAGCATAGCGCTTTATAATATAATACTTTTAATGGATATGATCTATAAAAAAAAAACAGTTACACCCCTGTAAAGGGAAATAGTGAAAACGGTGTTACTTCTGTCACTTCCAGTGTTGAGCAGAACCGACACGTTTCCCCTGTGATAACTCAGATGTAACCAATCGAGACACGATATCAATCAACCTTTATTTATACAGGTAAATCCCATTGAGCCTCGAGGACTCATTTACAAGAGAGACCTGATTTCAACAAAGAAAGATGACAACAATGGACAACAGCAACAACAATAAACAGTTATAAAAAAGCATACTACAGTTTTTTTTGTTTGTTTTAACAAATAGGATGGCTAAAAGGAAAAGGTAACAAAACAAAAAACAGCTAGATTCCAAGACAAATGTAGAAAACTAAAAACAGGAACATGTCAGCATTGGACCCTGCCAGGTGTCCAACAGATTCTTAAAGACACTTAGAGAGGTCAAGGTCAAGAGCTTCAAATCTTTTTGAAAGATATTCCAGGAAACAGGAGCGGAATAGGAGAAGGCCCTTTTGCCTAGTTCAGTCCTCATTGAGGGAACACTGCAGGTAATAATGTCCTGAGAGCGCACTCCGTAGCTGCACTCACGCAGAGACATGTAGGAGGAGATGTATGAAGGCAACAGACCAAGAAGTGATTTAAAGATGAAAATATACCAGTGAGAGAGTCTGCGTGAAGTTAATGATGTCCAGTTAACCAGTGAATACAGTGTGCAGTGGTGGGTACGATAATCACAGCCAGTTATGAATCTTAGTGCACCATGAAAGACAGCATGATAAGTAAATAAACTCTCAAAACATAAACTTTGAAAAGGTAACACTCTCTAAAGACTGTATACAATTGTTGTCAGAAAAGTAACATTAAATAAAATGCATTTAAAACATATTATTTTACTGCATCATTCAGTGGCTTTTAACCTGCAAGACCAGAACAATTGATCATAGATCACGAGATCAGCAATCACATTGCATCTTATTCCCATGAATTTTACTTCAATTGAGGATTTTTTTTTTCATTTACATTTCCCACATACTACCGTGAACCAAAGACAATTAATTTCAGCAAATAATTTAAAAAATATATTTTTCTTAATGTTTTTTCTGTCTATTTTTTCAACTGAAACAGTTTTATAATCATCATACAGTAGTCCCTCGCTACTTCGTGGTTCGTATTTCATAGACTCGCTCTATAGCGGTTTTTCAAAATAAGATTGGACATGACACACAATTGGTTGATTGATGGATAAGTCGCACAATCGGCATGGAATTTTTATTTAAAATAAATTATTTTAAGTTATTTAGCACCTGCTGC
>NC_056518.1:4433754-4434973 GCF_014905685.2 Nematolebias whitei
TGTGTATATATATATATATATATATATGTATATATATATATATATATGTATATATATATGTATATTCAATTCAAAAATACTTTATTAATACCAAAGGGAAATTATTTGTTGTTTTAACTCGTTATCCTCATTTCAATAAGAGATGTTATAGATACTGATGGCTGTAGACAGGAAGGATCTCTTGTATAGGTCCATCCCACAGTGGATCCTAAGAAACTGGCTGCAGATGCCGTCCGATCCGTCCACTCAGACTCGGCTGGCCTCTCAGTTACCCTGGGCTGTAGGACCACCTGAATGCTGGGCAGAACTCCTCCCAGAGCGATGGCCACTCTTTTCAGCAGTCTGCCGAGCTCCTCATCGCGGCGGACAGCCAGCTGTAGGTGCCGAGGGACGATCCTGTCCTTCTGCTGTCATGAGCCGTGTTTGCTGCTAGTTCCAGGATCTCAGTGGTCAGGCACTCGAGCACAGCTGGCAGGTTGATGAGAATGCGTCCACAGAACATCCGTTTCAACTCATTTGAGGTTTGGGGCTGTAGTTGAGATATTATTTGAGCTTTTGAGATGTTAATCAGCTGCTGTTGGTTGTAGAATACTGCCTTGTTGCCATGGTTACACATCATAACAAATGTCCAAAACTATTAAAGTCACAGTAAAAATCCTTCCAGCTTCACAGCATCTGATACCAGAGGAAACAATCATCCCAAAAATGTGATTTACATCCAGAAAGAGGAATTAAAGTTTCCAAAAACAAAATCTCAGAATGAAATTAACACCTTGAGCGGCGCAATTCTAGACTGGTAAATGGTAAATGGACTGTACTTATATAGCGCCTTTCTATCTTATTTCAAGATACTCAAAGCGCTTTACACTACAATCTGTGTCCTCATTTACCCATTCATACAGCACTCTACTAGATCTCTACAAAGCTAATTGAACAAATCATTCTAAAGAGACTAATCAGTGCTTTATCACATTCAAACACCAATGGGACACACATCGGAGGCTGTGAGGGGTTCAGTGTCTTGCCCAGGGACACTTCGGCATGTGACTGCTGGTGGATTCAAACCCCCAACTCTCACATTGGAGGACGACTACTCTAACCACTCAGCCACAGCCGCCCCCACTCAGCCACAGCAGCCCCATAGAACATATACTGTATATATGTATAAGTATACTGTATATATGTATAAGTATACTGTATATATGTATATATATATATA
>NC_056518.1:4435073-4437625 GCF_014905685.2 Nematolebias whitei
GATGGAAAATTGAGATTTATCTTACAGAGAGATGTGTGAGGGAATTTTTCTGTTTTAACCAGAACGTGCACGCTCCTTCGGAAATCAGCTTGTCCCAACAGTACACTTTTGGTGAAGGTCGACTTTTACCTTTTCTGAAGATAGATCAGTTCCGGCGTGGAGTCTCACTTCCAACAACAGTTCAGCGTCTCAGTGAGAACAGCTAAATACCTCGAGAGCCGTGCGAGGTTATCCAAACAGAAGTTATAATTCCCAAAATCGTCTCTGGTTCAGCTTGATTGGTTTAGCAGCATCCATGAATGCCTGCGTTTTGCATTCAGGAACTCCCAAACTCTCTGCATTCTGGATTCCAAAACTCCTGAACTCTACTTGAACTAGGAAGTGCCGATATTTAAATGGGCTCTACTTCCGGTTCGTTTGAGAGCCTCTGATTGGTCGATGGACCCCAACAGAGGTGTGTTTTGTGATGTAAGGTGTTATGGAAAGTCAAGGATAGAGATTAAGATTGTTTAAGAACAGACAGAAAGATTGTTGGAGAAAACCAGTCTTAGTGGCGTCTCTACTCAGGTATCTTGCTGTAAAAGTTAAACATGACATTTCTTTTCAGTAAACTTTCTAGTTGACCGAAGCTTGAACTTTAACACACTTACAACTTTGCTCATTGAAGACAGAAAATCAAGAAATGCATATTAACCTGATTTCTTCTTTGAATGAGGATTAAGGATCATTATTTACTGTTTCACAGTTAATAAAAATGAGTAGTTCACTTCAACATGTAAACATTGTTTGAACTAACACAATTTGATTATCAAAACATTTGTAAAATAGTAATGATCATAGAGAATTGTCTTTTTCCACTTGATTAATTCAAGAAAGAAAGTCTCAGGATGGGTCAAACTGTATTTCTGGATTCAAATCAATGAAATGACAGTTTCTGTCCATCTGGTCAGTTTTGACATCAGGCCTAGTCCACTACACCAGTATAAGGACAGTATTTCTTTAGCCAAATCCAGTTACTTCTCTGACATCATCAATTCCAATGTTGGCAATTCAAATACATTGTTCTCTCTCCTTAACCGTTCAGTCTCATCTCCTAACTCTTTACCCTCTCACATGGTTTCCACAGAATTTTGCAACTCACTGATGTCCTTTTTCAATGAAAAACTTCTTTCAATTCATAAACACCTTGGACCAAATACTGCCCTCAGTATATTTCACCCTCCCTCCCTCCCCTTCTCTGTCTTCTCCTTCCCCTCTGCTGATGGCATTGCTGACATTATCAGCAAGTCTAAGGCCTCCTCCTGCCAGCTTGATCCATTTTCCACAGTTCTTGTTAAATCCTGTCTCCTGTCTCTGCTCCCTATCATCACCAACATCATCCACTCCTCCCTATCCTTTGGCATTGTTCCCACAGCTTTTAAATCTGCTGTCATTACCCCCATCATCAAGAAACCAGGTCTTGGTTCTACCATTTTCAGTAATCTTTGTCCAATCTCTAATCTGCCTTTTATTTCCAAGCTGCTTAAAAAAGTCATTGCTAGTCAACTTAACTCTCACCTATCCAATAATAACATTTATGAAGAGTTTCAATCTAGTTTTCACCCCCACCATGGCACCGAAACAGCTCTAATAAAAATAACTAATGACATTCTTCTTGCTGCTGACTCTGTTCATCCTCATTCTACTTGATCTAAGCTCTACCTTCGACACAATCTGTCATTCTACGCTCCTCAACAGACTAACCTCTATTGGCATCTCAGGTACTCCACTAGACTGGTTCAAATCGTATCTCTCTGACTGCACTCAATTCATTCAGCTTAAATCCTTACATTCTCAGTCTTCCCCCATCTCCATGGGTGTGCCCCAAGGCTCTGTCCTCAGACCCCTCCTCTTCATCATTTACCGCCTTCCTCAAGATCACATCTTCTGCAAATTTGGTGTCCATTTCCATTGTTATGTTGATGATTATGATTGTCAACAAAACCAAACTCCACTCACCCACCCTCCATCCTCACCGACTGTCTCAGTGAGCTCAATCACAGATTTTCTAACAATTTCCTTCAACTAAAGAGTGACAAAACAGAAATCATCCTTGTCGGTACCAAAAACTCTATTTCAAAATCAGAACATCTTCTCATCCCCCTTAACAACTCTCTGCTATTCCCCTCTCCTCAGGGCAAGAGTCTCGGTGTCATCCTCGACACCACTCTCTCCTTCACTTCACACATCAACAATGTTCCTCGGTCTGCCTATTTCCATCTCTGAAATATTAACTGTCTCCATCCTTCTCTCACACCCCGCTCCACTGCTATCCTTGTTCACAGTCTTGTGATTTCCTGGATTGACTACTACAACTCCCTTCTTTATGGCCTCCCCAACAAATCTCTTCAGAAGCTACAGATGGTCTAGAACTCAGCTGCCCATGTAATCACTTAAACCTCCTCCTATAACCACATGACTCCAGTCCTGCAGCAGCTCTACTGGCTTCCGGTTAAATTGTGCATCGCCTTCAAAATTCTTCTTCTCATTTTCAAAGCTATCCACAATCTTGC
>NC_056518.1:4437725-4442158 GCF_014905685.2 Nematolebias whitei
CCCCCCCCCCCCCCCCCCACACACACACACACACACACACACACTTAACCTATCTGACCTCCTACACATCTCCATCCCCTCTCGCTCTTTCAGAAGATCCTACTCTTCGCTACACCTTCATGTACCTCTGCTCACCTCTCCACCATGGGGAGCAGGGCCTTCACCTTCTGTGCCCCTCACCTCTGGGACTCTCTACTGCCAGACCTACACAATACCACCTCTCTTTCTCTATTCAAGCCCACTCTGATAACACATCTCGTTAGACTCGCTTATCCTTCGTAACTTTGTTTTATGCATTTTATATTCTTTATGTACTTTATATTTCATTTTGTCTGTTGGTCTTTGCACTGTGTTTGTTTGTACACAATTTTATCTGTAAAGTGTCCTTGGGTGTCCTGAAAGGCACTTCTTAAATAAAATAATGATTATTATTATTATATTATTATTTAGCCTTGAGGACTCATTTTATAAGAAAGACCCTTTTTAGCTGTTGTAGCATCCTGGAACAGACAGGGATCTTAAAAAAACAAAACAACTCAAAACACTGTCCCACCCCCAAGACTGCCTGTTTATCTGAAAACTGACTCCAAACTGTCTCCTGCCTGCTTTTATGTAATTCATTTTCTTGATGGTCAGAACTAATTATCACCTCCACCAAGACTTTAAAGCAGTGGCGGCTCGGGGGGCACTAGGGCACCGCCCCACCACTGAAAACCACTCACCACCATATTACATTGAAGACTTAAAGAATAAAATAAAAATAAAAATAAAAATAAATAATAAAAAAAAAATATTTCAAAATACATGTATATATTTTTTTAGTTGTGTGAGAAAAATATTTTATAGTTAATGATGAGTTAAGCCAAGATTTAACTTGTCTGCTGGATTCCTTAGATAGAGAACTTTACTAATTGGCTTTTATGTATGTGAATGTTCCTGTAAAGTGTCCTGAGACTACTTTGTTGTGATTTGGCGCTATATAAATAAACTGAATTAAATTGAATTAAGTTGTTTCTTTCAGAAACGTCTCTGATTGTTGACATATTTCCGGCCCCTGGGGGTGCAAGAATCTTAGCCCATAGACTCTCGTTAACATTTGTACATGCACAGTAGCTCCCTTTCACATACAAGCGATAGGAAGATTCTGGGCACAGATATCTGCGCCTGGGGGAATGGTCAAATGCGAACTGTACCAATCAGTACCGATCTTGCTTCCCATCCTGGAACAGGTTTTTTTGTTGTTGTCTGGGAACAGATCATGCTGTAGTGACACTCACAACTAGGCTAGTTGCAAATAGGCTTTAAGTCATTGAAAGCTCTTTATCTAATGCCTATTTGCCATTTCTGACTGATTTCAACTTTTAGATGTCTCTGTTTGTGAAAAAAACCTTCAGCTGACTGTGTATTCTAAAAGTGGGAACTGGTGAGCTTGTTTATTTGTTTGTTTCTGGAGTTAGCATGCTAGAGCTAGCCTCCAGGTTATCCTGATGCATGCTCAATAATCCAGGTAGAAAAATCGAAAAAAGTTCAATCTGGTCCTCTGGACATTCAAAAAAAACAAAAAACAAAACAAAGCAAACAAATATAGAAACGTTTCGTCTCTCATCCAAGAGACTTCCTCAGTCTGAGGTGCTGTTTTCAGCTCAGTCTCTTAAATAGCACCTTCTCAGAGTGGATCAACCAGTTTGCTGCTGACAACCAAAACCAGCTGATCACATGCTCAAGAAGGACCATCAGCCTAACAATGGATCATTAGCACACTGATGGCTGTTTACTATTCACAGAGGGCTGAGTGATACTAGCAATCACATCATTGTAAGAGGGGGACAGTTGAACTCGGAGGCCTCCACCCCTGTTTAAGGATGGACGATTTCTTTTCACAAGAAGACTGAGAGACTGAGCTGAAAACAGCACCTCAGACTGAGGAAGTCACTTGGATGAGAGATGAAACGTTTTTATATTTGTTTGCTTTTTTTTTTTTTTTTTTTTTTGAATGTCCAGAGGACCAGATTGAACTTTTTTCGATAGCCTCCAGGTTATTGTTTTGGACTATGTGCTATGTTTATTTGAATGTGCTTATAGAAAAATTAACTATCAAACATTAATACTTTTATATACAGTACTAAATATCACAGATGGTGTTATCCTATTTCTGAATGTTACGGCCCCTGGCCTCTAGAATCTGTGTAGTCTCTCTTATTTGTTTATGCAGATTCAGGTGTGGCAGCACACTCAGCTGATTGGCTGCCATGAGGCTGCAGAACAGCAACACCATTGGACCAGCAGGAGATTGCCACACCAATCAGATGATGATGAGGTCCACCTGCCACCTGCACCCTATTAAAGGCTCCTGGGATCATTTCTTCAATGGGGGCAGCTTTAGGCAGAGGTTTTTGTGCAGCTGATCCCTACTTTGTTGTATCCTTTTGAGGATTGTTTTGGGGACAGTTTTAGACAGAAGTTTTGTACAGCTGACTCCCATTTTGGTTGTTGTAACTTTTTGAGGACTGTTTGGGCAACTTTAGAGTATTGTGTACTCCTGATCCCTTTCTGCTCAGCTTAGCAGCATGATTCTGAGTTTGACTGGGTGATTCCACTTGTACTTGGAAAGTTTTTGGTGAACCTTTAATGTTGTTTTTGTTTGGCTTGTTTTGAGTCTGGACTAGACTGACTTGTTTGGTTTTTAATTTAATTGTTGCAGCAGCATTTGACCCACTTTAGTATATTTTTGTTGGGTCAAAGAGTATTTGTCTGTGGAACATTTTTTTTGTTGTAATAAACCCTCTTTTTAAAAATCAACTACATCTTTTTTTTTCTTCTAGACACATTTTACGTTACACCCCTGATACCCTAGACCTGGGGACGTAACAAGTGGGGGCTCGTCTGGGATCATTAAAGGATCCCTGTCTAGAGAAAAAAAAAATTAAATAATTTTCACTGGTATTTAAGTGCGATGTCAGTTACATTCAATCTGGAGCACTTTTTAGCTACCCCATCTATTGAGCTTAATAGCTACCGCAGGTGTGAACTGCTGCAAATTGTGGACCACTTTAAGCTGCAGGTCTTTAAACATGACCTAAAGGCTATATTAGTGGATAAGTTGATGGAAGCTGATGTGATCAAAGTGCCTAATTTGCCAGAGGCTTCTGCAGTGCCAAGCCAAACAACCTTGTCTGTGATGGACCATAAAGATGGCCCTAGTGTGGATGCTGAGGTGTGTGACTCGGGTAGGACTCCACGTACACTCTCTCGCTATGATCCACTGTCTTCTGTGAGTTCAGAAGGCCAAGATGGAGCTCGTGTGAAGGTGCGGTTGGCACGTCTCCAAATGGAGGCTGAGGAAAAGTCCCAGGAACGAAAGACTCAGTTGGAGCTTGAAGTCAGGAGGCTGGAAATCAAGGCAGATAAAGCTGTGTAGACTTGAGCTGGAGGCCCAGACTCTAGCACCTCCTGCCTCTGCTGAGACACCAGGTTCCACCTCCATTTCTGCTATGCCTTTTGATGCTACTTGTGCGGCTGCTCGTATCCCTCTGCGGCTGCTCGTCCCCCTCTGCGGCTGCTCGTCTCCCTCTGCGGCTGCTCGTCCCTTTTCTCTGAACTGGAATCACTTTGTGAAACTTGAGCCACTCACAGCTTCAGGTCCAAACCTTAATCTGTGTCAAGCGTCCATTAAAAATGGTTACATCATTTGTTCATCACTTTAAAATGTTTCCAACCACAACCAGAGACTTATGCGGTGGGCGTTGTTTGTCCAAGAGTACAATCTGAACATCAAACAGTAGAATGGCACTCCGAATGTTCTCGCCGATGACCTCTCCAGGATGTGAGTATGGCTCATATTTCTTTTATTCGTTTGGTGCAAGGTATTTACAAAACCTGGTTTTGTAACTTAAGGGGGAGAGCGTTACGGCCCCTGGACTCTAGAGTCTGTGTAGTCTCTCTTTTTTGTTTATGCAGATTCAGGTGTGGCAGCACACTCAGCTGATTGGCTGCCATGAGGATGCAGAACAGCAACACCATTGGACCAGCTGGAGATTGCCACACCAATCAGATGATGATGAGGTCCACCTGCACCCTATTAAAGGCTCCTGGGATCATTTCTTCAATGGGGGCAGCTTTAGGCAGAGGTTTTTGTGCAGCTGATCCCTACTTTGTTGTATCCTTTTGAGGATTGTTTTGGGGACAGTTTTTTAGACAGAAGTTTTGTACAGCTGACTCCCATTTTGGTTGTTGTAACTTTTTGAGGACTGTTTGGGCAACTTTAGAGTATTGTGTACTCCTGATCCCTTTCTGCTCAGCTTAGCAGCATGATTCTGAGTTTGACTGGGTGATTCCACTTGTACTTGGAAAGTTTTTGGTGAACCTTTTAATGTTGTTTTGTTTGGGTTGTTTTGAGTCTGGACTAGACTGACTTGTTTGGTTTTTAATTTAAT
>NC_056518.1:4442258-4464042 GCF_014905685.2 Nematolebias whitei
TATATATATATATATGTATATGTATATGTATGTATATATATATATGTATGTATATATATACATATGTATATGTATGTATATATATATATATGTATGTATATATATACATGTATATATATATATATGTATATGTATGTATATATATATATATGTATGTATATATATATGTATATGTGTGTGTGTGTGTATTGGAGTCAGAGAGTCAGAGTTTGTGTCATACGCATAATGAAATTGTGTACCAGGGTCCCAGTTACTTCCAACAAAAGTATTAAAATGTAAAAGAAAATCAGTAATATCAAAGATATGAACTAAGAAAAACATAAACTAAAAAGATGCTAAGCACTAAGTACAAAAACAATACGCTGAACAGCAGCACAAACATGAGTTTGTGTGAGCAGATGAGTACGAATGAACACAGCAGCATGAAATAAATCAGCAGCATGATGTGATTTTTTTCAGTAATTATCCAGGTTAGATATTCATGAGTCTAACAACCTCGGCGTAGAAGTTGTTCCTCAGTCTAGTGGTTCTACATTCCACAACCTCCTGCCTGAGGGGATCAGGGCAAAAAGTGTGTGTGCTGGGTGAGTGTGGTCTTTCATGATGCAGGTGGCCCTCTTCCTGCATCTGGACGTGTAGATGTTTGTGATGGTGGGGAGGATGACTCGGACAGACTTCTGTGCAGCCTTCACCACTCTCTGCAAAGCTTTTCTTTCTGCAGAGGATGCTCTCCACTGCACACCTGTAGAAGGAGGTGAGGACTGAGCTTCCCAGACCAGCTCACCTCAGCCGCCTGAGGAAGTAAAGTCTCTGATGAGCTTTCTTGATCAGGCTGGTAGTGTTGTTGCCCCAGCTGAGGTTGTCATTCAAAGCTATTTGAAAGGCAGAAAGCAGTATGTAAAGTCACCAGATGTTTGTTCTGGATGTTTGGACATTATTTGTGGGCAGCGGCAGTGCCAGGGGGACGCTAGGTGGTGCTATAGCTCTCCCTGGAAAAGTCATAGCACCTTTGTAGCACCCCCAAGAAAATATTAGCTTATTTTCTTTTTCATCTAAGTTAATATTATTTAATGTGTTGTTATTGTGATGTTTTCCTCACAAAACACAAATAATTAAAAAAACAAAGCAATCAATGATTATATTGAGTTTTAAAAAAATTTCAATCTCGCAACAGGAAATTAACTTCCAAACTGGAGGTGAAAATTCCGAATACCGAAAGTTCGGTAAACATTTGAAAAGTGCACGAAATGCAAAAATAGACTGTTTCCTGTTACCCAAATGTCCTAGGATGGAATCAAAGAAGGAGGATTTTTTTGGAAGCAGACTGCGACCAACAAAGAAACAATAAATTGGAACAAGGGGATCAAGCGTACTGTCATCCTTCCACATCTGCGGAGAATACCAACACTGCTAGCGCTGGACAGCTGGAGGATCAAAGGAGAAGTCCTCAAGATGGACCAAGACAACCGCTTCTGCAAAAATACCTGTCACACCTATTTGGAGTGCAACAGAGAAGTCTTAACAAAGGCTGTCTTGATCAATATTTGTGTTAGGAATACAGCGTGGGTAGAGATGCCGTGTTTTGCTTTGCTTGTCTGCATTTTCTAAAAGGAGGAAACAGATTTCACAATAACAGGCAGATTGTGCTTCTGATGGTGAGTGAATAATTTCAACCTTGTGACTTTGTAATGCAGCACGGTGGCACAACTGGTAGAGCTGCTGCCTCTCAGCGAGCAGGTCCTTGGTTTAAATCCTGGTCCGGGGGCCTTTCTGGGTGGAGTTTGCATGTTCTCTCAGTGCATGTATGGGTTTTCTCCGGGAACTCCAGTTTCCTCCCACAGACCTAAAATATGCATGTTAGGCTGATTGGTAACTCTAAATTGTCCCTAGGTGAGAGAGAGAGAGTGAATGGTTGTTTGTCTCTATGTGGCCCTGTGATGGACTTGCGACCTGTCCATGGCGTACCCCGCCCCTCGCACAGTGATTGCTGGACATGGGCAAACCCCGTGACCGTGGCAGAAACAAAAACATGATATTTTTAATGCTGTTAAAATTTATTCATTTATTGTTGGAATTATTGATAGTAATGAAAATGTGGTTGTGTCCCCACAAGTAGTCTTTGAGATTGTGATGAAGATGGATAATAACAAGGCATGTGGGTCAGACAGTGTATCTGCTGAGCATCTAAAATATACAAGCAGGAAACTGTACCCTCTGCTTGTCATATCTTTTACAGGCTTTCTTATTCATGGAGTGTTACCTGACAAATGATGACTGGGACATACACACATACATACATACATACAAACATATATATAAAGTGGAAAAATCCATAAATACGTCACTTCTATTAATCACAGCTAATGCGTTGCGTTTGTTACGCGTCACCATTGCCAACCCGGAAATGTGGGCCGGTGTGCCAAAAATCGATTTGCTGCCAAAATGGCGGCCGCTGGGGCATGCACAGGAGGACTTTAACAAGAATTTAATAAAATTAACACTTAAAAACAATTATTTGTTTGCTCGAAATTATAGTAAAGTGCGTCTCAGTTGAACTATTCCTTAAAAAATGCACTTTAATGGTCAAATCAGCTGAATTTCAAAAATAGTTTTGCCAATGAGGTGCTGCGAAGCAGGCACGCACAGCGGGACCAGACGCTGCATTTCTTTAAAATTGAACAAGATAACCACCTAAAAACAATAATTTGTTTGCTTGACTTTATAGTAAAGGTGTGTCTCAGTTGAACTTTTACTTAATAAAAGGACTTTAATGGTCAAATCAGCTGTATTTCAAAAGTATTTGCTGCCTCAGTGCTCTGGGAACATGCGGAGGGAAAAAATCAAGGAGAAAAGCTGCGCATTTCTTAGAAATTTAACAAGACAAGCACCTAAAACAATTATTTGTTTGCTCAACATTATAGCAAAGGTGTGTCCCAGTTGAACTTTTACTTAAAAAATGCATTTTAATGGTCAAATTAGCTGCATTTCGCCAGGGCGGCACAGCAAAATGAAGCTGATTTGACTTGCTCCAGGCGAGCTGGACGAAGGTGGCAGGCTGTGGCAAGCTGATTGTGTCATTAAAAGCTGGTGAAGATTCTCAGTTATCCAGGACATGGTAAATTCAAAAAAGTTCAAGACAAAAATAATAAAGTATAAAGTAAAGTATAATAAATAAAGTCCAGTTGTTTTTTGTCTTGAATTTTTTTTGAATTTGTCATTATAGCCATGTTTACCTATTACATGGTACAACGGCATGCCATCTGGTGGTTGACGACTTATAGGGCGAAAAATATGGTAGTTCTTTTGCTTGGTGCTTTTTTTGTTTGTGTGTTTAAGCAAGTTAAAACATGGTAGTAATGTCACTGTTTAAAGGAAACTATTGCTCAATAAATTAATAAAATGCAACTTTATTGTTATGCTTTATGTTGTTATGTTATTGTTATTATTTATTTTCCCTCTGGGATTAATAAAGTATTTTTGAATTGAATTGAATGTTTGGGTTCACTCAACTAAGGTAGACATGGTACTGTTCTTTTTTTTTTAAAACTGTAACTGACCTTCAAAAGAGCTATTAACTAACTAACTAATTCTGGCGGGACAGGGCTCTGATTGCAATGGGACAAGATTTTTTTTCTGCAGGATAGGAACGGGACAGGAGTGGAAATTCACTCCCATGTCTCCCTCTACTGTGGATTGACTTCAGTTCACATCGCTCGCATACCAACTCCACCTAGTAACTCACCCCTACCTATGTCCGATAGTACAAGATTCCGTTGGCAGCCTATGAGCCTGTACAAAAGATTATTGACAATTTTTTAGAGAAGGGAATAATCAGACCATGTAACAGTAACAGCACCTACGCTGCACCTTTACGGCCTGTCCTTAAATCCAGTGGAAAATGGAGACTCACCATTGACTACTGAAGACTGAACCAATGACAGGTCCCCTTTTCCAGGTGGCTGATGACTCAACTCCAACAAGAGCTTCTTAAGGTGGTCAATGTCAAATACTTCTCCATGCTTGATGTTGCTTCAGGGTTCTGAACAATCCCAGTACATATGGCAGATCAACACAAGTTGGCGTTCACCTTTGCTAGCCCTCAATAAACCTTCACCAGGTGTCCCTTTGACTATTCAAACTCACCAGTTGAGTTCAACATCTTCTTAAACAAAACGTGTCCTGATGCAGGTGAATGTAGAACCCTCATTTACGTAGATGACATTCTTCTACAACATCCCACAGCTGATACTCATTTAGCTGATTGACCACGTGCTGGATCAGCTCACAGCTGTTGGTGCAAAAATCTCACTTTTGAAGGGTCAGTGGTGCAAAACTAAGGTGGAGTCTACTTGTTGGCCCAAATGGCATACAGCCCCAAATTAGTACAGCCCAAGGTCTTACCATTCTTAAGACACCCTCCAACCTCACAGAACTACGTAGTTTCCTTGGTGTTTGTAATTACTCACGCCAGTTCATGGAGAACTACGCTGAACTGGCAAAACCCTTAACAGAACTCCTTAAGAAGGATGTGCCTTTCCTTTGGTCTGACACACAACAGCAAGCCATGGATGCCCTCAAAGCCAAGCTATGCTCAGCACCATGTCTGGCATATCCTAATAGCAACAAAGAGTTCCACCTCAACATGGGCTTTTCAGCTCACTGCTTGAGTACTGGTCCAATCAAATCCATGACCAAGACAAACATATAGTAGCCTATGCAAGCAAAACTCTGGCAGGCCCTGAACTAAAATACTCTGATTGTGAGAAAGCACTGTTGGCCACAGTGTGGGCAGTAAAACATTTCTCTAACCATCTAGGTAGACAAAAGACTACTGTGGAAACACAACACCAACCGGTAACTTTTCTGAACGGCCATTTTATCAGAGATGGTGTGGTGACAAATGCACATGTGGCTTCATGGCTTATGGCCTTACGGAGTTTGGCCCTAGAGAAGTCCACTATGCTTGTAACAAAAAAAAAACCTTTGGGTACAGAAATGGCTGCCTACACACAGGATGCTCCCTTGGTCCAGACATCTGTTGAATATGATACTACCTTTGAAAACCCACATCATCAATACTTGATAAAAATGTTTGTAAAGCTATGACAACAGTGTACGTAGATGGATGCTCCTTCCACCATAACACTGTTAACAAAGCCGATTTTGGTGTTGTTTGGCTCCACAATGGTGAACAAGACACTTCACAGTTTAAACTGGGTTCGAAATCGTCACGATATGCTGAGAGCTTAGGCGTTTTAATCGCATTGCAAACTGCGGTTGAGCGCTTTAGTTCATTTGTTGGTAATCTGCGTAGATTCCAATTATGCACAACTGAGCTTTTGTTGTCACCTTGCTGCGTAGAAGTGTAAAGGCTTCTTCACGTGCAGCGGTAAAACACAAGAACTTATTCAAGGCATGTAATCACCTGGGACAACTATTTTTGAAACTATTTTCGATACTGGGCAGCACGGTGATGCAACTGGTAGAGCTGCTGTCTCTCAGCGAGCAGGTCCCCGGTTCAAACCCTGGTCATGCATGTTCTCTCCGTGCATGTGTGCGTTTTCTCCGGGTACTCTGGTTTCCCCCCACAGACCAAAAACATGCATGTTAGGCTGATTGGTAACTCTAAATTGTCCCTAGCCCGCCCCTCGCACAGTGATTGCTGGACATGTGCACCGGTGACCCCTGTGACCCAAAATGGAAGAAGCAGGTAAAAGATAATGGATGAATTTTCGATACTTTCAAATGAAATAGTTTGTTTTTCTCAAACTTTATTTTAATTAAACTGGTGAAGATTCTCAGTCATCCAGGACATGATGAATTCAAAAAGCGTTCAATACAAAAACAAACTGGAACACAAACTCTCTGTCATCAGAACTTTACAACATCGGGCCGAATGCGTCCCCACGGAGACAGAAGGGAAGGAAAAGGAACTGAAACACGTTCAAGAAGCTCTCCAAACATGTGGATATCCTAAATGGGCTTTTGTCAAGTCAGCGAGGAAATCTACAAAACACACCAATAAACAGAAAAAGGAGAACAACAGACGGAAAAACATTGTCATCCCTTATGTTGCTGGAGTATCAGATAAATTCAGAAGGATCTTCAACAAACACAAGATCCCAGTACATTTCAAACCCAGCAGAACTCTCAGACAGAGGCTGGTCCACCCTAAGGACAAAACACCCATACACAAACAGAGTGGTGTAGTGTATGCGGTCCAGTGCAGCGAGGACTGTCCAGACCTCTACATTGGAGAAACTAAACAGCCTCTTCACAGATGCATGACTCAACACAGGAGAGCCACCTCCTCTGGACAAAATTCCGCAGTTCACCTCCACCTCACAGATAAGGGACACTCTTTTGAGGACCAAAATGTGCACATTTTGGACCGAGAACACAGATGGTTTGAGAGGGGGGTGAAGGAAGCAATTTATGTAAAAAGAGAAAAGCTGTCTCTTAACAGAGGAGGAGGCCTCAGATTTCCACTTTCAAAAACCTATAATGCAACTTTAAAACAGATTCCCAGCCGGTTTTCACACCTGATGGAAACAGAGGGGCCTCGTCAGTGAATTAGAGGAACATAGACCTACTGTTTAGGTGTGAACTGCCAATCTACATATGTGTGCGTGTGTCTTATGTGTGTGTGTGTGTGTGTGTGTCTTATCTCACTCAGCCTTATAACCTGTATCTCTCACTCTCTGCTCTTTGAATTGAGAAAGCTCCTCGGATGAGGAGCGAAACGTCTTCTGTTACAAATAAAGTCCAGTTGTTTTTGTATTGAACGCTTTTTGAATATTTCAATTAAAATGCTTTTTTTTCTTTCTTCTTTTTGTTCCACCTTTTATTGACTTGAGGTCATAACTATGTCTTGAAAGTGTCAGTTAATCACTACTGAACTTTAAATAGCCCATGAAAGTCACTTTTTCATAAATAATCAATTCCTTCTTATTGAATACATTACCCATGACAGGCGTGCCAGACCCACGAATGCCGTCCTGCCTTTGGCTTGAAGTCAGCTCGTCCAATGTTGTGGATCTCAGATGAAAAACGGAGCAGCCGACGATGCCCATAGGGCCAGTTGGCCTTGGCAGCAGATTTTGACAGGCAGTTCTCCTCAGCAGCACAGTAAAGCATATGAAGAGGACGATCCTCAATATAAACTGTCTGCTGGACCAGAGATGCATTCAGGACAAGGTCAGACGCCGCTGGACACAAAGGAAGAAGGGGAAAAACTGTGTTGCTTTTCTCTTTGTGTTGCAGAGTTATATGTTTGGTATTAAGTATTTTAAAAGCACATGCTGCACGCTGTATAAGTAAAATGACAACTAAACGGAATACTTAAGTATTTGCAAAACTTTATCATTTAGAAGAAATGTTGTCAAACTGATCTGAAAAAAAAAACAAAACCTTCAATTTGTCTTTTTTTTTAGAATTTCTTCAGCTTTGACTCACTTTCTGAGCAGATGACTCCGGCTGCAAACTTTGCAGCTGCTTTCTGACAGCTGACAGTTTTATGATGCTGGCACTGACTTAGAGCCATCTCGGTTCCTGTGCACTTCACGCCACTCATCACCATCTCTGCCACATTACTGCTGTCCCAGTACCAGGTTTCCTTAGACATCATAAAAAAATAAAATTATTTAAAAAAACTTGCTGATCAGAGCTAACCATCCCCATCTGGAGCGTTAAAGAGCTCAGTGTGTTGTTTCTGTTCTGAAAAACAGATGCACATGACAATGGTTGTCCATTGGATCAAGAATGGGGTTCTGTAGAAAGGTTTTGAACAGTCAGTACCTTACTTGCCGTTCATGACTTTCTCAATATTAGTTCTGACTGAACAGATGAGCTAATTTCTGGTCAAAGTGTATCTAAGACCAAAAATATTTACCAAAATCTTAAACAACTCCACTGCAAAATAATCTGAACTATTCATTTAATAATTCCCCCAAAACATTTCCAATTAGTAAATATAACATTTATATGTGTTTTGTTTTTGAAAGCTATTGAAAGCTTTAAGAATTTATTTATTTATTTATTGGCTGATAGGAGACTAAAACCAAGAGAGATATACAACAAAGCAAGACTTTCTGTTTAGTCAGCTATAGGCTCCTTTAAAAAACTCCTCAAGCCAGATGCCTTCTGGCTGCCTCTGTGTGATTGCTGAGTGGCTTGAGGCATTGTTAGGAGCGATGAAACCAGCTGATAGACATTTGTGTAAGTAGTAACAGAGATAAAACGGTTCATTTGTGATAAGGTAAGATGGCTTTGTGAAAATAATGTAATGAAGGGATGACATATAATCTGTGCAAATAATAAACAGATTTATTACTATAAGATCGACCAAAATACACAACAACTTTGTAATCAATAAAAAATTTAAAAAGTTAACCTCAAACAGAATCGCTATACTGAGTTAACTCCTCAAAAATTGAAAATGATACAAGGGAGACGGCCATCACACACGTGTTGGTTCCACGTCAACGTAGCTGAGTTTCTGTTACACGCCTCTTTTGGTTCCACAGTCATTTCTGAGAGCTCACATCTGTGCTGAACGTGTCTGGCTCTATCTGTGATTTATGAACAGCCAGAGGCAGCAGAAACAGGGACCGGTCTTTGTAGCCATTTTACTGAACTATTTTGTAAAAGAGCCTCATGTTGAAACATTATTTACAGAAGAGTAGAGATGCATCCCTTCAGTTCCTTCAAAAGCAATGTTCTGTGAAATCTACTTTAACATATTTGCTATTTTTCTTGTATGCTCCTTCTATGCTTTTGCTTGTATTAAGCAATGTATCTTGCTTTCAGTTTTAGTTAATTGTAGTTTTTATCTATTGTTTTGTTTTATTTAGGTTTTAGCTACTGCTTTGCAAATTATAGTTTTGTTTTATGCTTCGTATACTTGAGCTTTTTGATAGTGTTTTGCTCATTTTAGCTTTAAGCTTTTTTTCTTTTGCTAACTTTGTCTTGCAGCTACAGTCTTGCTAATTTTAGCTTTTCTCTGCATGTTTTCTTATTTATCTTTAGCTACAGTTGATCTAACTTTAGCTTTTAGCAACTGTTTTGCTAGTTGTAGCTTTTTGCTATGGTTTTGTTACATTTAGCTTTCAAGAGTTGTTTTCGTACTCATTTTATCTTTTGTTTCACTCGTTTCAACTTTGATTATTCATTACATGACAAATTTAACCAAGTCATTCAACACTTACAGAAAATGTTTTTTTTTTTTATCTTATTAAATTCATGCATAACATTTTACTTTTCAGTAAGAACTGAACCTAATTGTTGTAAAGGGTGAAAATTGATTTTTTTTTTTTTTTTTGTCGTATATGTTTTCAAAGTTATGTATATTTGGTGCTGAGAAAACTCATAATCTAAGAAACACATCTTCAGCGGACAGTTTATGAAAAATCAATATCTTACTGTTGCAGATAGTTTTTAAACATATTCAGTTTGGAGAAATAGAGTTTAAGTCTAACAGGATTGACTAGCTAATGACTAGTCCAAGTGCAGCTAAGACTTTAGTAAATTTATGACTTCTTAAACCACCCTAATCTCAAAATGTTATAATGCTTTATACAAATAATGTTTTATAGACCTTCACATTTCAGTTTCTCAATTTAATTCTTTACACAGTATTACAGGATTATTTGAATTGCAAATAGCATCAGTAAGAGATAACATGTCTGGTTTGGACTGGGGTGCCTGCTGCCTTTCATGCTGCAATTTTAGACCAAGATCATCTTGTGTTTAGAAATGACGGAGTTGCATCCATTTTGGTCAAACATTGAAACTAATTCTTTGCACAATCAAAACTTTTGAGGCTGGAGCAGTTTTAAGATGGCAGCAATTTTAAATTTTAGATGCCTTCAGACTAACCATAAGCTAGTCATTAGCTATGTTTACATGTGCAAAATTCTTTGACCGGATTGAAATATTTTCAGATTAAATAATCTGAATGTATCGTTTACATGGGCAAAATCCATTCACGACGAGCGTTTACATACAGCTGACTTTTATTCTGAATAGAAGTACTGACATGGGGTGGCTGTGGCTGAGTGGTTAGAGCAGTCATCCTCCACTGCGAAAGTTGGGGGTTTGAATCCACCAGCAGTCACATGCTGAAGTGTCCCTGGGCAAGACACTGAACCCCTCACAGCCTCCGATGTGTGTCCCATCGGTGTTTGAATGTGATAAAGCACTGATTAGTCTCATTAGAATGATTTGTTCAATTAGCTTTGTAGAGATCTAGTAGAGTGCTGTATGAATGGGTAAATGAGGCACAGATTCTATTGTAAAGTGCTTTGAGAATCTCAATAAGACAGAAAGGCGCTATATAAGTACAGTCCATTTACATGTGCAGAGTGGTAAACTCTCCTTAAAAAAACACTGAAGAAGAAGTTCTACTTCCGGGATGAACGTAAACAAACTGGAGCGCCCAAATGGACCTGCGCCAGGTTTTAATGACGGTGGAGACGTTACTGCACTCCCTGACTGAGCTACAGGTAATACAGATCATTTTGAGCTCTTTCAAAGTTTCTAGTAGAAATATTGTATCACTCATTGACCAATATTGCTTCCCCAACATATTTAGCAGTTTTAGCATAGTCAGGCAGAAACATGTGAGCTCGACATATGCACATGCACAGTCAGGTCAACTTTCCACGAACAGAAAAAATCCATTTAATCCGAGAACTTATGTCCATGTAAACATAGCTACTCATGTCAGACCAAAACTCAGGGCTCTTACAATCAATACATAGTTCCCACACATGTGACCGGTATTGGGCCATACTGGATTTTCCGCCACATGTCTAGACACGATCGAGGAAGATGGCTTACAGACAGACCAGAGCTCAGTATATTGATACTCTTGATCATGAGCAAGATATAGGCATAAAATAGCTGCGGTCGGAGTTGACCCGTATGAGGTGGAGAAAGAAATCATGTCAGACGAAGCGGACAAGTTGTCACCGAGAAGTTACTCTGATATCGTTAATTATTTATTGAACACGAAGAGTGCCTACAATGGAGGAGCTTCGCAGCTTTAAATCCACAGATGCTTATCATCAATAACTGATTTGTGAAGGACGTCCGAACTCTTCATGTTAATAAAGTTCTGGTGACTGGCAGAGTAAGTAGTTACAATAATATATATGTAGATGTCCCTCGTAGCTTGCTACATGCTACATCAGCTAAGCTAATTGTTGCTACTACAGCAGCTTACCTAATGTAGCTTGTGCTACAGTAAATATCACTGATTATTTCTCACATTACTACATTATTTATTTTGCCTATGACTGACTTTCATACTTAAATTAGTGATAACAAAATAAATCATTTGTAATTATTGCTCAGTCATAGTATTTAACATGTTACAGTAAATGTCACTGATATTATTTATTTTCCACTATGACTGCCTTTGTTAATAAAGTTAGTCATGAAAAATTACAATTTGGTAACTCCTTTTAATCCATTGGTTAAATGTTGTTTTAAAACCCTGAAACAAGAAGAAGCATTTTAATTGTTTTCCACCTTTGTGTTGTATTTCTATGTGAGGTTCTCCCAGAAGATTGATGAAACTCCACTTGGTCCAGAAGTTGTATGCAGTCATGCACCACAGCAATAAATGAGTGAAAATATCATTTCTATAAATGAATCTGCTTTTGAAGTACATGTGGTTGTTGGATTTCATATTTTTATACCTTTTTATATTTCCTATCAAGCATTCAAATGTCATGTTATACAAAGTGTGTGTGTGCCTTTCTTCAAGGGTTGAGCTATATTTATAGAAAATGTTTACTAATTCTAACTATTTTACCTTTATATATAATCTTATATTAGCTAATGATAATTTTACAAGTTCACATTTGATATATTACAAGCAATCAAATCATGCCAGATAGCAGGTAAGATACTGACTGAATCAGGAGGGGAGAGTCCTTTGTGCTCTGAGCACAAGGGGGCTTGGCCGTTCACACACACACTGATTAGCATAAATAAAGCTAGAACACATTTCTTTAAGTTAGACTTAATATAGTTTGACTAAGTAAAATCCCTCAGGTTCTCTCTTAATAATAACAATTAACATTTAATCGTTTAATCATTGTTTGATACAGGGTCGGTTTAGATGAGAGTGTAGTGAACTAAGCCTCAGGTCAAATCCTGACCTTGAGGGCCTTCCTGGGACAAGAACTGTATTTCATTTATTTGAGTCCAGAAACACAAAATCAAGTCCATCCAGAGACTTTCTAAGTGTGTCCTGCACTGATCAATTGAAAGAACACTCTCTTTTTTATTATCATTACTATTTTACAAATGTCTTGATAATCAAAGTGTGTTTAGTTCAAACCATTTTAAATGTTGAAGTGAACTACTCATTTTAAATCAACTGTGAAACAGTATAAATGATTTTCAATCCTCATTCAAAGTAGAAATCTAGTTAATGTCTGTTACAGAGTAATTATTCATTTTCTTGATCTTCTGTCTGAAATGAGCAAGTGTAAGTCGGTCAAAAGTCAAGTTTCGGTCAACTACATGTTTACTGGAAAGAAATGTCATGTTTAACTTTTTCAGACAGATAGAAGTAGAACTGACACCCAAAAGTCTCGGGTTCTTCAAAACATTTTCTGTCTGTTCTTAAACAAACTTAATCTTTTTCCTTGACTTTTAATAACCTCTTACATCACTAAAAGACACCCCTGATTAGCTCTTTCAGCCAATCAGGACTTCCCAAATGAACCGGAAACAGAACTCTTTAAATGTCGACACTTCCTAGTTCCAACCAGTGCGGTGGGAGAGCAGTTCAGTTCGGAGAGCAGAACCGAACAGAAAAGTGCTGGAGAGAACAGGAGGTTCCAGACATGATCCGAAGTTCTTCCGAGTCTCGTGGGAATTATGGAATCTTCCACATCTGAGTGGAACTCTGACGGGCTCACAGCTCATGCGAGTCCAACCGAGAGGTGAGCGTGGTGTGAACGAAGCACCGTCACTACTCCGGACGTTTTCCAACCATCCTACGGAGACGCTGGAAAAGCGTTGAAAGGCAACTCTACACCGAAGTCGGAATTATCCTCTGCCAAGGTAAAGAGTCGATCTTCAACTGCAAGTGTACCGAGGAAAGCTGGGTTCGAATGGAGAGTGCTGTCGTTCTTCTTCAACACACATTTCTCACACACATTTTCTCTCCACTTAACTCCTTCATTCCCCATCTTTAAAACTCTTCTATCTTGCCAGTAAATCATCCAGATATTTTCATAAATGTCTGTTGTAAAGCGGCAAGCAGATACCATGGCCGTATGGTCTCTGATTGTAAAGTTAATTAATTAAGCAGTTATTGTAATCAATTTGCCAAATTAATGTAAATGTTTGATGTTAAACTTTGATTCTGTTAATAAATGACCGCATTCATTTTTGATGGGTCAAAGAAAATTAACGTCTCACGTCACATTTAATCATTCAATGCATGATAGAACTCAGTCCAGAAAAATGAAAGAATCCGTTTAATTTATGGATAATATCTCACAGATATATGTTCATTTACAAGAGGACACAGGTTTAATCGTCACAGTAAGCTACAAGAGAATGTTACTAGATGTGGGGGCAGGGTGACTTCAACTGAACTAAAACACAAGTATAATAAGAGGGATCAATTAAGAACATATAAACATGAGTTAGATAATAATTAATAGTTATTAATTATTCCTAGAAAGAAACAACTTTAACTCAATTAATTTGGTATCAATAAGGTATAATCAAGCTAAACTGAAACTAGAGTGTGAACAGTCTGAATGCAGACGAAGAAACCAAGCTTCCATATCTTATCTCTGGAATGCAGTAAGAGGGGGCGGGCTAGACCAGTAACCATAGTAACCGGGTCTAAACCAATCAGAAAGCTAGCCTTCTCAAACTTTGATAAAAGCCGAAAATGACACACGCCCAGCGAGCATTTCCGGGGAAGCGCAGACCGAGGCGGTTCGTTCTTTAATGCTCCAAATATATGCATATATTTTACAAATGTAATTGTTTGTCTCTGAATACCTGTAACTCCTGTTTGTCAAATAAATCTTTTGAACTAAGGTGACCGTCTCAGCTGTTTTGAACACGATTGTGGCAGAAAGCCACAACAGATGGTGACCCCGACGTTGCAGCTGGCGGACACAAGAATTGGATCGAGTGGTGCTGGACACACGCAGAGGAAAACTGGGCCCGATAAACAGGTAAGCGGATTGCCTAAGTTGGCCGAAAGGCCCGAAAACTCCGCTATTCGGCCGTAAGCCAAATTAAATCTTCCTCTGTGGGTGTTTAATACCATCTCCGGAAATAAAGATGGTTGTTAAGCTAATTTACGGTGATTAGTGGTACTTCGGACGAACGGATTACGCATATTCAGACACTTTGGGTGTTATACGCTGCGTGCGTGTGCGTGCGTGTCCTTTGCATGGCTTAGTTTAACATTTAAGTGTATTTCGTAGATAGTTTCACGAGTTTGCCTCATGCCGGAGGAAGATCAAGGACCTGCCGGGGTTCGCGTCGGACGTGAACGACATATTTCCCTTTTTCAGCGGTGGTGGCTCACAAGCTGTTAGTCTGACGAGAGAGACGGAAACCGGGTCGGGGACCCGCAGCTATGGGACGCGTCTTCCGTGACGGAGTGTTGACTGCCCGTCAAATTAGACGCCATTAATAATTTAGTTCAAAGGGAAATGTGAAAGTCTGGGACTTTTTTGCCAAATTTCCTGTGATCAGGGATCACATTAGGGTTAGGACGTTGTAATACTTATTGTTTGCGCCGTTTTTTCTATGTTGTGTAAAGGCTTCAAGGCCGGAGGCGTTGAGGGAGACAAAACAATAGGAAAAAGAAAAAGAGGGGGGAGTGAGCATGTCTGAGTCTGTGTGTGGGGGCGAAGCGAAGGGTTACCTTTTTTCTGTGTGTGTGTCTGTGGGTGAGTGGAGCTTCCATATCCTGACCGAAAGGGGGCGCTGTTGTATAAGGCAAGGACAAGTCTGTACTCATAACACAGACTTGTGAATTGTTTTGTCACAACGGGGCCAGCTGTGAATGAGAATAAAAAAGATTTGAAAGCCTGAGTGTGTGAGTGTTGTCATCAGGTGTGGAACTCATAAATGAGAAACATGTGACTCCTGTGGAAAGTCTACAGGATCAATACATAAGTTAAAAGCATATTGGTGAACAATCTAAACGATATGGAACAATTTTGAATATGAAATAAGTATAAACGCGCACAAAATATGGGAATTATCAAAAAGAAACAGAGGCAATTAGCTAAAGACCAGCAGACCAATAGCTAAAACAAGCAGAAATAATCTTAAAGTACCAGAAGTATGTGGGTAGAGCTTGGTTTTCCTGAATTGGGCTGTAGAAGTTGGATTAATTTAAAAAGAAAGGTGGAATTAGCTGATATTGGTATGAAACAGCTAAATAGTATCTGGAAGATTCAGATATTTCTGCTTACATTTCAAACATTAGCTGAAAGGAGCACAATGTTCAGAAATTAGCAGAAATAAGTCAGTAGAAGTAAAAAACGTTGAAGTAAGCTGAATACAGCTTAAAAGAGGGAGGTACACGGACTCTGTTGTAATACATTCCGCGTGAGAAGAAACGAGGTGATGGATGGACAGACTGTCAGACAGGTAGTTGTGGAAAACACCTAGTTAAGACCAAACGTGAGTGAGGTCAGAAAAAATTCAGTAGTCCGATAGGCAAACAAACCATACTATTTATTAGGGTTCATTCACGGGAACTGTAGAGGAGACAGGAGGTGCTTGGAGGTGGTACATCATCAGGCAGGCTAGGAAGCAGCCTGACAGGTGGTCAGAGGTTGGACCAGGTAAAACAAGGGTGAGCAGAGAGGAGGTCGTTGGCTGAACATTCTTAATGCTCTCATTTTAGGGGTGATCTTGGCAGGAGGAGATCTGAACGCCATTTTCAGTCACTGAACGTTGGGAGAGAAATGTAATACATCGTTTGAAATAGGAAGAATAATCAGCAGCTGATTAGACCACAGCTGTCGGAGGCCAGACATAAACGGGGATAAGAGAGCGAGGTCAAAAAACATTTGTGTGTTCAATCAGTGTCAGAGGTAAAGGAGGAGGCAGTGACCTCTGGAACAGTTAATCTGCAGCAATGGTTTGAAACTCAAGGCCAGAGGGCCAGAGGGGGACATCCCGTGTACGAGCTGTAATTAACCGAGAGATGGAGTCAGAGGGAGTCAGCTAGAGGTATTGTTGGAACAGCTCGCTGTGTGGGAAGATGAAGATGGCAGACAGCCACTCACTGAGCGGGCGAGGGACAGAGGTAAATTGATAACAAACATACTGAACAGACATGCAAAGGTGGAGAGCTGCTGACAGAGAGCTGCTGACATGATGCAGAGAAGGAAGGTAGATGGTTGAGGTGTCAAAGAGACCAAGTGGAAGAGCAGCAAGGCTCGCAGCAGTGGTGCTGGGTTCAAACTGTTTTATCAGGGTGTGGATAGAAAGAGAAATGGAGTAGGGGTGGTCTTGGAGGAAGTGAGGAGTAGGTCTGACAAAGGCCTAAGAGGAAATAAGGAGGGTGATTCGTTGTGGTGACTTCTGAAAAGGGAAAAGCCGAAGGAAGAAGGAGAAATAAACATCATAAACAGGTCAAATTAAGTTTAAGCATTTCTGGATGACACATTGTAAACAAATTAGCCAAAATTTCTTCTTGGAATTGACAATAACATCAGTTAATAAATTCAACTAAAAAACGACAGAACGTAAAATAAGGAATAAACAGAATCCTTGACACTTGTAAAATGAAGAAAAAATTTATTCTGCTCAAAGAAACTCTTAACACAAATTGGAATGCATGGGTTAAATAAACCAGTCTTAACTAAACTCAAATTGAAATGCTTGGGTTAAATTAATCAGTCTAAATGATTTTATCACAGGTTTTAAAAAACTAAACTCAAATTGAAATGCGTGGGTTAAATTAATCAGTCTAAATGACTTTATCACATATTGAAAATGTTGTCTAGAGTTTAGGAGCTGTTCCCTTCTAAGAGCTACCTGAACTAGGTTATTTATGGGAAAAACAACAATTCTAGTGGGTAAATGAAATGACTCTAAACATCTTGAGATTTCACACAGGTCATATGAGTGCATAAGGAGAACAGAGTTGAGTACATGGTGAGTTTAAGAAGTTGTGCTTTGTGAATAAAGGTGCATGTAGACGTTTTTGTGCAGTGATAATGGTCTCTGTGATGTCTTGAAGTGTAGACATAGTCTTAATTGAATTGAATTAGAAGTATTTTGTTTAGGATGCAGTGAACAAGAATAGTTAGGAGATGGAAGAATTTGCAGATTTGTTATATAACAAGCAGTGATTACATATAATCATCCTGCCTAAACCTTTACAAAGTCTAAATGGATAATGTAGACCTGAGAGTGGTCCTCACTGTCAGGTGGTGAGTCAAAACACATATTCTAAAAGATTGAAGACATTATTTTGAATGGAATATTTTATTTAGTAGGCGTAAAGAATTGGATTGTGCAGTGTTTAATGAAAGTTTTCACTCTTATGTAATTGAGCGTTTAAAACATCTGTTGTGCAATCCAGGACACCAGAATGACTCTGTTGAAGGTAAACGCTGTGGTCCCAGAATAGAACTTGCTAACAGATGATTAATGTTGATAACAGAAGAATGGTGAATCAGACTTTTAATAATTGGATTGTTTATTTTACCTTCTCAGCAGCCTGAGAAGACAGAGCTGTGGATTGGGGAGGTGAATCTGGCTAGGCCCACAAAACACAGACAGGTAGCCTTCTAATACATACAGCATCCATCTGAGTTTTGATCATGACTCTCTAGTGCTGGGTGCCGGATCGGATACCAGATGTGTTCAGGTGGACGCTGAAGTTGGGTCTGGGAAACTGACCAATGGGACGGTTCAAAAAAACTGTCAGTCGAGCACCACTGACACAACAACAAAGAAATTGTCAGCCAAGCAATATAACTTTTCACTATGGAAACAAAGCAAAGATCTATCAGTCCAACAACAAACTGAATTAACTGTCCAGAGGGGGTCCTGGATTTTTGTCAACAGCGGGAACATCTAGTCAAGTCTCGCTGTATGCTGAGCTATGAACTGCTGCACAAAGCTGAACTGGTCTCCAGACCAAGGGAGAAAAACTGAAGACAGAAAGGCTGAAAGAAAAGCTGGTGGTTAATCTGTCCAAGGTCACTAACAACAACTGCAGTCTGACGGAGGTGTCAACCCCACATTTGGTCTGTGATGGTCATCCGAGCGCCTTGGTGTCATGATCAAAACTGCAGTTGGCTTTGATAATAATCACTCACATAGGCTCATTTTAAGACAGGTGACAAAACATGACACAGAAGTACTACTGTGGGGGTGCTAGATTATTCGCCCTTTTCCAATTGCTCTGAGATGAAAATTGTTTTATTACCTATAAACCTAATAGGACGATGAATAATGCTCCCCACCCCTGAGCATAATATTGACTTTTTAACTTTTCGTTTATACAGGTCACTAAGTCTCATTCCAGAGAAACCTGTACCTGAGACCTGATTTGGATTGAGTTCACTAATGTTTTCTAAAATAATACTAAATGATTGTCTTTGCCTTGAATGAGCTCATTTGGTGGGTCTGGTTTGATACAAGGGATGAAATTTATTTAATGGTTAACTCTTTGGAAAATGATATGAGAGCTTGGGTTATATTTGGCTATTTTTTGCAAAACCGGGATTGAATAACAGTAGGGGGAAGATTAAAACTACACCATATTTTATATTTCTGAAACTAATACTCAGACTGGGTGTTAGTAAATTATAGCCGGTAATACTTCGGATTTGAAACAGAAAACTGTTTCAAAAAGGGGGAAGGGGAAGGCTGCTCTTAGCAGGAAACAGTTCATACAATGATTAGATCATTACAAAATATACAAAAATAACTTCTTAGGGTTTTATATTTAAATGAACAGCAAAAAGCCAGTAGTAAGTCTGAAGCGTTTAAAGGATCATTTAGGATAATCACATTGACATTTGAAAAGTGGAATAAATCAGAAGCCTACAAAACGACATTGCACTTGTATATATCGGTTTAACAAAAGTATTTTTCTCTTTCTTTGTTGTAATGTGTACAGATTCCAGAAAAGGGGGACGCCCCTAGCATCAAAACACAGACTCCTGAAGTGGATTTGAGCAAAGGTTAAGGAGAAATGGGGTGATTCGGTATTTTTAAACACAACTGACTTGACTGACTGTACTGGACTTAAATAGTTTAATTGGGCTAATAAAAGGTTTCATGAACAAAGTATTTTAACCACATGTTTTTTCTTCCTTGCTCCCCTCTTTCACACAGACAGGTACCTGGAGGGAAGATTAATTTCCTCTTGTTTCCACAGTGTTATATGTCAGTTGTTTAAAACTTTTAAGGTTATATTGTACTTTGAGGTTGGCGGCGCAAGCGTTTAATGAAGTTACTTCCACAGGCTCCAGGAGGAGGGAGGCCGGCGTGGGGGATTACTTATTGCAGGGTGTTGTTGTTTATGGGTGTTGTGCTATTGTGTTTAACTTTGCTTATTGTAGGTAGATCCGTTGACTGCAAAGGCTTGGAAGGGTGGAGGACGGTACTAGATCCCTAGAGAAGTCCAGTATGTACCTCATTTCAGTTTCAAGTGTATAGATGAATGTAAGAATAGCATTTTATTTCAGTTTTACAAGCTCTGTTTTATTATAACATTACAATGTAAGAGTACACACTAGCAGTAGCAATAATGACCATCAGGGTGTCCAATAATTAAGAAACAGGTTTTACTCACTAGGAAGTAACCACAGTCAGTTTTTTGACCAGGCCCACAAATGGGTCATGGATCCCACAGATAAAATAATCTAAAGGCCATACAGGGTGTTTAACAATTCACAAGCTTTGGTGTCCAGCTTTTCTCATCAGGAGGGAGAATCTCTGACCGAGGAGACTGACTACGGACCACCACACCAGACTGGGTCCTGCTGAAAAGAGGGATAGGACCCCACCAGGTAGTGGAGAGAACATCACACGCCATCGGTCTCCAGAAGGAGAGTGACACCTGTTACGACCACAACCAGTGCGCCCCTGCAGAGGAGCTGAATCGATCGCTGGACCAGATTGAGGCTGATCTGCTGGAACATCAGGAGTACAGCTCCCCACTACACTTGGAGGAGGTGACAGGACCTTCGTGGGAGCTCACTCTTTGCCCCTTTGTCCTGGTAGAAAAAGGCAGTAGCAAACATTGGAGAAGAAGTCTCCGCTCTGCCTAAGTCGGTCAGTCAGGCGGAACGGGGAAGGACGGAAGGAAGATTCCCAGCCCTGACCGTGAAGAACAGAAGACGCGTCAAACTGATTTTAGTTTTGTCCCAATGCACACACACGTCATTTAGAATGCCTAATCAGACTGATAAAGGTTCTGATGACTTTACATGAAGATATCTCTGCGGGCCGAATCCCGCCGAGCACCAAAAGGACCCTTGTGGACGAACAAGGCCTCCCACCGCAAGCTCAAGAACCGAAGACCTGCTAGATAGTCCCGTTTAAATTGAGTGTTTTGTCTTTTCTTGTTTAACATGAGTGTCTTTTTTTTTTTCAGTCATTCTGAAAAACAACCAGAGAAGGGTCGTGGATTCAATTGGAAACTCTTAACTATTCAAAATTTTACTCCATTCAATTGGGCATTTCATCATTCTAAAATACCACGAGGTATTTTAAAGGTGGTTTAACAGGAGGTCAATTTTGGTATTAGGGTAGAGTTTTACTTATTTTAGTGTGTTGGGTATTTATCTTTTACTAGGAGTGTTGTGGTGTTTTTTGTATTTTTATAAAGGTTTATGCATTTGGTATTTTTTTACAGGTTTTGAAGGGTTTGAACCATGGGTCTGGTCCAGGACCCCTGGAGGGTTGCAGTAAGTTTGGGTGGGGTGGCAGTGTTACTCACTTCCATCTGGAAACATCCAAAAGGGTGTGATCTCCCATGAATATGGGGAGATCAAAAGAGGGATTGTTGGATTTCATATTTTTATACCTTTTTATATTTCCTATCAAGCATTCAAATGTCATGTTATACAAAGTGTGTGTGTGCCTTTCTTCAAGGGTTGAACTATATTTATAGAAAATGTTTACTAATTCTAACTATTTTACCTTTATATATAATCTTATATTAGCTAATGATAATTTTACAAGTTCACATTTGATATATTACAAGCAATCAAATCATGCCAGATAGCAGGTAAGATACTGACTGAATCAGGAGGGGAGATTCCTTTGTGCTCTGAGCACAAGGGGGCCTGGCCGCTCACACACACACTGATTAACATAAATAAAGCTAGAACACATTTCTTTAAGTTAGACTTAATATAGTTTGACTAAGTAAAATCCCTCAGGTTCTCTCTTAATAATAACAATTAACATTTAATCGTGTAATCATTGTTTGATACAGGGTCGGTTTAGATGAGAGGACACAGGTTTAATCGTCACAGTAAGCTACAAGAGAATGTTACTAGATGTGGGGGCAGGGTGACTTCAACTGAACTAAAACACAAGTATAATAAGAGGGATCAATTAAGAACACATAAACATGAGTTAGATAATAATTAATAATTATTAATTATTCCTAGAAAGAAACAACTTTAACTCAATTAATTTGGTATCAATAAGGTATAATCAAGCTAAACTGAAACTAGAGTGTGAACAGTCTGAACGCAGACGAAGAAACCAAGCTTCCATATCTTATCTCTGGAATGCAGTA
>NC_056518.1:4469042-4485666 GCF_014905685.2 Nematolebias whitei
CAATGAACTGATTATTGATCAAATGAACTGATTGGTAACAATAGTCATGAACTGATTAGTGACAATAGAACCAAAATCACAGACACAACTTGTGACTGATAACAACATCTCACACTGTGAAGCATGCAGACAGATGTGAGCTTAAACAGAGTTCCATGAAAAACAACAATATTCATTCTGTTAGAGCACTAAGGACAGAATGTGTCATGGAACGAGCCGTCACATCACGTAGGTAAAAGCGAATAAATGAGCAGGGTGTTGACCATGCAGCCGCAGTGCAAATGTCCTACATTGACATACCATTATGCAAGGCAGTCGAAGATGCGATACCCCTGGTCGAGTGTGCTTTGAGGTTGACAGGAGGCTCTAAATCTGATGCTCTGTAGGCTTCAGAAATGGCCTCACACAGCCAGTGTGATAAGCGCTGGGTGGATAACGGGCGACCTGCAGATGCATCTCTATAATGCACAAACAAATGTTGAGTTTGACGCATTGCAGCTGTGCGCGCTATGTAACATGTCAACGCCCGCACCGGACAGAGAAGATGGAAAGATGCTTCTTCTTCTGATTTGTGGTGGGTAGGGAAAAACCCCTCCAACGATATCGCTCTTGATTTAAAAGAGCTTGTGATGTTTTTAGGCATAAAAGCTGGATTTGGTCTTAGATCAGCTGAGCTGCCATCAGCCTGAATTCTGAGACATGACGGAGCGACAGAGAGGGCAGATAAATCACTCCCCCTCTTAGCGGATGTTAAAATCAGCAGCAAGGCTGTTTTAAGAGACAAGAATTTAATCGGAACCTGATCCAGTGGCTCAAATGGAGCTTTGATCAGGGCCCACAGGACCAACGTTAAATCCCACTGTGGAGCAAGTGGGCATAAAACAGGCCTGCGTCTTTGTACACCTTTTAAAAATCGCTTCATCAGCAGATGATTAAAAGCTGTTTTGTCTCCGAACCCTTCGTGACAGGAAGAGATGGTTGCAGCATACGTTTTAATCGTGCTGAACGCCAAATTTCTGTCTATCAGCTGCTGCAGAAAAGACAGAACATCGCCTAGTGGACATGAGATGGCCTCTACACCTTTCTCTGTGCACCAGCGCTGAAAAGCTGTCCACTTTGATGTGTACAGCGCTGTGGTAAATGCAGCATGTGAATCCTGGATTGTGCACACTACATCTTGCGGGAGACCCATCCTCTCTAAGCGGATCCGCTCAGCGGCCAGACCCACATGTGCTGGCCTATTTCTGGGTAACTCCTGATTGCTCCTCCCACCTGGAAGAGAGCGTCCTCCCTCCACGGCAGTTTCCACAGGCGCCCCGATAGCAGGCGTTGTAGGACTGGGAACCATGGTGCGTTCACGTACTCGGGGGGCCACCAGGAGAGCTGTCAATCCCTCCTCCTGAACTCGGTTCAAGAACCGTAAAATCAGAGGAGGTGGGGGAAATGCGTAAAGAAGTGTTTTGGGCCATGGGCTGTGAGCAAACGCCCACCCCCAGAGGTGGTTCGTCTCACGGGCTCACTGAAAACCATAGTTGACACTGAGCGTTTTCTCGTGTTGCAAACAGGTCCACAGTTGCTTTGCCAATTTTCTGCCACGTCTGAGCCATCAGATCTGGATGGAGAGTCCAGTCCCTGTGACATGGACCGCCCCTGGACATGACATCTGCCCCTTTGTTCAGAACACCGGGGATGTACACTGCTCTGATGGAGAGCAGATTTTGGTGTGCCCAACACAGTAGTTTTCGTGCAATGTGTAACATCTGGGATGAGCGCACACCCCCCTGCCGGTTTATGTACGCAGCAGTCACCTTGTTGTCTGTGTGAATCAAAACGTGTTGATTCTGCAACACAGGAGCAAAGTGTTGAATCACGTTCAAAACATTGTGACACTCCAAAACATTTATGTGATGTGATGGGGCCACAATGCTCCTACAGCTTGAGATAGGCATGTCCCCCCCCAACCTGACAGTGACGCGTCTGTGAAGACTGACACATGTGACATGAGTCTGCTGACGGAAACTCCCTCCGACAGAGCTAGGGTGTTTCTCCAGTGTCGGAGGTCTGCTCTCACGGAGGGAGGAACAGTGATCATCCGTCTCTAATCTTTTACTGGATCCACACTCAGATGCACAAACCACCTCTGGAGGCGTCTCATGTGTAATAAACCCAGCGGAACCACTGTGTGAGCTGATGACATCATTCCTAACAGCTTCATGATGGAAACAGCTGTTACCACTCTGCCAGGTCTTACGTGGCGGAGCTGGTCTTTTAGAGTGTCAATTTTCGTTTGTGATAAACGAGCCCGCATGGTTGTCGAGTTTAGCTCCACTCCCAGATAAACAATCGTCCGGGCTGGGAGAATCGAGCTTTTCTTCCAATTTATGGCGAAGTCCAGATTTAACAGGTGTGATGTCAACACCTGAGCCTGCATCGCTGCTTCCTGTCTGGAGCATGACAGCAGCAGCAGGTCATCCTGGTAAAACAAAACTCTCAACCTTGCTCTGTGTGACGGTTGCAGGGCCATCTCCACATACTTTGAGAATGTACGAGGTGCGAGGGAATACCCGAACAACAGCCTGTTGTACTGATACTTCATCCCTTGAAAGGAAAAGCGCAGAGATTTTCTGTGTTTTGGGATGATCAGTATGTGGAAGTAGGCGTCTTTCAGGTCGATGGAAACAAACCAGTCATTTCTCTGGATGTTGTCCAACAGCTGTCTGGTTGTCAACATGTGAAATGGTCTGTCCATGATCGCCTTGTTGAAAACTGACAGATCCAAAATGGGTCTCGTTCCTCCGGTCCATTTGGGAACCAGGAAGTAACGTGAGTTAAACCCTGTGTTTTTCTCTCTGCCGGGAACCCTGGAGATCACCTCTTTTACCAGAATCCAAAAAAGTTCAATCTGGTCCTCTGGACATTCAAAAAAAAAAAAAAAAAAAAAAAGCAAAAAAATATAGAAACGTTTCGTCTCTCATCCAAGAGACTTCCTCAGTCTGAGGTGCTGTTTTCAGCTCAGTCTCTTAAATAGCACCATCTCAGAGTGGATCAACCAGTTTGCTGCTGACAACCAAAACCAGCTGATCACATGCTCAAGAAGGACCATCAGCCTAACAATGGCTCATTAGCACACTGATGGCTGTTTACTATTCACAGAGGGCTGAGTGATACTAGAAATCACAGCATTGTAAGAGGGGGACAGTTGAACCCGGAGGCCTCCACCCCTGTTTAATGATGGACGGTTTCTTTTCACAAAGATGGCCTCCTTTACTCCTCTCTCAAACCATCGTTCCTCTCTGTCCAGGATGTGAACATCTTCATCCTTGAAAGAGTGACCGCTGGCCTGGAGATGAGTGTAGACTGCAGAATCCTGGCCTGATGATGTTGATCTTCTGTGCTGGGCCATCCTTTTGGCCAGTGGCTGTTTTGTTTCCCCGATATAAGTTTAGTTGTAGTTTCCCCGATGTTCCCCGAACTTTTTTGGATTTTTCTACCTGGATTATTGAGCATGCATCAGGATCTTTTACCAGAAGTTCTTGGACTTCTGCATTTAGGAATGAGAATTGGTCTGGTGATGACAGGACCGTCTCTAAAATTCCTCAGAACAGAGGGGATCGGGTTGCAAATTGCAACGTGTAGCCCCTGCTTAACAACCTGGTCATCCATCTGTCTGGCGAGCATATTTTAGCCACTCCGCGTGGAGTGGGCGCGCGTTTAGGTGATGTGTCATGTTTTTTATGGATGCCATCCAGTCCACCGCCTCGACTGCCGTCATGCGCTGTGGGAGTGTGATCCGCGTGACCCAAGGCGAGGCTTCCTTGAAAGGGCTCTGAACGCGCCTGTGTGCTGTGCTCAGACCGCGGGTCCACCTTCATGTCTAAGTGGACCGGCGTGTGTTGAAGAGAGGCGTGTGACAACTGATGACACCGCGGGGGGGCGCGTTTGACGCCACTGCGGTGAAGCGCGTGTCGCTCCTGCCATGAGCGGGGTCCTGCGCTGGGCTCGCTTCACGATCTCGCATCTGTGCTGACATGAGCGGGCGAACGCTGAGAAGCGGTGAGCGTGACTTCATCCACGCCGTGCCATTTGAGTGAAGGCTGTGAGACCCACGGGAGCACGTGTTTTCTTTGGTGGGATGCGCGCCGCTCTCGCTGGGAATGAGGTTCATCACTGGGTTCGCTCAGCTATCTCACACTTATGCTGACGTGAGCGGCCAAGCGCTGAGAAGCGGTGAGTGAAGGCTGCCCCCGCCGCAGGGGCACGCGTTTGCTTTGGTGTGGCGCATGTTGCTCTCGCTGACAGCGAGGTCCCTCACCGGACCCATCCTACGGCCCCACATTTATGCCGATGTGAGCCGGCGAACGCCGGGAAGCAGTGTGTGCACCATCATCAACGCGATGCCGTTTGGGTGAAGGCTGTTCGTGTCGCGCGAGTGCGCATTTGACATCGCTCGGGTGAGGATTGTGCAGCTCAGGCTGAAAACAAGTTATTTCGCTTACCACTGTTGTGTCATGCGAGCGTCTCGTTTTGGAGCAATGGTGATTTTGAAAAACCTTTATTTAAGGACACCAGCTCGCTTTGTGTGGAGGATGTGTGCGCAGCCGCTGTGAGTTCATCCGAGCTTATAGACTGGCTAAAAATAGACACTTTAATCATTGAATGATGTTTTATTTCAACATTTGTGTCATTTTTACACACACCCTCCGCAGACCGTCATTTCTTGAATCTTTTCTCCTGTGAGCCCTGCAATTTGTTGGCCCAGGGCGCCGCCTGTTGGCGATCGCTGGGAAAACGTTGAACTGCTGGTTGCCGGGATGAAGAGGACTGGTCTCTGACAGGCAGTGCTGGTGATGGAGCTGAGCGAGACGATGCTGCCGCGGCCGTGGAACGTCGTTGTTTTTGCCTCTACTCATGACGATCTCTCCAGCAGGCCGGTGGGCGGGATGAGCCACACGGCTTGATGAGGTGGCGCACGGTCTCCGACACCTCCTCCGACTTTTTGGAGTTCTCCAACATGGCCTTGAAACTGCTCCCGAACAGCGCGTCCGCCGTGATGGGGCCCTCCATCAGGTCTCTGTGCAGTTTTTCTGGCAGAGAGGGAGAATGACGGAGCCAGGTGGACCTCTGAATCATTGTCATCCGCACTGCAATGCGGGACAGGCAGACCGCAGAAGAGGCACACATGTTGAGAATGGCGTCAGATGCCTTACAGAGGGAGCTTCTGGTCTCCTCAGGCAGATCTGCAGTCTCTAGCCTCTTGGACACGCTGTACGTTAACAGAGCCACGTTGTTGTTAGCTGCGGCTGCCTGAAATGCACATTGATGAGCTCGATTGGAGAGCGTGGTCACCGTCTGGTCGTGTTTCCCAGGAGGGACGGGACGCTGCTCCAACCTGGACAGCTTCGCTCCGAAGGCTTCCGCGAGGCTTGGCTCAAGGGGGGGTACCAAGGGAAAGTTCAGCTCGGTGAACCCCTCCACTCTGGTGATGGGAGCGAAAGTGGAGACGGGCACTCTCAATTTACCAGGACCGGCCGCGGCCTCGTTCCAATAAGATGTCACCGCTGGAAACCGAGGCCAGATGGGATTAGGATGGCGAGCCGGAGTGGAGCCAAACTTTCCCACTAGATCATCTGATCTGGGCGGGGGGAGGGAAGGAACGGAAAGTTCCTTCATGTCAGCAGCTTCCCGGATAATGTCGGGCAACTCTGACAGGAGGGCGCTGACGGCAGGGAGCGATTTGGCCATTGAGGCGGAAAAGCCCAGAGGGGTCGAGCATCCGCTCGGTCCCCTCGTTCCAACACTATGCTCTCAGGGAGGGAGCAAGCATCGGGGCTGCTGCTGACATTGCCTGTCCCAGATGAACCATCCGATTCACTCTGAGAGCCGGCGTCGAAGAAGTCGATCGCATCGTCCAGCCAACAGCCTCCCGCCACGGACAGGCAGTCCTCGACTTTAGCCTTAAACAAGGCTGCTCTCCTCTGCCTTTCCTCCGGAGGAAGGTCGTCACAGAGGCGGTAGGAGGAAGCGCGGGCGACGTGGCGGGGTCCCAGGCATCCTTCGCAGGTGTCGTGCCGGTCAAAGCTGAGCAAGTAACCGGTCTTACAGGACGGACACAAGCGGATGGTGTTGGTGCTGGACATCTTGTAGAAGGTCAGTGCTATTAGCTTGCTGAAGAAAATTGGGAGTCGATTACCCGGTCTTAACGTAACTTATACGGACTGGGTGGGGCCCACACAGCAGGTGGGCATGGACTAAATTTTTCAGTGTAATGCTTCGCATAACGGGATAAAATCCACTAAGCGACAGCCTTAAAGGGCGAAGCCTATATGAAATAGAACAGTGTAGTTTCTGATTTCTAAAAGCTTTTTTCAATTAACTTCAAATAATTTAACAGATTTTTTTTCTGTTAATAATCTCTGCAGTTCAGAAACAGGAGCATGTTATGTTGTAGCATGTGTTGTTGGTTTTGCAGCATCAGGTCACAAACTGGAACAGATTCCTTGTCATGTGGGCCCGATTGGAGGAGCCAACCCCTCAGGATCAAAGACTGGACCCAGGTCTAGGATTCAAGATTGTACCCAGGTCTAGGATCTGAGACTACCCAGGTCTAGGAGAGTCCTCACACTGGAGCTTTTCTTTGGATCAAACTTGGTACCTTTAAAAAAAAAAAAAAGATTAAACATTGTCATGTTTGCACACAAAGTCTAAAATAAGACTACCAAGTTTGTTACTCAAAGTAGAAAAAAAAAATACAGTTGCTCCCAACATTTTTACTCATTCACAAAGTTATATGTTCAATTTTACATTATTTTAGTATTTTTTTTTATCTTAGATTTACTTTTTTTTTTTAATTATTGTGCCGGTTGCTTGTGTCATTACCTGCTGTTCCTCTGCTGCTGACTTTCTCAGAGTAAGTGTGTCTGTCAGCTTCAGTGCAGGAGACCAGTCTGTGTTTGACTTGTGTGCACGCCTTCCTGAAAAAACAAATAATTCAATAGAACAAATGTTGCAATACCCAAAAGATGAACTTGTGTTATGGAATATTTTCAGTACAGACATCATCCCACTGCTTTATTCACACATAAGAGTAAAGAGGGACTCAAAATCAAAACAAACTGATAGTTCTAGTTTGACAATGTTGCAGTGTTCAAATATTATGTATATTAAATACAACGTGTGTGTGTGTATGATGCATATACTGTACAGTATATGTATAACACACACATGTATTTATACTAATTATTGAAGATTTGTTTAGTAAACGCTTTAACTGATATTCACTCACATTTTAGTGCAATTTTAGCTTCATGTGTGTTTTCTTTTCTTTTATTCACCATCATTATTTTAAGTGTGCTTTAATAACTCTGGTTTAATGAAGTGTCATGTTTTGTGAGTTGCTGTAATGCCATATTGACCCGGTCTATCTTGAAAAAAAGATGTGTAAACTGTCTCAATCAGATCTAACCAGCTAAATAAAGGTTTAAATAAAATAACAAGCAGCCTCCTCACAGCAAACAGTCCAGGCTCAACACAGGACCAGAACCAGAACTTTGTTGCTGTGAGTGTTACGGTGTGGAGGTTAGCACGTAGCATAGCATTCTAAGCTAACTCCAGTAGTAGAGACATTAAATCATGAAAAAAACTGTTCCAACACACACAGTTATACTCTGACATTGTTCTGACATTGTTTCACAAAATGATTTATATAGAATTTTTTATTTACCGGACAAAAAGTGATCGGAGCACGACGTCTTCGAGGGTAGATCCTTAGCCAGACTCAACGATGTTCTGCGGTGAGCTCCTCCATGGAGCTCCTTCACATTTCCATATTTTTGTTTGGGATTAAGTGAAAACTGCACTTTGCCCAAACGTCTACCAGGCTGTAGCATTCTCTAACCCAGCACAAAACAACCATTGCAATTTATTTAAAGAATGAAAAAAAAACCTTGAGAAAATTAACTACCGGTAAACTGTGTATCTGCAGCTAGAGACAGACTGGCAAGATGGAGGAAACACGGGCACGCCCCTGATATTACGTCACATGGGAACTATGTATTGTTAGGTTACTGGCACGCTATTGTTAGACTGATGGTCCTCCCTTTATGGTACATGTGAAAAGCTGGTTCTGGAGGTCTCCAGCAAACTGGTTTATCCACTTTAAGGCCCTATTTACACGGACACGATGGGTGGAAACATAGTTTTTTTTCGTATGTTAATTAGAGGAAAAGATCCACGTTGACACGGTCGTATTTTGGGTTTACATGTATCCGCAAGATTCCCCCTCCCCCGCCCTCCCAAATCCGCTGTAGTTACCATGCCGGGTCATTAGATGGCGCTGTGAATTTTGTACCTTCACCTAATGCGCATGCGTGCTGCCTCGGCACGCTGTTTCCTGTGAGCTAAAAAGCTCAGCTAACAATATCTTAACAATAAGTTAAAGCTGGATTCTGGCTGGATTTTGGCTGGATTGTGGATAAAAGAGTCGACAGATTTGACATCAAGCGGGACCGCTTTGTCTGACAGCTCATCACCGGTCGCTGAGTGGACCAGAACCGAGTCGTCAATGTTGGACTTTACTCCACAATAATCAGTAGCTGGTTTACAACAGGTAAATAAAAATGTTCTTAATAATGTTAGCTTGTGTTTACTTCGGTTACAAAACAACCAACTGAGTTTTTATTTTTTCCTGAAAGAAGAAGGAGCTGTCCTCCCACCAGGCGGACTGGTTCTGAACGAGGCTCGGCAGCAGGACGTCGAAGAGAGAGATGATGGATGAACTATTTATTTAAAATTCCCCTCAGTTCTTTTATTCAATCCATTCAATGTTCAGTTTAATTATCAGTTTGTGGTGTTGAATAAATAAATAAAATAAAAATTAAACCTGATGTCTTCATTTTCAACGTTAATAGCATGCAATATGTTTAGCATCATTTTAATCACATAATTTGAACTACATAATGTCCAGATAGCTTCATTTAGCTCAGAGAGCTTCATTATATATCTCAAACTTAAGATAAATATTGTTTATTATTATTAAACTTGTTATTTAGCACTTTTTTTCCTGCTATTCTCCGGTGAAACCAGACGTGTCACCCCCCCCCCCCCCCCCCCCCCCGTTTCCCTGCTGCGCTCTTTTGTCCAGTGAACCCTTAAAAAAGCCTCTTTTTTCCTGCATACCTCTTAATTTCAAGGATCAGCTGGTCTTTCAACAAAAGCGATCAACTTCTCCCGACAGGAGTCAGGGTAAGGAGGACCCTCTTACCTCGAAGGAAACAAATTGGATTCATGATGACAACTAGATTCTACTGTTTGGTTGGTGAAATCTTGGATTATCTACAAATTCGTGTGGAGGTGTTGAAGCTTGACAGTGCTCGGACTGAATGTGGAGCTGTGTCAGGGAATTGGAGCAGCTGTTATCAGGACTGTGATCTCCCTGGCAGCACTCATGAATGGTGGGAATAATCTGGAGAAGCTGTGAGCTCGACTTTTGGAGTAAAGGATCAATTCGGCTGTTTTGGAGTTCCATCAGAGAATATGTACAGCAAGACTTTAAAGGCAGGAACAACAAATCACAAGTTCTGCCTGACCCAAACTGTGGCTTTGATGCCGGACTTATCTCAACTCCTCCTGGAATGTTTTGAAAACAACAAAGATGCTTTGACTGTCTCCTCACCCCTCCCTTCCCTAAGGACGTGGACATGTAACAGAACCTCAACTGAGCTGAAGATGAATGTCACCACTTATCTGGACAATGGCTGAGTGGGGGCTCTGGACTATGCTACGACTTTCCCTTAAAAATTCAATGTTTTCACTGCCTATATGTACATGTATAACGTCTGTTTATGTTGCTTTGCTGTGGTAGGTTTTTTTGATGCCTCAAATTGTGCCCTGTCTAGGACACGGTGTGAGAGATCTTTTTTTATACCGTCTCTCCTCATGTTTTCTTTCCTTTTCTCATCTAAGCAAAATATGATTCTGAATAAGAATAAGAAGGCCGCGCTAATTAATTATAGCCGCAGCTTCGTGCACTCCGCCCATCTTCGGACGACTGTACGTACATGTTCGCATTGTATCTCGGTGCAATGCCAATAAAGTTTATTCTGATTTAGATGTTCTAGTGCAGCGCGACGTGTGCGCGTGCCTCGTTCTATAAACAGCAACATTAGAACTGTATCAGACTGTGTCTCTTCCAACACAGATGTTGGTCACAGCACCTGAAATCTGAACTAGATTAACTACGAGATTATAAATATATTCCATCAATCGTAGTTCAGAAAGCAGTGTGTCTGCCGCCATGTTGATAGAAATATAGCGTCGGTCCGCGTGTGCGCATGTGGATTAACACAAAGCCTCAGCGGGAGATGTTTACATTATCAGCGCGGGAGGGGGGGGGGGGGTCAGCGAAAAACCTCCACTCTGGAAGGTGGGTTCAGAAACCTCCGGATTCAAAGAGGGGGACCACTGGTGTCGTGTAAATGATCATCAGAACCGCAGAGAGAAAGCTGTGGATGCACTCAAAATACGTGCCGTGTAAACGGCCCCTAAGAGTTATGGGACTGAGTTTGTAGCATGGCCTCAGACTGATGGAGTCTTTCGAATGGAAGACGAAATGTTTCAACCTTCTTGCAAGAAGAATCTGTCCAGATGACCTGACTTAACCTTTTTAGACTTACCTGTTGTAGTTTGAATGTCCTGATGTAAGCTCAATCATCCAGATAAATAAATCCAAAAAAGTTAAGTCAGGTCCACTGGACGGATCCTTCTTTGTTGAAATGTTTTGTCTTTTATCCAAAGACTTCTTCAGGCTGCAACCCAGTTCATTCAGTAGCTGGGTCTGTGCCTTCTGTAGGATATTGCTTGCCCAGTGTCCGCTGACAGAAGATATCAGTTGCAGGCTCTTGAGAAAGGTGCCACTCTGTCTGCATTGGAGGTTCAAGCTCAGGTGGTTTCTATAGTCCGCCCTCTTCCTTGCTCTTTGCTCAAACTCTCGAACTAGTTTGATGTAATCCTGGCCAAACTAATTTAAATTTCCTGATGCATGCTCAATAATCCAAGTAGAAAAATCTAGCAAGGTTCAGTCAGTTCCTCTGGACGGCTACAACAGGTAAGGTAATAATTGTTCACAGGTTTTCCACAAAACCCTACTTGAAAGTGGTCATAATATCTTGTTTACGACTTGACAGCAAACAAAAATGAAGGCCACTGGGTGTATCTGACAGCATATTACATTTACATATGCACCAAAAGACAACTGTTCTATGTCGTATAGGCTTCGCCCTTTAAGGCTGTCGCTGATGGGTTTATCCCGTTATGCGCAAGCATCATACTGAAAAAAATTAGTCCACGCCCACCTGCTGTGTGGGCCCCACCCGATCCGTATAAGTTACATTAAGAGCGGGTAATCGGCTCCCATTTTTCTTCAGTAAGCTAATATAAAACAACTGACCTTCAACGAGATGTCCAGCTCCAACACCATCCGCTTGTGTCCCTCCTACAAGACCGGTTACTTGCTCAGCTTCGACCGGCACGACACCTGCGAGGGATGCCTGGGTCCCCGCCACGTCGCCCGCGCTTCCTCCTGCTGCCTCTGTGACGAGCTTCCAACGGAGGAAAGGCAGAGGAGAGCAGCCTTGTTTAAGGCTACCATCGAGGACTGCCTGTCCGTGGCGGGAGACTGCTCGCTGGCCGACGCCATGGATTTCTTCGACGCCGGCTCTCGGAGTGAATCGGATGATTCCTCTGGGACCGGTGACGTTAGCAGCAGCCCCGACGCTCGTTCCCTCCTGGGGAGCGCAGTGTTGGAAAGAGGGAGGCCGAGCGGATGCTCGACTCCCCCGGGGTTTCCCGCCTCAACGGCCACACCGCTCCCTGCCGTCGGCGCACTCCTCTTGGAGCTGCCCGCCATTATCCGGGAAGCTGCTAACGTAAAGGGGCTCTCTGTCCCCCCCCCCCCCCCCCCCCCCCCCCGCTCAGATCGGATGACCTTGCGGGAAGGTTTGGCTCCACACCGGCTCGCCGTCTTGATCCCATCTGGCCTCGTTTTCCAGCGGTGACATCGTACTGGAACGAGGCCGCAGCCGGTCCTGGTAGGTTAAGGGCGCCCGTCTCCACTTACGCTCCCATCACCAGAGTGGAGGGGTTCACCGAGCGGGGCTATCCCTCGGTACCCCCCCTTGAGCCAAGCCTCGCGGAAGCCTTCGGAGCGAAGCTGTCCAGGTTGGAGCAGCGTCCCGTCCCTCCGGGGAAACACGACCAGGCGGTGACCGCGCTCTCCAATCGAGCCCACCAGTGTGCTTTTCAGGCGGCCGCAGCTAGCAACAATGTGGCACTGCTAGCATTTAGCATGTCGAAGAGGCTGGAGGCCACGAACCTGCCCAAGGAGACAAAGAGCTCCCTCTGTAAGACGGCAGACGCCATCCTCAACATGTTCGCCGCTTCCACGGTTTGCCTGTCGAGGATTGTAGCGTGGATTATGTTGATCCAACGATCCACCTGGCTTCGTCATTCTCCCTCGCTGCCGGAAAAGCTGCATAAGGACCTGATGGAGGGCCCCATCACGTCGGACGCGCTGTTCGGAAACAGCTTAAAAACCATGCTGGCGAATTCGAAGCAGTCGGAGGAGATGTCGGAAGCTGTGCGCCATCTCATCAAGCCGCGCGGCTCATCCCGTCCCCCGGCCCGCTGGAGAGATCGTCGCGAGCAGAGGCAGAAACATCGGCGCTCCACGGCCGCAGCAGCTTCGTCTCGCTCTGCTCCACCACCAGCCCCGCCAGTCAGAGACCACCCCTCCTCATTCCGGCAACCTGCACTTCAGCGTTTCCCCAGAGATCGCCTGCAGATGGCGCTCAGGGCAAACAAATCGCAGAGCTCACGGGGGAGAAGATTTAAAAAATGACGGTCTGCGGAGGATATGTGTATAAATGACACAGAAGTTGAAATAAATGATTTTTCAATTATCAAAGTGTCTGTTTTTAGCCAGTCTGTAAGCTCGGATGAGCTCACAGCCGCTGCACACACATCCTCCACACATAAAGAGCCGGTGTCCTTAAATAAAGGTTTTTTAAACCCACCGCCACTCCAACACATGACGAGACGCTCACTCGACACTACGGTAAGCGAAATAACTCGTTATCAATCAGACCCGCACGATCATCACCCAAGCGGTGTTAAACGCGCACCCGAGCGAGGCAAGCAGCCTCCATCCAAACGGCACTGTGTTGATGATGCACGCACAGCTGCCCGGCGCTCACATCGATATAAATGTGGGACCGCAGGCCGGGTCCGGTGGAGGTCCCCGCTCTCAGCGAAAACAACACACGCCTCACCTGAGCAAACGCGAGCGGCCGTCATCCACCGCGTCTCAGCGATCGGCAGCTCACGGCGGCATAAGCATGAGACAGCTGAACAAACCCGGTAATGAGCCCCGCCCCCAGCGAGAGCGGCACGCGTCCCTCCAGAGAAAACGTGTGCTCCCGCGAGGCTCGCAACCCTCACTCCGACAGCACGGCGTTGATGAAGTCACGCACTCCGCCTCTGAACTTTCGCACAGCGACGTTAAACGTGCAGCCCCACGACGTCATCAGCTGGCACACGCTTCGCCTCAGCACACACCGGCCCACCCAGACATGAAGGTTGGTCCGCGATCCAGACGCAGTGCACGGGCGCGTGCAGAACAGCCCTTTCGAGGGAAATCATTTCCGCGACGCATGACGGCGGTCGAGGCGGCGGATTGGATGACATCCGTTCAAAACACGGCGCATCACTTAAACGCACGTCCACTCCACGAACGTTACGCAGAGTGGCTAAAAACATGCTCGCCGGACAGATGGATGGACAGAGTGTTATGCAAGGGTTACACGCTACAATTTGCAACCCGACCCCCTCCGTTTGGAGGAGTTATGGAGACGGTCCTGTCATCACCAGACCAAATCTCAGCCTTAAATGCAGAAGTTCAGGAGCTTCTGATAAAAGGCGTAATCTCCAGAGTTCCCAACGGAGAGGAAAACACAGGGTTTTACTCACGCTACTTCCTGGTCCCCAAACGGACCGGAGGGATGAGACCGATTCTGGATCTGTCAGCTTTCAACAAAGCGATCATGGACAGACCGTTTCACATGCTGACAACCAGACAGCTGTTGGACAACATCCAGAGAAACGACTGGTTTGTTTCCATCGATCTAAAATATGCTTATTTTCACATACCGATCATCCCAAAACACAGGAAATTTCTGCATTTTGCCTTTCAGGGGATGAAGTATCAGTACAACAGGCTGCCTTTCGGGTATTCCCTCGTGCCTCGTACGTTCTCAAAGTGTGTGGAGACAGCCCTGCATCCACTGCACAGAGCAGGGGTGAGAATTTTGTTTTACCTGGATGACCTGCTGCTCCTGTCACACTCCAGACAGGAGGCGCTGATGCAGGCTCAGGTGCTGGCATCACACCTGTTAAATCTGGGCTTTGCCATAAATTGGAAGAAAAGCTCGATTTTCCCGGCCCAGACAATTGTTTATCTGGGAGTGGAATTAAATTCAACTACCATGAAGGCTTGCTTATCACAAACGAGAATCGACACTTTAAAAAGTCAACTCCGCCACGTAAGACCTGGCAAAGTGATAACAGCTGTCTCCGTCATGAAGCTGTTGGGAATGATGTCATCAGCTCACACAGTGGTTCCGCTGGGTTTGTTACACATGAGACGCCTCCAGAGGTGGTTTGCGCGTCTGCGTGTGGATCCAGTAAAACAAAAAAGACGGATGATCTCTGTCCCTCCTTCCATGAGAGCAGACCTCCGACACTGGGGAAACACCCTGGTTCTGTCAGAGGGAGTTCCCGTCAGCAGACCCACGTCACATGTGTCAGACTTCACGGACGCGTCGCTGTCAGGTTGGGGGGGGGACATGCCTATCTCAAGCAGTAGGGGCGCTGTGGCCCCACCGCACATCAGCCCACATCAATGTTTTGGAGTGTCGCACAGTGCTGAATGTGATTCAACACTTTGCTCACGTGCTACATAATCAACATGTGTTGATTCACACAGACAACATGGTGACTGCTGCGTACATAAACCGCCAGGGGGTTGTGCGTTCAGCCCAGAAGTTACACGTTGCGCGAAAGCTACTGTGTTGGGCTCACCAAAACCTGCTCTCCATCAGAGCGGTTTACATACCCGGTGTTCTGAACAGAGGGGCAGATGTGATGTCCAGGGGCGGTCCATGTCACGCGGACTGGACCCTCCATCCAGACCTGATGGTTCAGACGTGGCAGAAGTTTGGCAAAGCAGCTGTGGACATGTTTGCGACACGAGAGAACGCTCAGTGTCAACTATGGTTTTCCCTGAGCCCGCGAGACGATCCACCGCTGGGGGTGGATGCATTTGCTCACAGCCCGTGGCCCAAAACGCTTCTGTATGCGTTTCCCCCACCTCCTCTGATTTTACGGTCCCTGAACCGAGTTCAGGAGGAGGGATTGACAGCTCTCCTGGTGGCTCCCGAGCGCGTGAACGCACCATGGTTCCCAGTCCTGCAATGTCTGTTGTCGGGTCGTCTGTAGAAACTGCCGTGGAGGGAGGATGCTCTCCTTCAAGCAGGAGGAGCGATCAGGAGTTACCCAGAAATAGGCCAGTACCTGTGGGTCTGGCCGCTGAGCGGTCCCGCTTAGAGAGGATAGGTCTCCCACAGGAGGTAGTGCACACAAGCCAGGATTCACGTGCTGCATCTACCACAGCTCTGTACACATCAAAGTGGACAGCTTTTCAGCGCTGGTGTACAGAGAAAGGTTTAGAGGCCACCTCATGCCCATTAGGCGGCGTGCTGTCTTTTCTACAACAGCTGATGGATAGGAAGTTGGCATTCAGCACGATTAAAACGTACTCTGCAGCCATCTCTTTCTGCCACGAAGGGTTCGGAGACAGAACAGCTTTTAATCACCCACTGATGAAGCGGTTTCTAAAAGGTGCACAAAGACGTAGGCCTGTTTCATGCCCACTTGTTCCACAGTGGGATTTAACGCTGGTCCTGCGAGCCCTGATCAAAGCTCCATTTGAGCCTCTGAATCAGGTTTCACTTAAATTCTTGTCTCTTAAAACAGCCCTGCTGCTGGCTTTAACATCCGCTAAGAGGGTGAGTGATTTATCTGCCCTCTCTGCCGCTCCGTCATGTCTCAGAATTCAGGCTGATGGTAGTTCAGCTGATTTAAGACCAAACCCAGCTTTTATGCCTAAAAACATCACGAGCTCTTTTAAATCAAGAGCGATATCGTTGGAGGGGTTTTTCCCTACCCACCACAAATCAGAAGAAGAAGCATCTTTCCATCTTCTCTGTCCGGTGCGGGCGTTGACATGTTACATACATACATACATGCGTCAAACTCAACACTTGTTTGTGCATTATAGAGATACATCTGCAGGTCGCCCGTTATCCACCCAGCGCTTGTCACACTGGCTGTGTGAGGCCATTTCTGAAGCCTACAGAGCATCAGATTTAGAGCCTCCTGTCAACCTCAAAGCACACTCGACCAGGGGTATCGCATCTTCGACTGACTTGCATAATGGTATGTCAATGCAGGACATTTGTACTGCGGCTGCATGGTCAACACCCTGCTCATTTATTCGCTTTTACCTACGTGATGT
>NC_056518.1:4495666-4501300 GCF_014905685.2 Nematolebias whitei
CAGACTCTTTCCAAAAAATTAGAATATCATGGAAAAGTTGTTTAACTTCCATAATTCCATTCAAAAAGTTAATCTTTAATAGGTGATAGATTCAGGGCCCACAATTTAAACAATTTCAAGTATTTATTTGTTTATTTTTACATAATTTGTGCTTCCAGCTCATGAAACCCACGAAAACAGGATTTCAAAAAGCCAGAATACTGTGGAGAAATCAGCCCAAACTACTCAGTTTTTGCAGAAATAAAATAAATAAATTAGGATCACAAGAAAATCAATCAAAATATGGTACTTTCAAAATGATATTACTGGACAGTGACAGCGCGGATCAGGTAAGCTCGGTTCACTATGGTTCTGATCGCTTTTCCACTAGTATTTTTTAGCTGAAACACCCCTTTTTTATGTCCCTTCTTCTTAAGGGGTCCAAGCGAGCCGAGCCGGCACAAAAACATGGTGTCAGAACACTGAGGACTCACTGGATCTTTCAAAATCTTTTCACCAATCCACCATTTGCAATTACTCGGAACTCGAAGCAGCGGCTGGACCTATTTTTTAGATTTTAAAAACAATAATGACAACACCGTGTTCTAATGCTGAAGTGCAGGCGTTTTTTGTGCTTGGTAGCTGACACACATCGGAGGCATTTAGGAATTCAGTGTCTTGCCCAGGGACACTTCGGTATGTGACTGCTAGTGGAATTGAACACCCAACTCTCGTACTGGAGGACGACTGCTCTAACCACTCAGCCAATGTCATCCATAAAAAATAAAGAAGTTAAAAAAGTTTAAATGATGTGGTGAGCGAACGCTGGCGCATCCTGGCTGCCACATCCTGGCTGCCGCATCCTGGCTGCAGCATCCTGGCTGCCGCTGCTCGTCGTGCTTTTTTGCTTTTTTCTGTTTTATTCAGTCCTTCCTGCCTTTTCCACTACACAGTCTCTGATCCGTCTCAATATCAGCCATGCGGTTCATTAGGATTTACCTGCTGCCTGCTCTGCTTTGGACTCTCCAGCTGCTCATCCACCACCACCCGGCATCTGGTCTTCTTCATTACTCAGCGGTCGAGCTCCTTCGCCTTCGTTTCCTACCAGCCGTGCCACCTGTGCTCCCTCTTCAGGACATTGCCTTCCATCCTCGCCGGAGATACATTCACCGTGGCTCCCGCCGTAGACTCCACGCTGACAAGGCTAACCCCATAAACTCCATCTGGTCTGACTCTCACCATTCTACACGCCGCAATAGTCGGGCCGCTAACAGTAATAGCATGTTAGCTAGCCTAGCTTAGTCGGCTAATGCTCCGGTCGCTACCAACTCCTCCTCCGTAAAGTTTGGCCTTCTGAACGTTCACTCACTCACTGGCAAATGTCAGCTTATTCAAGACCTAATATCCGACCGTAAGCTAGATTTTATTTGTCTAACAGAAACGTGGCAACAACAAAATGACTTTTTCCACCTGAATGAATCTACCCCACCGGGGTTTGTTTACATCGCCAAATCCCGCGAGTCCGGCCGCGGAGGAGGTCTCGCGATAATTCACCGCAAGAACTGGAAGGTCACGCCGGTTAACACACCTCCCTCTCCCTCCTTTGAGCACACTGTGTGTCTACTCTCTGGCCCTACACCCACCATTGTTGCCACTTTCTACCATCTGCCCAAAATCAACAATTCTTTTATAAATGACTTTGCTGCTCTAATCGCCCATCTCTCAGCTCCTTCACCCAACATTATTCTGCTTGGAGACTTCAACATTCATATGGATGAAGACAACAACCCCCTCACCAGAGAATTCACATCCTGCCTCGACAGCTGTGGCTTCCAGCAGCTCATTAATTTTCCAACCCACATAAAGGGCCACACTTTGGACTTATGCTGCTCTGGACTCTCTCCTCTTAACTGTTCTTCTGATGAACTTCCATTTACTGATCACCTCATGATTTCATTCAGTGTCAATCTTAAATCTTCTTCAGAGAAACCACAATGCACTATTTCCTTTCGTAATATTAAGAATATCAACCATGACATTCTTTTTTTCATATTAATAATACCATCTTCACCTTCAATTCTTTTAACCCAGATGACCTTGTCACATTCTACAATAACAGCCTCACCAACATTCTTAACTCTGTCGCTCCTCTGAAAACCCGGTCTGTCTCCTTCTCCAACTCTGCACCCTGGTTCACTCCAGAACGCCGTTCACTGAAATCCAAAGGTCGGAGATTGGAGCGACTCTATAAGAAATACGGTCTCTCAATTCATAAGGAACTCTATGCGAACCACGTCATCCAGTATAAGGACAGTATTTCTCAAGCCAAATCCAGCTACTTCTCTGACATCATCAATTCCAATGTTGGCAATTCAAAGACTTTGTTCTCTCTCCTTAACCGTTCAGTCTCATCTCCTAACTCATTACCCTCTCACATGGTTTCCACAAAATTTTGCAACTCTCTGATGTCTTATTTCAATGAAAAGATTATTTCAATTCATAAACACCTTGGACCTAATGCCGCCCCCAGCATCTACATTGAACTCCCCCCTCCCTCCCTCCCTCCCCTTCTCTGTCTTCTCCCTCCCCTCTGCTGATGACACTGCTGACATTATCAGCAAGTCTAAGTCCTCATCCTGTCAGCTCGATCCTTTTTCCACAGTTCTTGTTAAATCCTGTCTCACGTCTCTGCTCCCCATCATCACTAACATCATCCACTCCTCCCTAACCTCTGGCATTGTTCCCACAGCTTTCAAATCTGCGGCCATCACCCACATCATCAAGAAACCTGGTCTTGACTTTACCAACTTCAGTAATCTTCATCCAATCTCTAATCTGCCCTTTATTTCCAAAGTTCTTGAAAAAGCCGTTGCTAGTCAACTTCACTCTCACCTATCCAACAATAACATTTATGAAGAGTTTCAATCTGGTTTTCACCCCCACCATAGCACCGAAACAGCTCTAATAAAAATAACTAATGACCTTCTTCTTGTTGCTGACTCTGCTTTTTTGTCTATCCTCATTTTACTGGATCTAAGTTCTGCCTTCGACACAATCTGACGTTCTATCCTCCTCAACAGTCTAACCTCCATTGGCATCTCAGGTACTCCGTTAGACTGGTTCAAATCATATCTCTCTGACCGCACTCAATTCATTCAGCTCAAATCCTTTCGTTCCCAGTCTTCCCCCATCTCCACGGGTGTCCCCCAAGACTCTGTCCTCGGACCCCTCCTCTTCATAATTTACCTCCTTCCTCTAGGTCACATCTCCCATAAATTTGGTGTCCATTTTCACTGTTATGCTGATGACACACAGCTCTACTTGTCACCAAAACCAAACTCCACCCACCCACCCACCCTCCATCCTCACTGACTGTCTCAATGATCTAAATCACTGGTTTTCTAACAATTTCCTACAACTAAACAGTAACAAAAAATAAATCATTCTTGTCGGTATCAAAAACTCTCTTTCAAAATCAGAAAATCTTCTCATTCCCCTTAACAACTCTCTGCTATCCCCCTCGCCTCAGGTGAAGAGTCTTGGTGTCATCCTCGACACCACTCTCTCCTTCAATTCACACATCAACAATGTCACTCGGTCTGCCTATTTCCATCTCCGAAATATTAACTGTCTCCGCCCTTCTCTCACACCCCGCTCCACAGCCATCCTTGTTCACAGTCTTGTGACTTCTCAGATTCACTACTGCAAATCCCTTCTTTATGGCCTCCCCAACAAATCTCTCCAGAAGCTACAATTGGTCCAGAACTCAGCTGCCCGTGTCATAACTCAAACCTCCTCCTATAACCACATCACTCCAGTCCTGCAGCAGCTCCACTGGCTCCCGGTTAAATCACACATCGTCTTCAAAATTCTTCTTCTCACTTTCAAAGCTATCCACAACCTTGCCCCTCCGTACCTATCTGACCTCTTACACATCTCCATCCTCTCTCGTTCTCTCAGATCCTCCTCTTCACTACACCTCCATGTACCCTCTGCCCGTCTCTCCACCATGGGGAGCAGGGCCTTGACCTGCTCTGCCCCTCATCTCTGGAACTCTCCACCCCCTGACTTAAGAAACACCACCTCTCTTTCTATATTCAAGACTGCTCTGAAAACACATCTCTTTAGACTCGCTTATCCTTAACTTTGCTGTATGTATTTTATATTGTTTATGCATTTTATATTCTGTATGTATTTTATATTCTTTATGTAATTTATTCCTGTTGATCTTTGTTCTTACTGTAAAGTGTCCTTGGGTGTCATGAAAGGCACTTTTTACATAAAATGATTATTATTATTATCTGGACCACACAGCTCAAAAGTTAAACACTGCATAGAAAAATGTTCAAAAATAATAAACCTAAACAGTTATTGTGTAAAAACTGTAAACTATATCCAGGGGTGGACTGGAAAAAAAATCCAGGCCGGGACTTTGATACCACCCCAGGCCACCACCACCCGATTAACGCAAACCACCAAGACTGAGTTAAGTTGAGCGTACTTTGAATGCACGCCATCTGCACACGTCATCAACTGAATATCTACAATATAAATGTTTCTGCTGTGGTGCAATAATCCATCCTCCATCCATTTTCTTCCGCTTATACGGGGTCGGGTCGCTGGAGTAGCAGCTTAAGTAGGGAGGCCCAGACTTCCCTCTCCCCAGCCACTTGGGCCAGCTCCTCTGGGGGAATCCAGAGGCGTTCCCAGGCCAGCCGAGAAACATGGTCCCTCCAGCGTGTCCTGGGTCTTTCTCTGGGTCTCCTCCCGGTGGGATGTGTCCGGAACACCTCACCAGGGAGGAGTCCAGGAGGCATCCTAACCAGATGCCTGAGCCACCTCAACTGGCTCCTCTTGATGTGGAAAAGCAGCGACTCTACTCTGAGTCCCTCCCGGATGACCGAGCTTCTCACCCTATCTCTAAGGGAAAGCCCAGACACCCTGCAGAGAAAACTCATTTCGGGCGCTTGTATCCGAGATCTCGTTCTTTTGGTCACAACCCAAAGCTCGTGACCATAGATGAGGGTAGGAACGTAGATCGATCGGTAAATTGAGAGCTTCGCCTTTTGATTCAGCTCTCTCTTCACCACGACAGACCTGTACAGCACCCACTTCACTGCAGACGCTGCACCTATCCGCCTATCGATCTCACGTTCCATTTTTCCCTCATTCGTGAACAAGACCCCAAGATACTTGAACTCCTACACTTGGGGCAGGACCTCCTCCCTGACCCGGAGAGGGCACCATACCCTTTTCTGGCTCAAGACCAAGGCCTTGGATTAGGAGGAACTAATCTTAATCCTGACCGTGTTGCACTCGGCTACGAACCGCTCCAGCGAAAGCTGTAGATCACGATCTGATGAAGCCAATAGGACCACATCATCTGCAAAATGCAGAGAAAGCAATCCTAAGGCCACCAAAACTGATCCCCTCAACACCTTGGCTGTGCCTAGAAATTCTGTCCAATCAGACATGCGGCTCGGGCATGGTGACCCATCAGCTGCTTCTAGGGTCCCACAGGCCAAAAAGGCCTGCACTCTTAACCCGAACTAGTTGACATTACTAGAAAATCGCGTGGAAACCCGTTGCCTTAAACCATTCTAGTTTTTACACAAAGAAGAAACTAAACATGTTTAGTTGTGTTAACTTGATAAC
>NC_056518.1:4501400-4536095 GCF_014905685.2 Nematolebias whitei
TACACAAAGAAGAAACTAAACATGTTTAGTTGTGTTAACTTGATAACATCAGTACAATGTAGTAAATACATTTAGTGGTTACTACTAATCAATTTTAGTAGTGACTACTAAATGTATTTACTACATTGTACTGAGGTTATCAAGTTAACACAACTAAACATGTTTAGTTTCTTCTTTGTGTAAAAACTAGAATGGTTTAAGGCAACGGGTTTCCACGCGATTTTCTAGTAAAGTCAACTAGTTCGGGTTAAGAGTGATAGTTGTATACAATTACCATTTTAAGTTATATTTACATAACCATATAAAGCAAATAACCAATATAACATTATTTAAAGCTACTTATGTTTTCTTAAAATAAGTAATAACATTTCCTCTACTGTAATTAAGTACTCTTTTGATCTTCAAATTGAATTCAATGCAACACCAAATTTTACAAAAGGGGAGAAATCAAACAAAACATTACAATGTTCCAATATATTTAATTTTCACAGAAAATTGCTGCAAAAGAACATTTTAAGTGCAATTTGTCATCAAGCTTGGCTCAAGTAAAAAAAAGTATTAAAACAATAATTGCTATTAAAATAACAGCTTGTCATCCAAAAGTCAAGTAAAAGTAGGAAATAAAAGTGCTTGACATAATTATAAATTGTTTAAATAAGGAATACAAAAACAGCAGCATTCAATAACTTGTGTATCCTTGTGAAAAACTGGACACAGTAAAATTAGACAGTCCTAAATCTTCAACTTGAAAAGGAGCAGATAAAATGTGATAAAGGTAAGATTTAGCATGTTTTATGTGAATGTACAGTCCGTGTTGTTGGTAAATTCAGTCAACTGAAGCAATAAATTCCTGAAAACTTATGAAGCTAAATATTTTGTGATGTTGCTGTTAAGGAAGAACTACATGTTATTTCACCTTAAAATTCTCGTGTTCTCCTCTGTGCAGACGAGGAGTGTGCTAGATACTACTGCATAGCTCTGTGAGCAGGAAATCTTTTTTGGTCAATCGAGCACACACGTTTCAACTTACTGCTTCAACTGACTATTTTTACCATCAACACTGACTGGACATTTACATGAAATGTGCTGAATTTTCCTCAAACTGTATTATATAAACTGAGATTTATCTATCCAATCCTGAGCATACACTTCTCAATCCTGTACTGAAGAACATAAGTGGTTGGACATTCATGTATCTTATAACATTGTAAACTGAACATTATCAGCTAACCGTTGTTGTAGAGCTGTTGCATTGAACTGCATTAGATTATGTAGGTAAGAAAGTGGCTACTGAGACTATATTCAATCCCAACTGTTCAATGACACAATACAATAGACATTTCTTTACATCGCAAGCTGGTTTTTCAATGTTTGTAACTTTGGTTTTAGTTCACTTTGGCCCAGCTCAAAAAATATCTGTTGGATGAACTGGAATGTGGACTTCATAGAACTGGGGTAGTTGAAATGCATAGCATATGCAAGTCCAAAGAGAATGCACATAGCTTTTGGCAGGTCTTGAATGTTGGCCATCACCACTTCTCCCTCCATGATGATTTTCTGAGAGGCTGGACTGAGATGCAAGGAGGATGAGGGCACAGTACCTTCAGGTTCAACGAGGAGAATCCCAATATCAATGTTGCGGAACGAGTCATCATCATCAGAGTCCTTAATAAATGACATGAGCACAACAGAGACAATTATCATTAAACAACCATCAATAATTGATCAAAATAATGATTTCCATAAACCAATTACAATATTTGTCATATCTTCTGTTTTATCACAACATGCAGCCCTAGTTTCCTTGTGTAAATTGTGTATTAGTTTGAGCTCCACAAAAGGACACATGATCATGTGCTAGTGGTAACTGGAACAATACCGTATTCTTTCAATTGTTTAAAACTATGCTCACAGGTTTTTTTCAAATACAGGAACTGTCATCAGGGTTCCCACATCTGTCTCGGCTCAAATTTCAACATTTTTATTTACCCTTTATTTCTACAGATAGTCTCATTGAGTCACAAGAACTAATTTCAAGAGACCTGTTTAGGGAGCAAATAGTGGGGTTAAGGGCCTTGCTCAAGGGCCCAGAGTGGGGCAAATGAAGGTTGAGGCAGGTGTGGATGTTTCACCTTTTCCACCCACATTTTGACATTGTTAGTCTGGGGAGTTGAACCGGTGACTTTCTGATCACTGGCCCATATTCTCTAACCTCTGCTCCACCACTCCCTCATGAAACAGCATAGCATAAAACATAAGCATAAGAGTTTATGACATGAACTCAACACAGCATAGCATAAGACATAAATTAAAATTAAAGGGATAGTTTGGATTTTTTTAAAGTGGGGTTGCCTGAGGTGCTTACAGATGGTCAGCATGTTACCTACAGTAGATGGTGGGCAGCATTTCCCCAGTTTGGAGAAGCAGCAGGACGATCAGTGTAAGAAGATAAGCAGTGTACTTTTGTGGACATGGTCAGCAGCAGTTTGTACTTTTAGACACCGCGAAAAATCTATTTGTTTCAGTGGACGCATATTTAGTATATTTTCAGCACCTTACATTGCTGTCTGACATGACTTTTCTGACTTGAAATGTAAGTTACAGAGCTCTCTTCACACCAACCAAATGTCATAGACAAGATTAATAAATTTACCTCACAGAACACAAGAGTTACTGGTCTACCATGTCACTGTTAGTTTGTGCTATTGTGTGATTTCAGTGAATTCAGTAAAAATAACCCAATCAAACAGATCGAGGCAGCAGTAGAAGAGCAGCTCCTGTATTCAGCAAAGTAAAATGACTAACTATGCCTATGGAGTTTGGTTGGGCAGGAGCAATATTTATATAACGTATACAACAGTTATTTTATGTAAGAAGTCTGACTGACAGTAAGGTAAAACAGTGAAAATATTCTATATTAATATATAATATATATAATATAATAATAGTATAATGTACACTTCACTGGTATTGATTTTTTTTAAGTGGCTAAAACAACGTTTTTGCAGACACTGTCCACAGCAGTACGTTGCTTAGTTTCCTACACTGGTACCCCTACTGCTTCTCCAAACTGAGGTCGCGTCGACTGCCACTTACTGCAAGTAATACACTGACTTTGGATAAATAGCTCATACAACACCCCTGCAAAACATTATTGCAAAGTAAATATTAATTATTGCACAAAAATAAATTCAAGTACGTCCAATGATCCATTCGTCTGTGTATTTTCATAAACTTTCCTTGAACTGATTTTTCCAGAAACTCGCAAACCTTCAAGAATTTCAAAGACCCATGAGAACCACGTATAAGAGAAAATTCAAAATTGAGCTGTCAATGTTCCTTTAGGTAATTTTTGAGAAAATAAAATTACTTACAAAGGCTGGTTTGTAGAAGTCTGTGGGGTTGTCACCAAGAATAACAGGAAGTCCTCTGAGCACCAGTGTTCGAATATCAGTTGGCTCTGCAGTCTGTTGGGCAGTAAAATGACAAACACACATGAGCAAATGATTGCATTACACAGTGTGAAGTTCCCACAGCTTCATAAACATCAATATCAAGGACTTTTGAAGGCATTGCCTAAAATTTAAGAACACATGCATCATGGTTAATTAACGTACTGTTACAACATTGAGAAGAGCTAGCAGGCTGTACTGAAGTTCTCTGAAAGTTTTAGTGAAGTTCAGAAACTCGCAGCCTTGTTTTTCCAACCTTTGATTTAAAATCTAACATTTCAATAATCTATGGGAAGCATGAAAATGAATAGTTACACTTGAAGACATGAGCTACTGAAAACAATAGGACCAACCCTGGTCTGTTGGGAAAGCTGTGTCAACACTTGGCCAGCGTTCCCTCTCTTGGATCGAAAAATCTCGACAAGACGAGGACTATGTCGATCGATGCTCTCATAGAATTCCTGCTTGAGATTCTTGCCAACAATCCTGTTGAACTCCATGCATACCTGCAAAATACAGAGAATGTTCCAGTATCACATCTCAACAACTAATAACCTTAGCTGAAAGCACCAGTGTGAGGGCAGCAAAAAAAAAATAAAAAGCACAGGTGTATACATGGTCAGATGCAAAACGCAAAGCCCCCTAAAAAAACAAGATTTTTCTAGTCAAACCTTTTTTTTGGACAAAAAGTCTATGTACTGCGCACAACACAGGAGTTGCTTGTCTATTGCTTTGCTTGTTTGTGGTTGTGTGACCTCTGTGAATTCAAATGGACAATTTAAGCACTGATGGCTTCCACAACAATATATATTATTAAATAGCTTTGTTATTCAATTATGATTTGTAAATTTCAGCATTCTAACGTCTGTTACTTCTGTGTAGCAGACCATTGTTATAGAAGACTATTAATATTTTGTGTCAAATTATGGATTTTTGTTGGCAAGTAACCTTTTAATAAGCAGAATAGTGCACAGTGAGCAGGGCATTACTGCATAATACACCCCTTCAGGATAATCTGAAATCTGAGTCCTGCATCAGGCTGTTGGGGTTAATTTTGCAATAATGACCTGCTCACAATACAATTTCCCTTACCTAACAGATAGAGGTAGTTGTAGACAGCAACTCTCATATCCTACAAGGTAAAATTACAGTTTGTGCTGACAGTCTGGATGGGTAACAAATATATTTGGGTCCTATAATGGCATCTTCCTATTGGAAAGACAGCGATGTAAGCAAGGAAAGGTAATATTTCTGGTGAAGCTTCCATGTTTTAACCTGTAATGTTTTAACAGGTAACCCCTTTTCTCTGTTATAAACTCACAGTATTTGCACCTCCACTGCATCTTCACACAAACCTGTAAAAAAATAAAACTTTTAGCACACTTATCCATGACCATATGTCATCAAAGATCAAGGAAATATGGTACTTTGAAATATTCTCGCCCTTTAATTATTCTGGCTGAGAACAGAAATTTCAGTTTTCTTGTTTAACGTTATTTAGAGTTAAAATTAATGCAGAATGAGTTGGGCTTGCCTTTTTATCAGCAGACAATTGAAAGAGTTAATAACTTGTTATTGTCACTTTATTTTAATAGTCTGGTGATGGGGGGAGCTGGCAACAACCATAGCTCTTTACTCCTTCAGGATTTCAACGTGGCTCCAAATTATTTGTTAACTGCTGCACTATTTTACACACATAATTGTCACATATTGCTCATTTAACTAATCTCTACTAAAAACCAGCTAATGACCAAGTCCATTACATTGTCAGTCAGACCGTAATCGTATAGAACGTGAACTAGCTAACACAAGCACGTTCTTCTTTTTCTTTTCTTTAAATTGTATTATATTTGTTGTTTGGATGAAATGAAATGAATAAATAAAACATACATACATACATACATACAAGCACGTGCTGCAACGTGAAGTTAAGCTAATCTAACTATACAAATTAGCTGACTTGATACAACTGGAGCGCATTAAAGATAAAAAAATATACCACAGACAGGATTCACTCGGTATGAACTTGTGCTATAAAGGTTGCTTTCAGCAGCCTACATCTCTCCTAAAGCAACTTTCCGTAATAAACTGTGAACTGAGAAAGTTAGCATGCTCTAAACTAAATCCTAGCACACTATTCATTGAGCATTCGCGCTCACCACTCCAAAACCCTCAACTTTACCAAAACTACGATAACGGTCGGCTGTTACTGTAATGTTAAGTTACATCTGCACGTGGAGCACAGCTATCTTTTACGTAGAGAAATGTCTACAAATATCTAAAATATTTGTTACTTACCAATCCACTTTCACTCAAAGTCCGACAGTAGTAGCGACGCTGTGGTGGAACTTGCCGGAACACGTGCAGCAGGGCAGAGTTTGAATAGGCCCCGCCCCTTCATTTCAAAATCAAAACATCTTTAGTAATCTCTGCTTAACAAGATCATTACACTCTATATTTTAGTAAAAAAGTACAGTCAACTTATATTGATTTAGTAATGAGACAACATTTTTACAAAACATAAAATAATAATTAATGATTACTAAAAAGTGTAAATACAATTGATATCAGGGTTAAGAGTGTGATAGGACTCCTTCTTCAGCCTGATAGCGTCTCTCACTGCCGGTGTCCACCACCGGGTTCGAGGGTTGTCGTCGCGACAGGCCCTGACAACCTTGCGGCCGCAGCTCCGGTAAGCCACCTCGACAATAGAGGCACGAAACATGGCCCACTCAGACTCAATGTCCCCCACCTCCACCGGAACATATTCTAAGTTCTTCCGGAGGTGGGAGTTAAAGCTCCGTCTCACAGGAGACTCTGCCAGACATTCCCAGCAAACCCTCACAATACGTTTGGGCCTGCCAGGTCTGACCGGCATCCTCCCCCACCATCGGAGCCAACTCACCACCAGGTAGTGATCAGTGGACAGCTCCGCCCCTCTCTTCACCCGAGTGTCCAAGACATGTGGCCGCAGATCAGATGAGATGACAACAAAGTCGATCATCAAACTGCGGCCTTGGATGTCCTGGTGCCAAGAGCACATATGGACACCCTTATGCTTGACTATGGTGTTTGTTATGGACAATCCATGACGAGCACAGAAGTCCAACAACAGAACACCACTCGGGTTCAGATCTGGGGTTCCTCCCAACCACACCACTCCAGGTCTCACTGTCATTGCCCATGTGAGCATTGAAGTCCCCCAGCAGAACAAGGGAGTCCCCAGGAGGTGCACTTTCAAGTAACCCCTCCAAGAACTCCAAAAAGGGTAGATAATCTGAACTGCCGTTTGGTGCATAAGCAGGAGACATGAAGGGTGAAGAGCAACATCATCAGGCCAGGCAGGACTTGGTCTACACTCATCTCCAGGCCAGCGGTCACTCTTTCAGGGATGAAGATGTTCACATCCTGGACAGAGAGGAACGATGGTTTGAGAGAGGAGTAAAGGAGGCCATGTTTGTGAAAAGAAATCGTCCATCGTTAAACAGGGGTGGAGGCCTCCGGGTTCAACTGTCCCCCTCTTACAATGCTGTGATTGCTAGTATCACTCAGCCCTCTGTGAACAGTAAACAGCCATCAGTGTGCTAATGATCCATTGTTAGGCTGATGGTCCTTCTTGGGCATGTGATCAGCTGGTTTTGGTTGTCAGCAGCAAAACTGGTTGATCCACTCTGAGACGGGGCTATTTAAGAGACTGAGCTGAATACAGCTCCTCAGACTGAGGAAGTCTCTCGGATGAGAGACGAAACGTTTCTACATTTTTTTGTTGATTTGCTTTGTTTTGTTTTTTTGAATGTCCAGAGGACCAGATTTAACTTTTTTAGATTTTTCTACCTGGATTATTGAGCATGCATCAGGATATGTTGCCCTGTATTTTGTTCTGCATAAGCTCTTATAAATTCACTAGGAATATGACAGTCAATCATAGTTTCATATAGCAAATGAGAGGTACATAGGTGGTGCACTACAGATGTGTTGGTTTATTTTTTAGCACATTAAACAAATTTTTAATTTAAACACATTTTTACTCACTTTTGTAAAAAAAAAAAAGGAAAAAAAAAACTTCATAAGAAACACAAAAAAGATTAAATCATTTCATCTGGACCAGTCTCTTTAAGGGAGAAACTTTTCGTCTTCCATCCGGAAGACTTTATCAGTCTGTGGCCTGCCAACCAGATCTGTCCCTTTTTTTTAAATAAGAACCAGTTTTCACCACTTCTACCAGTACACAAGCAAGCAGCACAGGTGATCACTACTCTCAGCTATTCTATCAATAATATCACCTTTGTCCTTTTCCATCAGAACCTGTTTCTCTGTTGCCATCCAGAGAAATGCTTCAAGGTTCTCTTGACTGAGGGAGGTTATTAGGCAGTTCTTCACCAACTTCAGGTTTGAGAAGGTCCTCTCACAGGCAACCTGATTGATGGATAGTGTGAGGAGGAACTTGTAGCCCAAACCAATGATATGATATGCATCAGTAAATGGTAAATGGACTGTTCTTATATAGCGCCTTTCTATCTTATTTTAAGATACTCAAAGCGCTTTACAACACAATCTGTGTCCTCATTTACCCATTCATACAGCACTCTACTAGATCTCTACAAAGCTAATTGAACACATCATTCTAAAGAAACTAATCAGTGCTTTAGATCACATTCATACACCGATGGGACACACATCGGAGGCTATGAGGGGTTCACTGTCTTGGCCAGGGACACTTCGACATGTGACTGCTGGTGGATTCAAACCCCCAACTCTCGTATTGGAGGATGACTGCTCTAACCACTCAGCCTCAGCCGCCATCAGTGAGCAGATTGTATTGTGAAAGGAGTATATAGCAGCATACTGAGCAGTTTTTACATGTGGAACAACTTCTGCTCAACAACTCCACACTTTCATCAGTGTCCTCCATGTATTTGTCTGTTTCATCGCTAGAAGTAATGGTCCTGATGTTGTAGTTATCCAATGATGACTGTTTTAATCTGTGCACAGCTGATCAGTTCAGCCTGCAATCTGTCAACACTGGCACGTCCATCCATTTCCAGCAGGCATTTGCTGAGCTCTCTCATGGCAGTGTCTGGAAGACCTTTCTCCCTGATATCTGGGAAACGTCCTGATGATGTTGCTCTTTGGCCCAGCACAGAAGAGCAACATCATCAGGCCAGGCAGGACTTGGTCTACACTCATCTCCAGGCCAGAGGTCACTCTTTCTGGGATGAAGATCTTCACATCCTGGATAGAGAGGAATGCTGGTTTGAGAGAGGAGTGAAGGAGGCCATCTTTGTGAAGAGAACCGGTCCATCATTGAACAGACGCAGAGACCTCCATATTCAACTGTCTGTCCCTCTTACAATGCTGTTATTGCTGGTGTCACTCAGCCCCCTGTGAATAGCAAGTAGCTATCAGGATGCTAATGATCCATCATTAGGCTGATGGTCCTGCTTGATCATGTGAACAGGAGGATGTCAGCAACAAACTGGTTGATCCACTATGAGAAGGTGCTATTTGAGACTGAGTTTGTTGCAGCTCCTTAGGCCCTATTTACACGGACACGATTGGGGGAAACATGGGTTTTTTGGTATGTTAATTAGAGGAAAAGATTTGCGTTGACACGGACGGATTTTGGGTTTACATCCATCTGAAGTAATCCCTGTGTAAGGATGGCGCCCTCTGCTGGGCCTTCCTTGTCTGTTTTCCCTGTTTTCTCTGATTGTCTCCACCTTCGTATCCTGCCAGGTGTGTGTGATTGTTTCTCAGTGTGTGCTTGTATACAAGTCTACATCTTTGTATTTCTCATTGTCTGGGCATCGTCTGGTATCGTCCTGTGTTTCTGGCTTTCCTTGTGTCCCTGGTTTCCCTCGAGACATGTAAGTGTTTGATGCCACGTCAGCTTATTATTTTTGTATTATTAAAGTGCTTTAATTTCCTCCCTGGTCCTGAGTTCTGCTTGCGCTACTGGGTTCTGTGCCAAACACAAATCCTGACAGTATGCACAGACCAAGAAAGGAACCCAGCGGGCAGTTGACTCAGACAGCCCGGTGGGAGGAAGAATTAAAACATGCCAAGGAAGATGCACCCGTCATTCATTGGAGTGGGTTCTGGATCGAACCTGTCCAGAGATGGAGGCACTGAAGCCCAAAGATTGAGATCCTCCTGTCACCTCTTCTGCTGGAGGAGGAGGAACATGACAGGTCTCAGCTCTGGGGGAGCCGCCTGGCTTATAAACCTAGCTCCTTCTCCTCTCCGACACCACACGAGTTCCTTGAATGGACGCCCGAGGAGGAGGCTGAACCGGAAGAAAGGTTTTGGTTCGGGTCTGGTCCCAGCTCACACCGCCGCCACCGGAGGAGCAGATGGCAAAGAAGGACCAGAACAGCTGATCATCAGCCCCTCCTTCCACCCGAATCTTTCCACTTGTGTTCAGAGGAGCTGGAGAGAAATTTAAAGTGGGGGGGAGTGCCTGAGCCCCCGCTTGCCTGCAGGTCAACCGGACTCTCTCTCTGCAGAGGAGCAGTGGAAACTTTCACAGGGGGGGGGGGGGGGGTACCTGAGCCCCTGCTCACTCGAGGAGCGAGCAGGCTCAGTTTCGACAAAGGGTTCTGGTTCTGCTGAGGGTTCTGCTTCCACAGAGGACTTCCCTGATGTTTTGCCTGATGACGTCATTGCTGTTTCTAAACAGCTTCAAGGATTTTCTACTCTGCCACCCTCAGTTCAGACTGTTGTTACAAACAAGCAGTCTACTCAAAGATGGAGGACCTGCTTGTGTCCAGACCCAGCCTGTTACAGACCCCGGACTTCTCAAAGATGCTTTCTTTGATAACGACTCTTAAGGTACAGTACCAGACACTTGTAAACTCACCTTCTTATGTTATTGTGGGATCAGATCCAGAACCTACCAGGTCTCCAGCACCCGCAGGGTTTCCAGCACCTGCAGGGCCCTGTTCTGAGGAGGTCCTGGCGGACACTACTCACATCCCCTGTTCCGAGGGGGTCCTAGAGGACGCCCCTCATGTCTCATGTCCCAAGGGGGTCCAGGTGGACTCCTCTCCTCACGTCTTCTGCTCCAAGGGGGTCCAGGCGGACTCTGCTCCTCATGTCTCCTGCTCCGAGGGGGTCCAGGCAGACTCCTCTGCTTACGTCTCCTGCTCCGAGGGGGTCCAGGCGAACTCCTCCCCTCACGTCTCTTGTCTCGAGGGGGTCCTAGAGGATGCCCCTCACATTTCCTGTCTCGAGGGGTCCTGGAGGACGCCCTTCACGTCTCCTGTCTCGACGGGGTCCTGGAGGACGCCCCTCATGTCTCCTGTCTCGAGGGGGCCCTGGAGGACGCCCCTCACATTCCTGTCTCGAGGGGGTCCTGGAGGACACCCCTCATGTCTCTTGTCTCGAGAGAGTCCTAGAGGACGCCCCTCACATTTCCTGTCTCGAGGGGGTCCTGGAGGACACCCCTCACGTCTCCTGTCTCGAGGGGGTCCTAGAGGACATCCCTCACAATTCCTGTCTCGAGGGGGTCCTGGAGGACGCCCCTCAGGTTTCTTGTCTCGAGGGGGTCCTGGAGGACGCCTCTCAGGTTTCTGGTCTCGAGGGGGTCCTGGAGAACGCCCCTCAGGTTTCAGGTCCTGGGAGAGTCCTGGAGGACCCCTCCCATGTCTCCTGTCTCAAGAGGGTCACAGAGGATGCACCTTCCGCCGAAGACTCTGCACCTTCTGCAGAAGACTCTGCACCTTCCGCCCAAGACTCTGCACCTTCCGCAGAAGACTCTGCACCTTCCGCCCAAGACTCTGCACCTTTCACCCAAGACTCTGCGCCTCTCGCCCAAGACTTTGAATCCGCCGCCGAAGAACTTGAATCTGCAGAGGTTCCTCAGCCTGGGGATCCTGAGTTTGCTGAGGCCTCCATGCAGACTACTGAGGCTCCCTTGCAGACACCAGAGGCCTCCACACAGACCACAGACATGTCCTCGATGCCCGCTGAAGCCCCCATGTGCTCCTCTATGCTCGCTGAAGCCCCTGTGTGCTCCTTGACGCCAGCTGAAGCCCCCGTGTGCTCCTCGATGCCCGCTGCAGCCCCGTGTGCTCCTCACTGCCTCCTGTGTGTTCCTTGCCCTTCGTGGGATGTTCCATGCCTGCGGCAGTATGCTGGGTCAACCTGCCTGAGGAACCGATGATTCTCCCACTTGCCTTTCCGCATGCTGGGCAGTCATGGACCCTCGGGGTGAACTTTTCCATTGGCCGTCCACCCGAACTGTGGACCCATGCTGGACGATCTCCCGGCCGTGACCCCGAACTCGCTCCTTGTGTTGGACGGCCTCCCAGCCGCCACCCCCCCCCCCCACGAACTCGCTCCTCGTGTCGGACGGTCTCCCGGCCGCCCCCCCCGAACTCACTCCTCATGTCAGACGGCCTCCCAGCCGCCACCCCCCCACCCCCTGGACTTTTGATGTTTTCTGGTGTTTAGTCTTTGTGTTTTGTTCCCAGGCCTCGTCCTGTCGGTTTTTGGTTTCTTTTCCTTGTGTTATTCTCGTGCCCTCCATCCTTGCAGTTCCTCCCTCCGCCCGCCCTAGTTTTTGTTTTTGGGGTTGGGGGTTTCTGGGGACACCAGGGGGCGTCCTTGAGGGGAGGGTACTGTAAGGATGGCGCCCTCTGCTGGGCCTTCCTTGTCTGTTTTCCCTGTTTTCTCTGATTGTCTCCACCTTCGTGTCCTGCCAGGTGTGTGTGATTGTTTCTCTGTGTGTGCTTGTACGTCTTTGTATTTCTCATTGTCTGGGCATTGTCTGGTATCGTCCTGTGTTTCTGGTTTTCCTTGTGTCCCTGGTTTCCCTCGAGACATGTAAGTGTTTGCTGCCACGTCAGCTTATTATTTTTGTATTATTAAAGTGCTTTAATTTTCTCCCTGGTCCTGAGTCCTGCCTGCGCTACTGGGTTCTGTGCCACTACTGGGTTCTGTGCCAAACACAATTCCTGACACCCCCCAACCCCCCGGCCTATAAAACCACTAGACTAATTTATAATTGTATTGAGCGTATTGAGAGCGGATGAGTGCTGCGCTGCGCTGCACGGGAGCTATACATTTTTCAAACAACCAATTCAAAATCTAATGGGCCAAATTAATATAGCTGATTATCGACACGCTTTCGTTGCTCGGGGGTGATGCGGTGTCGTGTCGTTGGCTCTGAGGACTGTTGAAGCCGTGAGGCCGATCTTCTGGCGTCGGGTGTGTGGGCGGTGGCTGCTGGTTGACGGCCTGCCTTCGAGAGCCTGGTGGACCTGGGTGCTGTGTCGGCTTTCGGCTGTCGAGTCTGGGGCTGCTGCTGTTGTGAGGAAGTGCGGCGGTGTGGGAGACTGTCGCCGTTGGATCCGCGTTCCTGCTCGGAGCCGAGTTACCGCCGTGGATCCTGGGAGAGTCTGGGGCTGCGGTGTCTGATTTCCTGGAGTCGGACGTCCGGAGGCCGCTGGGCTGCGGTGGAGATCGAGGCGCTGGTTGGATCCGTGATCTGACATTGGCTCTTGGCTAACGACTTGATAAACCACGGCCATCGGGCAGGTGGTTTTGTGAGTAATGGCAAAATCCAAACTAAGAAAACATGATTTGACTGAACAAAACTCTGACGATATGGAAGAAATACGGAAATCTCTGAACTTTATGAGTTCAGAACTTGTGAAACTAACATCACAACAGGAACTCTTGATAGGTTTGTTTGAAGAAGTCAAACAATTGAAATTACAAATAAATCTCAAAGATAAAAAAATAGTGGAACTCGAACAAAGGATTGACGACTTGGAACAGAACTCTAGACAAGATAACCTCGTTATAACTGGACTGGAAATTAAAAATCGCTCATATGCAAAAGTCGCTGCTGGTGAAGGAATTACTGAAGATGCAACTCCAATGGAACAGATGACATTAGAAGAACAGGTGGTCTCCTTTTTACAAGACAGGGAGATTGATATAAATCATGAAGATATTTCTTTGTGTCACACCTTACCCAGCAAATCTGAAAAATCTAAACCGGTTGTTGTTGTAAAATTCATTAGCAGGAAATCAAGAAATAGTGTAATCATGCAAGCAAAAAAACTAAAGGGAACAAAAGTTTACATAAACGAACATTTAACAAAAAGAAATGGAAATATTGCCCGTCAAGCTAGGTTGTTAAAAAAACAAAAAAAAATAGTTGCGACATGGACAAGAAATGGAAAAATCTGGATTAAAGCACAAGAAGGATCGCAAGCAAAACTAATAAAAGAACTGAAGGATTTAGAAAAATTTAGATGAGTCTAGAAGATGACTAATTATAGGTCTTCTAAGATTCTCCAGATTAAAGTAGATAAAGTGAATAACCTGATGAACAAATACACTGAATTATGATGACGTACGATAAATCAGAATTCAAAATATATAATGTTGAAGAGGTGATAGATAGAAATTTTTTTCCAGTTAATAAAGCCAGTAAATATTATAATGAAGAACAGTTTAACGATGTAAACATGGCGGATGAAGGTCTTTCTATTGTTCACCTGAATTGTAGAAGTTTAAATGCAAATATATCCTACATATTAGATTATTTCAAAGGATTAAATAAAACTTTTAAAATAATAGCATTATCTGAAACTTGGCTTAATGATGAGAATATGGATAGTGCATATGTTGAAGGGTATGAATTACATCATATGAACAGAAAAAATAAAAAAGGTGGAGGAGTGGCTCTATTCATAGATAAGGAAATAAAATGTAAAGTAATCAGTGAAATGTCTACAATTGTTGATAATATGATGGAAATGATAACAATAGAAATAATCAATAAAAATGGAAAAAACATTATAATAAGTTGTGTATATCGATCACCATGCTCAAAGATAGAAATGTTTACCGATAAAATATTGGAGTTACTAGTAAAGAGCAGAAATAAAAAAGTTTTTTTATGTGGAGACTTCAATATTGGTTTAGGAAATAAAACTGATTCAAATAACATCAGTACATTCATAAATTCAATGTATAGTTCAAATTTGTATCCGTTAATATCAAATCCAACAAGAATCACAACTCAAAGTGCAACAATAATTGATAATATCTTCACAAATATAACAGATGGTGATATGGTGAGTGGTATTTTGATGACTGACATTAGTGATCATTTACCTGTGTTCACTATTTATAAAAACGATGTCAGTATATCAAAAACACTTATAAGAAAGAATAAAATAATAAACACATCCAAAAAAGCATTAGATAAATTTAAAGATGACTTAGCTAAACAAAATTGGGGAGAAGTGTATACAGACGATGTGAACAAATCTTATGATAAGTTTATGAAGATTCTTGAAGTATTGTATAAAAAAAATTGTGTGCAAAAAAATTATATAAAGAAAAATACAGTTGATCATCCATGGATGACTAAAGGATTGAGAAACGCATGTAAAAAAAGAATTATCTGTATTCTTGTTTCCTGAAATCCAGAACTCAAGAGGCTGAAGATAAATATAAAAAGTATAAAAACAAATTAGTAGGGATTATAAGGAAACATAAGAGAGAATATTATAGTGAATTATTACACAAATGTAGTGGTGACATGAGGGCAGCATGGCGAGTAATGAACAATGTTATAAAAAAAACACAAGGATAATATGGGACTTTCACAACATTTTGTGGAAAATAATGTGGAAATTCATGATGAAAATGAAATCGTTAATGGATTTAATAATTATTTTGTAAATGTTGGGTCTAATCTTGCAGCTTCAATTCCTAAAGTGGATAAAAATGTGAGTTATTTAATCAATGGTTGTGTAAACAGTCTGTTTCTAGATGGAACTCATAAAGAAGAAACAATGAAGGTAGTTCAAAAATTTACTGGCAAAAGATCTAAAGATTGTGAAGACATGGATATGATGGTTGTGAAAGAAATAATGGGTCATGTTATTGAGCCATTCACATACATCTGTAATTTATCATTTTCAAAAGGAATATTCCCTGACAGAATGAAAATAGCTAAGGTAGTTCCTCTTTTTAAAAATGGTGAAAAATGTATATTTAGCAACTATAGACCTATATCTTTGTTGCCACAATTTTCAAAAAATCTTGAAAAATTATTTGTGTCCAGATTAGATAAATTTCTTGATAAACATAATATTTTAAGTAATAGTCAGTATGGTTTTAGATCAAAAAAATTCAACATCCATGGCTCTTATGGAGTTGATAGAACAAGTTACTACAGCGATAGATCAAAAACAACATTGTATAAGCATATTTGTTGATTTAAAAAAAGCATTTGACACCATTGACCACACCATTCTACTTGAAAAATTGAAACAGTATGGTATTAGAGGTCCAGCTCTACAGTGGATATCTAGTTATCTGAGGGACAGAAAACAGTTTGTACAGATTGATGATGTATGCTCTAATCTATGCAGTATCTCATGTGGAGTACCTCAAGGTTCAGTTCTTGGACCTAAGTTGTTTATTTTATACGAAAATGATTTAATTGAGGTGTCTGGTATCCTGAAAGGTGTTTTATTTGCTGATGATACCACATTCTTTTGTTCGGGTAAAAACTTGGAACAGATGTTTGAGTTAATGAAGATGGAGTTTGTTAAAATACAAACTTGGTTTAAATTAAACAAATTATCATTGAATGTTGCTAAAACTAATTTTATGATATTTAGTAAAAAAAAGATAACTGTGGATTTTCCTTTCAAAATTGATGGTGTTGAGATATGTAGAGTGAATGAGGTAAGGTTTTTGGGTGTAATTATTGATGATAAACTGTCATGGAAACAACATGTAAATTTTGTAAAAACTAAAATATCTAAGTCCATGGCAGTACTGTATAAAGTAAGGGATCTTTTGAATGATAATGCTTTGTGTTTGCTGTACAATACTTTTATAGTCCCGCATTTAATTTACTGTGTTGATGTTTGGGGAACAGCTTGTAAAACTATAACTAAGCCTATTTTTGTGTTACAGAAAAGAGCTATAAGAATTATAACAAGAAAACATTACTGTCATCCTACAACTACTTTATTTTATAAATTGAAATTACTTAAGTTTTATGATCTGGTGGATTATAATATTCTCCTACTTATGTATAAAGCTCAGAATTATATACTACCCTCGAACATTCAAGCATATTTTGTGAAAAGGAAAAGTTGTTATAATCTAAAGGGAACAGATATTTTTGTGAAACCAAAGTATAGGACTAGTTTAAGGGGTAGGTCTACTTCAATACAGGGAATAGGTTTTTGGAATAGTTTGGATGATGATGTAAAAAAATCAAAGTCAATGTTTATATTTAAGAAAAAGATTAAGAACATATTGTTGAATAGATACATATAGATTTAAGTTAGTTAATATCAAACGAAATATAAATGGAAAAATTGTGATCAGTTATGTAATTTTGTTGTATTATTTATAGATGATTATTGATTGAATTGATTGTTTGAATTGATTTTGTTTAAGAAGGGGCAGAAATAATAAGATTTTTTTTTCTTCTTCTGCTGCCTTTCATTTTATGTTTTGTATTTTACTCTCTTGTTTTGAAATTGTTATTGTGTTTTTAATTTGAAATGAATAAATAAATTAAAATTAAAAATAAAATTAAAAAAATCAGTAGCTGATTTACTGCAGGTAATTCAAATGTTCTTAATAATGTTTGCTTGTGTTTGCTTCGGTTACAAAACAACCAACTGAGTTTTTTTTTTTTTCCTAAAAGAAGAAGGAGCTGTCCTTCCACCAAGCGGACCGGTTCTGACTCGGCCCAGATGAACTGCAGGAGGACGTCGAAGAGAAAGCTGTTGGATGAACTATTTTTTAAAAATTCCCCTCAGTTCTTTTTTTCAATCCACTGAATGTTTTAAGTTGCATTAATCAAAGGAGTGACTTCCTGAATGAGCCAGATGGACAACATGGGACATCCAGGATGAAAACAGAGGAAGAGTCCAGTTCATTAATGCAGTTTACAGTTAACTTATTTTTAATAGTGTGTTCAGTTTAATTATCAGTGTTTGTGTGACATACAGATTTGTGGTGTTGAATAAATAGATAAAATAAAAATTAAACCGGATGTCTTCATTTTCAACGTTAATAACATGCAATATGCTTAGCATAATTTGAATCACATAATTTGAATTACATAATGTCCAGATAGCTTCATTATATATCACAAACTTAAGATAAATACTGTTTATTATTATTAAACTTGTTATTTAGCACATAGTATGTTCTAGTGCAGCGCGACGTGTAATGCCTCGTTCTATAAACTGATATTAGAACTGGATCAGATGGTGTCTCTTGCAACACAGATGTTGGTCACAGTACCTGGAATCTGACGTAGATTAACTACGAGATTAAAAATATATTCCTTCAGAAAGCACTGTGTCCGCCACCATGTTGATAGAAATACAATATAGCGTCTGTCCACGCGTGTGTGTGCGCATGTGGCTTAACACAAAGCCTCAGCGGGAGATGTTTACATTATCAGCGGGGGGGTCAGCGAAAAACCTCCACTCTGGAAGGTGGGTTGAGAAACCTCAGAATTCAAAAAGGGGGGGCACTGGTGTCGTGTAAATGATCAGCAGAACCGCAGAGAGAAAGGAGCGGATGCACTCAAAATACGCTCCGTGTAAACGGCCTCTTAGACTGACAAAGTATTTTATGCCCCATTTGCACTGCTGCTAATAAGCCCCAACTCTGCACAGCCCGCCACAGACAGAACCCTTTTGCACCAATAATTTAGCTAGTATTTTTTTTGCCGATTTGAGGCTGATTCAGGACCTCTTTTCGTCCCTGCTTCTCTGGTGGGACCGTTGGAGCTGAGTTGAGCTGAGTCCAGACCGAAACGTGAATGCAGGACACTGATTGTTCAGGGGGAGGAGTCACTGGATCTCAGAAACTTTTCACTGATCCTCCATTTGCAATTTCAAGGGACGTGGAGCAGCGGCTGGATCTATGTTTAAGATTTTAAAAACAATAATGACAAAACCGTGTTTAATGCTAAAGTCCAGGCGTTTTTTGTGTTTGGTGACCAACAACAAAATTCGAGCGAGCGGTGTCACCGCGGAGGATCATACAAGCTGCCGAGTTGTTGAAGCGCGCGAGGCCGGACCTCGAGCCCCGGCCTCGCATGCTCACAAAGGCCGGATTCAAGCCCTGGCAGGCAGGAGGACCGGGATGAAGGGTGGAAACGTTTTTTTAAAAGCAATTTATGTATATAAAATAATGTTGTTGTTTTTTTATCAGTGAAGAATAAAAATAAATAAACGTGTCGGCTTTATCATGAAATCCTGTTTACACTTTGACTTTATTAAATAATCTGTTAATTAAAGTTAACTCAGCTGAAAAATCATAAAAAGACAAAATTATTGTATCTCTCAGGAATATTTCCCTCAAATATGTTTAAAGAAGAGACACAGCCTTTAGTTAAACTTTATTCTAACCCACATATGTACAAATCACAAAACAAGAATTACACTTTAAATTAAAGTTTTAAATCAAAGCTAAACTTTAAATCAAAGCTAAACTTTAACTCAAAGCTAAAAATAATCTGTATACAAGAAACAAAACCACAATAAGCTTTTTTACATACATAATTTGATGTATTTGTATTCAGTTCAGTCTTTTATAACTAGCTATTTATGAGCTGAATACAGCCCCTCAGACTGAAGAAGTCTTTCGGATGAAAGAAGAAACGTTTCAAGATTTTTTGTTTTGTTTTGTTTTTTGAACGTCCAGAGGACCAAATTTAACTTTTTTAGATTTAATTATAAATGTTTTTGTAGAATCTGATTCATCAGATTTAATTCAGTTCAGTTTATTTATATAGCTCCAAGTCACAACAGAAGTCGTCTCAGGGCACTGAACAGAAATATTCATATATAAAACAAGTTAACAGAAACATTCATATATAAAAATAATAATTCAACATTATTTTTCTGAGGAGCAGACTGCTTTGAATTTAACTCATCACGGAACTCTCATTAGCAGGACTTGGATTCTGGACACGCCTCCAAAATTGGTCCTAAAGTGCAGGTGCAAATCCAGGCTGAGCTGAGCCAGGCTGAGCGGGGGGGGGGGGGGGGGGGGGGGGGGGGGGGGGGGGGGTGTTGGGCTGAGCAGAGTTGGGGCTGATTAGGAGCTGTGCAAATAGGGCATTATTGAGACCCCATCGTACACATTTAGGCCACAGTATGTTGCAATCTCTCTTGTTTCTAAAATGCAATGAAACCTTACTTTAAACTAATTTCCATTTATGTAACTTTTAAGGTATATATCTACTACATTATTGAAACCACTGTGCAACTATATGGCTATCCTTGGTCTTGAGTTTGGACTTATGAAGAGTGTTTTGCCGTTGCAGTTTTTTAAGGCTTGGCCTGTGATGAAACTGTTTCCAGTTTAACAGTTGTGTCATTTTATTGTTGAATCACATGAAGTTAGGTCACTGAATGTCTGATTTCTTTGTTATGTAGCTTTAAAAAATTATAAAAGATGATACATTCATTCAAAAACAAAGTTGCAGTATGTAACTTTTATAAAAAAAAAATTTTTTAATAAAATTTTATATTTTATTTATTTTATTTGAGGTCTTGGTCTCGACTTGGTCTCAGACCCTAAAAGTCTTGGTCTTGTCTCAGTCTCGGTACACTCTGGTCTTGGTCTTGACTTGGTCTCGGGTTAGGTGGTCTTGAACACAACACTACTGTCAGCTTCACTCAACTCTGTGACAGACACAACCTCAGAGAGGGAAGGGAGGGACGGGGGAGCTTCAGTGACACCTGAGTGAGTCCGACACAAGAGTGGCTTGTTTATTTAAAATAATAAAGCACGACCCGAACCGAGCCTTTAGTCCAGTCCCTTGGCAGGCACTGACCAGGACAGTCCACTAGGAAATGTCCCGGCGCTCCCGATGCCCAAGCCACCCCTGACTGTGTCAGTTCTAACATGCAACTTTTTGTGACCTGTTGAAACATTGGTTATGTATTGTAACCCCAGATTCTATGAGTATAGGCGCAGCCCTTTAAGGCCCTTTAAGGCCCTTTAAGGCCCTTTAAGGGCGAAGCGGATGTTGTCCTCGCCTCACTGGGTCCATTCGAACACCGTATGAAGCAGAAGCTTGCCCAAAAAACGTCTTGTCACTCAGCTCCCCATGTACGTAATTACGCATTGCGTAATTATGTGTGCCATGCACAGACGCATGTTGTGTAACTATGTGTTCTGAAAAAACATGAACGCCCCGGAAAACTTTCAACGGGGAGGGAAGATGTTGAAAAAGGGGGCCATGAACCAACTGATTCATGGCTGAACAGTATGAAGAGATTAATAATAACAAGTGAACTGATTATAATCAAATGAACTGATTGGTAACAATAGTCATAAACTGATTAGTGACAATAGAACCAAATAACAGACGCAATTTGTGACTGATAACAACATCTCACACTGTAAATCATGCAGTCAGATGTGAGCTTAAACGGGGTTCCATGAAAACAATAATAATCATTCTGTTAGAGCATTAAGGACAGAATGTGTCATGGAACGAACTGTCACATCAAGTAAATAGGCTTGAGGCTGCACAGCTGCAGAAAGAAAAGCTTTGCAGAGAGTGGTGAAGGCTGCACAGAAATCTGTTGGAATCAGTCTCCCCACCATCACAGACATCTACACCTCCAGATGCAGGAAGAGGGCCACCTGCATCATGAAGGACCCCACCCACCCAGCACACACACTTTTTGCCCCACTCCCCTCAGGAAGGAGGTTAAGGAGCATTAAGTGTAGAACCACTAGACTGAGGAACAGCTTCTACCCTGAGGCTGTTAGACTCATGAATCTCTAACTAGAATAATCACTGTGAAAAACCATATCATGTTGCTGCTGATCTGTTTCGTGTTGCTGCTGATCTGTTTCAATGTTGATGTGTTCATGCGTGCACATCTGCTCACAGACTCATGTTCATGTTTGTGCTGATGTTCAATGTTTTATGTTATGAGTGCTTAGTGTATATTTAGTTGATGTTTTTCTTAGTTCATATCTTAGATGTTATTACTGTTTTTCTTATACATTTTATTGTTGGATGTAACTGGGACCCTGTGTACATAATTTCGCTCCACCACATGTACCACATGAGGTGCGAATGACAATAAAGAAACTCTAACTCTAACTCTAACTCTAAATAGAAACGAATAAATGAGCAGGGTGTTGACCACGTGACCACAGTGCAAATGTCCTACATTGTCATACCATTATGCAAAGCAGTCGAAGATGCAATACCCCTGGTCAAGTGTGCTCTGAGGTTGTCAGGAGGCTCTAAATCTGATGCTCTGTAGGCTTCAGAAATGGCCTCACACAGCCAATGTGACAAGTGCTGGGTGGATAACGGGCGACCTACAGATGCAGCTGTATAATACACAAACAAATGTTGAGTTTGACGCATTGCAGCTGTGCACGCTATGTAACATGTCAATGCCCGCACCGGACAGGGGGGACCCTTCAAACGAAATCGCTCTTGATTTAAAAGAGCTTGTGATGTTTTTAGGCATAAAAGCTGGGTTGGTCTTTGATCGGCTGAGCTGCCGTCAGCCTGAATTCTGAGACATGACGGAGCGACAGAAAGGGCAGATAAATCGCTCACTCTCTTAGCGGATGTTAAAGCCAGCAGCAGGGCTGTTTTAAGAGACAAGAATTTAATTGGAACCTGATCCAGAGGCTCAAATGAAGCTTTGATCAGGGCTCGCAGGACCAGCGTTAATTCCCACTGTGGAACAAGTGGGTGTGAAACAGGTCTGCGTCTTTGTACACCTTTTAGAAAACGCTTCATCGGCGGATGATTAAAAGCTGTTCTGTCTCCGAATCCTTCGTGGCAGGAAGAGATGGTTGCAGCGTATGTTTTAATCATGCTGAACGCCAAATTTCTGTCCATCAGCTGCTGCAGAAAGGACAGCACATCGCCTAGAGGACATGAGGTGGCCTCTACACCTTTCTCTGTATCCCAGCACTGAAAAGCTGTCCACTTGATGTGTACAGCGCTGTGGTAGATGCAGCACGTGAATCCTGGATTGTGCACACTACATTCTGTGGGAGACCCATCCTCTCTAAGCGGATCCGCTCAGCGGCCAGACCCACAGGTGCTGGCCTATTTCTGGGTAACTCTTGATCGCTCTTCCTGCCTGGAGGAGAGCATCCTCCCTCCACAGCAGTTTCCACGGGCGCCCCGACAGCAGGCGTTGCAGGACTGGGAAACCATGATGCATTCACACGCTTGGGGGCCACCAGGAGAGCTGTCAATCCCTCCTCCTGAACTCGGTTCGAGAACTGTAAAATCAGAGGAGGTGGAGGAAACGTGTAAAGAAGCATTTTGGGCCATGGGCTGTGAGCAAACGCATCCACCCCCCAGCGGTGGTTCGTCTCGCGGGCTCAGAGAAAACCATAGTTGACACTGAGCATTTTCTCGTGTCGCAAACAGGTCCATGTCATGTCCATGACAGGTCTTTGCCAAAATTTCTGCCACGTCTGGGCCATCAGGTCTGGATGGAAGATCCAGTCCCCGTGACACGGACCGCCCCTGGACATGACATCTGCCCCTTTGTTTAGAACACCGGGACTGTACACTGCTCTGATGGAGAGCAGATTTTGGTGTGCCCAACACAGTAGTTTTCGCGCAATGTGTAACATCTGGTCTGAGCGCACACCCCCCTGCCGGTTTATGTACGCAACAGTAACCTTGTTGTCTGTGTGAATCGAAACGTGTTGATTCTACAGCACAGGAGCAAAGTGTTGAATCACGTTCAAAAACGTGCGACACTCCAAAACATTTATGTGGGCTGATGTGTGATTGGGCCACAGCGCCCCTACAGCTTGAGATAGGCATGTCTCCCCCCCCAACCTGACAGTGACGCATCTGTGAAGACTGACACGTGTGATGTGGGTCTGCTGACGGGGGCTCCCTCCGACAGATACAGGGTGTTTTCCCAGTGTCGGAGGTCTGCTGTCACAGAGGGAGGAACAATGATCATCCATCTCTTTTGTTGTACTGGATCCACACGCAGGTGCACAAACCCCCTCTGGAGGCGTCTCATGTGTAAGAATCCAGCGGAACCACTGTGTGAGCTGATGACATCATTCCTAACAGCTTCATGACGGAAAACAGCTGTCACCACTCTGCCAGGTCTCACGTGATGGAGGTGGTCTTTTAAAGAGCCGATTCTCGTTTGTGATAAACGAGCCTGCATGGTGGTCGAGTTTAATTCCACTCCCAGATACACAATCGTCTGGGCCGGGAGAATCTAGCTTTTCTTCTAATTTATGGCGAAGCCCAGATTTAACAGGTGTGATGTCAACACCTGAGCCTGCATCGCTGCTTCCTATCTGGAGCGTGACCGCGGCAGCAGGTCGTCCAGGTAAAAACAAAACTCACATCCCTGCTCTGTGTAACGGTTGCAGGACCGTTTGCAGATACTTGAGAACGTCGAGGGGAGAGGGAATTTCGAGCGGCAACCTGTTATACTGATACTTCATCCCTTGAAAAGAGAAGTGCAGAAATTTTCTGTTTTGGAATGACCGGTATGTGGAAGTAGTCGTCTTCAGGTCAATGGAAGGCAAACCAGTCATTTCTCTGGATGTTGTCCAACAGATGTTTGGTTGTCAACATGCGAAAGCTGACAAATCCAAAAATTCTCATTTCTCCGGTCCGTTTGGGAACCATTAAGTAATGAGAGTAAAACCCTGTGTTTACTTCTCCGTAGGGAACCCTGGAGATCACCTCTTTTACTAGAAGTTCTTGGACTTCTGCATTCAGGAATGAGATTTGGTCTGGTGATGACAGGACCGTCTCTAAAATTCTTCCGAACAGGGGGTCGGGTTGCAAATTGCAACGTGTATGGATGTCATTCAGTCCACCGCCTCGACAGCCTTCATGCGCCACGGGAGTGTGATCCGTGTGACCCAGGGAGAGGCTTCCTCGAAAAGGGGTATGAACGTACCTGTGTGCTGTGCTCGGACCGCAGGCCCACCTTCATGTCTAAGTAAACCGGCGTGTGTTCAGGAGAGGCGTGTGACAACTGATGACGCCACGGGGGCGCGCATTTGATGCCACTGCGGTGAAGCGCGTGTCACTCCTGCCGCGAGCGGGGACCTGCGCTGGGCTCACTTCGCGGTCTCGCATCTATGCTGACATGAGCGGGCGGTTGCTGTGGAACGGTGAGCGCGACTTCATCCATGCCGTGCCGTTTGAGTGAAGGCTGCGAGCCCCACAGGAGCACGTGTTTTCCTTGGTGGGATGTGCGTCGCTCTTGCTGGGAACAATGGTTCGTCACTGGGTTCGTTCAGCTGTCTCATGCTTGTGCTGACATGAGCGGCCGGGAGCTGAGGAGCGGTGAGTTAAGGCTGTCAGCGCTGCGGAGGCATGCGCTTGCTTTGGTGTAGCGCATGCTGCTCTCGCTGGAAGCGAGGTTCCTCACCGGACCAGTCCTGCGGTCTCATATTAATGCTGATGTGAGCCGGTGAACGCCGGGGAACTGTGTGTGCACCTCCATCAACGTGGTGCCGTTAGGATGACAGCTGTTCGCGTCGTGTGAGTGCACGTTTGGCACTGCTCGGGTGAAGATTGTGCATTTCAGGCTGAAAACGAGTTATTTTGCTTACCATCGTTGTGTCATGCGAACATCTTGTCTCGTTTTAGAGCAGCGGTGATTTAAAAAACCCTTTATTTAAGGACACCAGCTCGCTTCGTGTGGAGGATGTGTGCACAGCCGCTGTGAGTTCATCCGAGCTTACAGACTGGCTAAGAACAGACACGTAAATCATTGAATGATGTTTTATTTCAACATTTGTGTCATCTTTACACACACCCTCCGCAGACCGTCATATTTGAATCTTTTCCCCCGTGAGCTCTGGGATTTGTTGGCCCAGGGCGCCGTTTGCTGGGGATCTCTGGGAAAACGTTGGACACTCAGTTGCCGGGATGAAGAGGGCCGGTCTCTGACGGGCGGGGCTGCGGTGAAGCTCAGCGAGACGGCCGTGGAACGTCGTTGCCACTTGCTCATTTCGTGTGGAGGATGTGTGATGGAGTCGCTGTCAGGTCAACCGAGCTGACAGACTGGCTAAAAATAGACACTTTCATCATTAAATGATGTTTTAATCCAAACTCGTGTCACCTTCACACACATCCTCTGCAAAAGCCGTCATTTGCTCTGCGATTTGTTGTCCTAGAGCACCATCTGTTGGCGGTCTCAGGGAAACGCTGAAAACTCTGTCCTCCGGCTGCGATGCGGGCCGGCAGAGAGCAAAAGAGGCGCACCGGTTGAGGATGACGTCAGCTACCCTGCAGAAGGAGCGTATGTCTCCTCCCGCCTCTGAATGTGTACGCCAACAGCGTAACGTGTTGTTCGCTGCGGCTGTCTGGAGCGCATGCTGGTGAGCTCGGTTGGAGAGCGGTGTCATCATCTGGATTACGCTAACCAGAGGTGCGGGACGCTGGTCCACCCTGGACATCTTGCTCCGAGAAAAGCCTCCGTCAGGCTCGGCTCCAGGGGGCACTGAGGGAATTTCTGCTCGGTGAAAACCCCTCTGCTCTGGTGATGGGCGCGGACTGTGAGAACCGGTGCCCCAATCTACCAGGAACCGGCTGTGGCCTCGTCCCCGTAGGACGTCCTGCTGGGAAACCGAGGCCAGATGGGATCAGGACAGCGAGCCGGAATAGAGCGCAGAAAACTTTCCCGCCGGATCATCCGAACTGGCGGAGAAGGCGCGGGATGTAAAAAAGGTCCCTTCATGTCAGCTGCCTCCTGGGTTACGCCGGGCAAACTCCAGAGGGTGACGTCGGCTGGGAGCGGTGTGATCGCCGATGTGAAACGAGGCGGGATGAGGTGAGCATTCGCTCAGCCCCCTTCCACCGACACTACTCTCTCCAGGAGGGAATGAGCAGTGGGGGCTGCTGCTGACGTGGCCTGTCCTGGAGGAACCATCTGATTCGCTCCGAGGGTTGGAGATAAGAGGAAAATTACAAGATGGCGTTGTCCAGCTTGTAGCGACCTGTCACTGAGAAATACTCCTCGGCGCTTACCTTGAAACAAGACTGCTCGTCAGCTTCTCCTCGGGGAGGAGAGCTCACCAAGACGACCGGAGGTCGACATGACGGGCCAAGCATTCTTAATAGAGGTTGGTCATCTACACAACTTTCCTTCTTCGTTCTTCTGACAGTGCTATTAGCTCGCTGAAGAAAAATGGGAGCCGATTACCCGCTCTTAACATAATTTATACGGACTGGGTGGGGCCCACACAGCAGGTGGGCGTGGACTAAATTTTTCAGTGTGATGCTTCGCATAACGGGATAAAACCCATCAGCGACAGCCTTAAAGGGCGAAGCCTATACGAAATAGAACTGAATGTTTTTACCGTGAAGTCTACCAGAACTACAGAGCTCTAAAGAAGGCAGTGTGATAAAAATCCCATTGATTGCTATTTTTCTCATGCAAAGTACTCTCTTGACCAAAGAGAACAACTTTTTATTTAAATATTTACCCCAACGTTATACATTTTTACAGTGAATAGCAGATGAACTATCATATAAAATTTGTGTTTATCATAATTTATTATTATCATATTGTCATAATTTATCTTTTAGTTATTTGAATCATTCAGGACACACTGGAGAGACTGTCTCTCTGTTGGCCTGGGAACGCCTTGGTGTCCTCTCAGAAGAGCTAGAAGAGGTGGCTCTGGTACGAGACGTCTGTGCCTCCCTGCTCAAGCTGCTGCCCCTGCGACCCGAAATCGGAACAAGCAGAAGATGATGGATGGATGCATGGAGGGATGGATGGATATTTGAATCATTCTTTATTATCTGATTGTATGATTGTTTTATTATGTGTACAATGCTTTGGTCCTGCGGATGTTTAAAGTGTTCTATATATCAAGCTGCTATGGCATCATAACACTGGAACATATTAGACTGCTATTTGAACTAAACTAGTATTTTAATTCACAGGGTTTTGATCCTTACCTTGACCCATTCGTGCACCAGTGAGAGCTTCCTTTGCACTGCCGAAGCCAAGCTCCCTGCAAACAACGCTGGCTGACAACAGGTTCCAGCGGTCATCACACACTGTCCCCCACTTGCTGTCTTTAAGCACCTCCACCCGACCTTCACCCAGCCTCGCACCTCCTTTCAGCCTCACATTGTTCTGAATAACAACAGTTGGTTAAAAGGGTCTCAGTATGCTGGCAGATCTCTATAATCATTTCATCATATCATTTTACCACGCTGTTAACTTTGGGATATTTAGTTTAAACAACATAATTGATCCACACAAACATTTGCTGATAATTAATTATTATTAATTAATTATTATTAAATATTTTAATTCCTCCACTTCAAGATTACCGAAACTTTAACTTTCTTTTTCAAGCTGCTGTTCTGCATGAACTGTGGGCCCGGCATGCAGTTGACGACAGCCGGCATGCCGCCTGTGCAGGTCGATGTGGCATTTGGCTTTCTGAACTCCATGGGGCAAGCTGCCAGGTGGACCTCAGTACCTGTACATGCCACAGAGTGAATGAAGAAGCTGTTCTTCTGACGCTCCAAATATAGCCTGAATGGGGGCAAAGACAAGAAAAAGATGAGAGACTAAATGACTCTAACAGTGTATTTAAACCACACATTTCCTGTTTCGCCTCAAATAATTACATGGTAAATGGACTGTACTTATATAGCACCTTTCGTGCTTTATACTACAATCCGTGCCTCATATACCCATTCATACAGCACTCTACATCTCTACAAAGCTAATTGAACAAATCATTCTAAAGAGACTAATCAGTGCTTTAGCTCACATTCAGACACTGATGGGACACATATCAGAGGCTATGAGCGGTTCAGTGTCTTGCCCAGGGACACTTCGGCATGTGACTGCTGGTGGATTCGAACCCCCAACTCTTGCATTGGAGGACAACTGCTCTAACCACTCAGCCACAGCCGCCCCAATTACATGACTAAATTTAATTTAGCTTGCATACAAAAAGCTAAGCTTAAATCAGGTGGTGCAGTGGTTACAGCTATTGCCTCTCAGTGAGAATGTTACTGGGTTGCCTCCCACCAGGTGCCTTTCTGGGTGGAGGTTGCATATTCTCCCCATGCATGTGTGGGTTTTCTACAGATAATCCGGTTTCCTCCCACAGACTAAAAACATGCATGTTAAGTTAATTGGTAGCTATCCTGATGCATGCTCAATAATCCAGGTAGAAAAATCTAAAAAAGTTAAATCTGGTCCTCTGGACATTCAAAAAAAACCAAAACAAAGCAAAACAACAAAAAATGTAGAAGCGTTTCGTCTCTCGTCCGAGAGACTTCCTCAGTCTGAGGTGCTGTTTTCAGCTCAGTCTCTTAAATAGCACCTTCTCAGAGTGGATCAACCAGTTTTGCTGCTGACAACCAAAACCAGCTGATCACCTGCTCAAGAAGGACCATCAGCCTGTGCACATCCTGGATAGAGAGGAGCGATGGTTTGAGAGAGGAGTAAAGGAGGCCATCTTTGTGAAAAGAAACCGTCCATCATTAAACAGGGGTGGAGGCCTACGTGTTCAATTGTCCCCCTCTTACAATGCTGTGATTGCTAGTATCACTCAGCCCTCTGTGAATAGTACACAGCCATCAGTGTGCTAATGATCCATTGTTAGGCTGATGGTCCTTCTTGAGCAGGTGATCAGCTGGTTTTGGTTGTCAGCAGCAAAACTGGTTGATCCACTCTGAGAAGGTGCTATTTAAGAGACTGAGCTGAAAACAGCACCTCAGACTGAGGAAGTCTCTCGGACGAGAGACGAAACGTTTCTACATTTTTTGTTGTTTTGCTTTGTTTTGGTTTTTTTTGAATGTCCAGAGGACCAGATTTAACTTTTTTAGATTAATTGGTAGCTCTAATTTGATTAGAGCTACCAATTAACTTAACATGCAAACCTTAGCGTAAACGGATAAATTCAATTAATACTTTGACCCTAAACCTAATTGCTGACCTAATAATGATGTTCCAGCATATTAGGACTGGGCTTTGGTGTCCATATAGGGACTACTGGTCCTGACAACACATATTATACCAGAAATGTTCAAACAAAAAGGTAACACAAACCAGGTAAACACACACTCACACGCACAAACACACACACACCACTTAAAATAGAGTGTAATGAAAAATATTCACATGTTTTTCAAGACTATAGCTGTTACTTGAGCACACAAAAACATTTTTTTATCATAATGAATCATAATTTAATGTTTACAATCACAAAATTGTGTTTGTAAAAAAACTATATGGTATTTTTTTTCAACAGACATGTATGAACCTTACTTAAGCATCTTTGAGTATTTAGAAAAGTGCTATACAAATAAAACGTATTATTGTTATTATTATTATTATTATTATTATTATTATTATTATTTGCAGAAGCATAATAAAACAAATGTTGACAATTCAGTCAAGTTTTTTGTCTTTAGATTTGGATACGAGGGGAAACCTTTGTAAGAAAAATATGTTGCTACACGTGGTTAGCTTAATTTAACAGAAGGAAACATCTATTGAAACAGCTGCTCTGTCCAAAGGTTACAATGCCTGCACCTTTATAAATAGTTTACATGTGTTAAGCTTACAATTTTAAAGCAAAGCTTGCATTTTGTAAAAATAAAATAAAAAACTGATGAGTAATCCAGTAAACAAGTGTTTTTAATCAACAATTTAGAAAACTATAAATTATTCAGTGAAAATCAGAATTAACTTCGCAAAGCAACTGGATTTGTGTGTCAAGTTATGGAAACTAAACGATTCAGAATTAAAGTACGAGCATTTCATGAATGATCGCCTGCCGCCTTTCATGTCAGTTTCAGATTAAAATGATTTTTTGTTAAACACTGATGGAGTAGTACCAACCATTTGGTTTCAAACGTGAAACTAACAACTACTCCCGCACCAAACTTTCTCACAAAACCTGTCAAATCCACTGATGTCTATCCACTTTTGAGTTTTGGCACCATCTTAAATTATGTTGACTATTAAACGTAATCAGTTGCAGATGTACATCTTTATTTTATGTTTGAAATTTTCATTAAAATGATTGATTCATGGTAAGTTTTGCTAATAGTACAGACAATGACTGTGAAACTTTTGAACTTGTACTGCCTTTGGACAGAAGCAGACTGGCTGTTTTTCTGACTATAGTATATAAAGCTATAGGCTACCTTTAGTTTTAAACTTTTATTCCAGTCAGAACTGAGAGTGGCAGTACTCCTCCTATTGATCGTAATGGGAAGGAAGTGAAGGGAAGGACTTTTAATGTTTTTTATCAACACTTTGTGAGTTGTTTTGCAGAAGGAGATCTTTTTAGAGACCAACTATTTACCCAATTAATCATTTATCCTCACATTACCTTTTGCCAGGATTGCTCTGTTTAGACTTAGAGTTAGCTTTAGCTTTGGATGGCTGCCTGCAAAATAGAAATGGGTCATACCGCACAGTTAGAATAAGAAAACACGACAACAGAGGGACACAAACACATTATAACAAAAGCTACACAATGTATGTTAAAACTGTGGTCACATTGTTTAAAAAAGATATGTCACATTCAAAGTAGCTGTTAAATTTGACCTCTAAAGGGTCCAGTTTTACAACAAAAAGCACTTAAAGTACTTTAATGTAGATGCTCAACAAAAACACTGTCATTAAACAGATGTGCTGAACTAAAGACAACTTAATGCACACACAAAAAACAAACAAACAAACAAACAAACAAACACAAATCTAACCCAGAAACATCTATGGACATGTTTGTCCTGTGCTCTTATGTGATGAACACTGGAGGGAAACGTTTGTCCATATTTCTTTGTTCAAATTGTGTTTTTTTATCTGTGTACTGCATGATTGACGTGTAGTTAGTACTATGATTGTTGTTTTTTTATTTATTTTAATGTTATGATCAACATTTGACCTTTTCACACATCACTGCTTTCTGTTTTGGGAATTACAGATAAGGAGGAGCTGTGTTCAGAAATCAAAACACGATGATTGCATCTGCTCTTTGTTGGAGGGGTTTTGACTTGCAGACCTCAAATTACAATAAAACATACTTTTTTTGTCTAGACTTTGTTTATCCATTTAATTTTGATTATTAATTTAATCAAGTAGAACTTACAAAGGTTGAATTGGGCAAACATGCTCTGTACATTCTCAGTTTTCCTCTAAAGATAAGCCAGGTGATATTGTATTTGACAAAAGTTATGAAGAAGTTTTCAACAACATTATTTAGTTATGTGTTGACTGGCTCAGCTTCATAAGAGATATAACCAATCTGCCATATATCAGACAGTGTGTAGCCTAATGATTCTAGTTGTGTGTATGAATGATTATTCAGTGTAGTCACTTTATTTGGCTCCTTAACGAGTAATACAAACATCCAACCTGAGGCTACTTAACATATTGTCAGCTAGCAACTTACAAAACAAATAAAAGCAGAGAAAGGCTAACTTCCTAAAACTCATTGTCTAACGTGGCAACAAACTCCACTCGTGTGGAAATCTGAGTAGAATAAAACGAGCAGAGCAAATGATTTGCAGATGTAGCGCTTGTCATTTGAACTTTGAACCTTGAGTCCAAGAACTACAGTGCTTTGGAAGATTTGCCCCCTTACAGATTTATTCTGATTTGTTATTTTATTCCGTTTAACTGTTTCAGATCAGCACACAGATATTACGATCAAACAAAAATTACCTGAGTAAAAACAAAATGCAGTTTTCAAATGATGATTTTATTTATTAACAGGACAAACTATACCAACTGACTTTGCTCTGTGTGAAAAAGTAATTGTACCTTTAGTAAAATCATTAATTATTAGATTTTTTTAAACGGAGTTCTGTTTCATTGCCATGTCCAGGCCTGATTATTGCCAGACCTTTAAATCAAGATCATTTTAATGGAGCCTTTACCCACAAATGAAGAAAGGTGGAGGAGGGGTGAACCTCCCCAGGATAGGCTGCTGAACTAAAATTTCCAGAACACATCAACAGTTCATCCAGGTGGTCCAAGAAGAGACTACAACAACAAAAAGCCTCACTTGCCTCAATTGGGGTCATGGTTCAAGATTCAAGCTTCTTTATTGTCATTTACATTGTGTACCCAAGGTCCCAGATAAGTTATACACCCAAAAATAGCAAAAATATAAAGTGTAAAAAGAAACAGTATACAAGGTTCTAAGATATACGCTAAACCCTAATGATGTTGATAGGAGCAGTATTGTAGGGGAACACCGCCTCAGAAAAAGAACACCTCATCTCAAACAAACATCATTCATGTGGTTTTTTGTTGTTGTTGTTGAAACTGTTTAAAATAAGATGCATCTATCCCCTTGGGAACAAACAGACATTGTTTTTGCAGTTATTTAACTCAGCTCACAAACTTATTAGTTGACACTAATGTAATAATAGAAAAACTGTCACTGTGTTAACTTCACTGTCAATATGAATTTGTTTCCCATGAAAAGGACAAATCGTTTTAATGAGAGTTTTGGTCTAACAGCTTCAGGGTAGAAGCTGTTCCTCAGTCTAGTGGTTCTACACTTAATGCTCCTCAACCTCCTTCCTGAGGGGAGCGGGGCAAAAAGTGTGTGTGCTGGGTGAGTGGGGTCCTTCATGATGCAGGTGGCCCTCTTCCTGCTTCTGGAGATGTAGATGTCTGTGATGGTGGGGAAACTGACTCCAACAAACTTCTGTGCAGCCTTCACCACTCTCTGCAGAGCTTTTTTTTGGTCCAGCTGTGCAGCCTCCATGCCACATGTTGATGCTGGAGCACAGGATGCTCTCCATTGCACACCAGTACCATCAATACATGATGAAAAAGACTAAGAGCAAAAATGGCCTCTGTGGGAGCATTCTGAGGCCAAAACTACTGGCCTCACATTTACCAAACATCTTGCTGATCCCAAGACTTTGGGGAAAGTGTGCTCTCAGCTGATGAGAAAATAATGGAATGATTTGGAAGTTTTCCCATTACAGCAGGTGTAAAACTAACACAGCTTTTTGTAAAAAGAACAGCACACCAACAGACAAACATGGTGGTGGTGTGACAGTCCAGGGCTGCTTTCCTGCTTCAGGACCTGGACAGCTTGATTTGACCATGAATTTTACTCTATATCAGAAATTCTTAAAGGAGAATATTTGTGGGCACAGGTTGTAGAGCTACCACCTCTCAATGAGCAGGTCACCCTGGTTCAAATCCTGGCTGGGGCCTTTCTGGGTGGAGTTTGCATGCTCTCTCCATGCATGCATGGGTTTTCCCCGGGTACTCCGGTTTCCTCCCACAAACCAAAAACATGCATGTTAGGCTGATTGGTAACTCTAAATTGTCCCTAGGTGTGAGTGAGAGAGTGAGGAGTTCTTTGTCTTGTTTATCTCTATGTGTCCCTGCGATGGACTGGAGACCTGTCCAGGGTGTCCCCTCCCGCCTCTCGAACAGTAACTGCTGAGTATGTGCACCAGTGACCCCTATAACCCGAAAAGGAAGAAGCGGGTAATGGATGGAAGGATGGATGGATGGCTGGATGGATGGATAATATTTGTACATTAGAAGGTGATCGGCAGCACGGTGGCGCAACTGGTAGAGCTGCTGCCTCTCAGCGAGCAGGTCCCGGTTTCAAATCTCAGTCCGGGTGTAGGGATTCTAGTTTATTTAGTTACAGGTTTATTTTCAGTTTCTTGAGTGGCAGGAGGGAACTGATTACTCCCAGCTGTTACCACTTTCTTGATGAGAAGACTCCAGTACTTGAGGCCCTGGGAAGCTTTTGGACTCTGCTGGAACATTGCCCCACTTACGCTTCTTTTGAAGACCAGTCTCCTCACCATCCTAGTTCTGTCTCTTGCCTCCCCGCAACAGAAATCTTCCCTTGTGAGTCTTCTCCCTCATTCAAGCCTCTGCACAGGACAACCAATTATCCATCCAGCATCCAGCTCAGATGTTCGCCCTACCACCTTCATTCTCCACTGTAGTGAACTAGGCCTCCGATCAAACCTGCCTCTGAAGACCTTCATGGGACAGGAACTGTTATTTCATTGATTTGAATCCAGAAATACAAATTAGCTCATCCAGAGACTTTCTAATTGTATCCTGAACTAATCAATTGAAAGAACACTCTCTTTTTATATTATCATTACTATTTTACAATGTCTTGATAATCAAAAGTGTGTTTAGTTCATACCATTTTTAAATGTTGAAGTGAACCACTCATTTTAAAT
>NC_056518.1:4536195-4543480 GCF_014905685.2 Nematolebias whitei
TAGTTCATACCATTTTTAAATGTTGAAGTGAACCACTCATTTTAAATCAACTGTGAAACAGTATTAATGATTTTTAATCTTCATTCAAATTAGAAATCAAGTTAAAAGTCTATTTTACAAAGTAATTATGCATTTTTGATCTTCTGTCTGAATTGAGAAGAGTGATGTCGGTCAAAAGTCGGAGACAGTCAAGAAACAAGTTATTGGAATGAGCTGTCGTGTTTTTAAACCTCTCAGACAGTAAATAAGAAAACTGGCACCTGTAAGTCTGTCATTTTTCCAAAATATTTTCTCGTCAGTAACTAACCGTTCTCAAAACATTCCGGCTGTTTTCTGACTTGTAATGACCCTCTGACGTCACTAAAACCACACCCCTGTTGGTTCCTTCAACCAATCAGGACTTCCTAAAAGTGACCGGAAGCAGAACTCTTTAAGAGCCCGTTAGTTCCACGGAGTCCCGCTGGTTCAGTGAGTTCCGTTAGTTCTTCTGGTTCTGATGGAGTTCGGCTGGAGTTCTTCTGAAGTTCTTCTGAGTCTCTTGGAGTACTGTGGAGTAGTTCTGGAGTTTTTCCACTGCTGAGTGGAACTTCGGACTCAGTTTTCCAGGCTGATGGAGTCATCCATCTCTGCAGGAGCCATGACGCCTCGCTGTGGCTCCACCTGGCGAATGCCCTATAACTGCTTAGGAAGTTTGTACTGTGGAACGGATTATCTCACGACTTCTGCCGAGTCGCAGCCGCCCTGAGGAGACGCTGAAAGGTAGCGTGCCAGGGACCTCTTGACCGCAGCTGACCCATTCTCCGCAAAGGTAAAGAGTCGTCACTGGCTTCACTACAAGTGTACCACGGCGAGCTGCGTTTGAAAGGAGCGTGTTGTTTTGGTCTACAGACATACATCTTCCTCCACATTTTCTCTACATTTAAACTCCTTCATTTCCCATCTTTAAACTTCTATCTTGCCAGTAATTAATCCAGATGCCTTCAGAAATGTCTGTTGTTTTTATTAAGTAAAACGTGCCAAGTTTTATTAATCAGAACCAGATCAGTCTAATCTAGTGTACAATGTTTTGATGTCAAATTTTGATTCTGTTAAAAAATGACCACATTTATTTTGATGGGTCAAAGGACATTAACGTCTCATGTCACTGATTAAACCATCGACAACACAGTACCTCTGTCACATATCTGTCAAGTAGCTCGAAAAAGAGAGAACCCGTTATTAAAATATGACTGTAGTGGAGCTCTGAAGCTCACCAAGCTAACCTAGCCTTTAGAATACTACACCACCTTCTCATCATCTCCTCCAATCTGGTTTCCTTTGTCTGGCTCACCCATCGTATCTCCCCCTGGATCCAACTCCCAAGCCTGCAAAACAAACATTCAGTCCACCCCGGAGTTCCTGCCCTGCACTATAAATAAACTCACTTAATATAAAAAAGTGCAATCTGGTCCTCTGGACATTAAAAAAAAAAAAAAAAAAAAAAAAGCAAAAAAATCTAGGTATGTTTCATCTTTCATTCAACCTTTATTTAGACAGGTAAATCCCAATGAGCATTGAGGACTCATTTACAAGAGAGACCTGATTTCAACGAAGAATGATGACAACAATGGACAACAGCGACAATAATAAACAGTTATAAACAGTCATACTCCAGTTTTTTTTTTTTTTTAAACAAATACGATGGCTAAAAAAAGTAACAAAAAACAGCTAGATTCTAAGGCGAATGTAGAAAACTAAAAACAGGAACATGTCTGCACTGGTCCCTGTCAGGAGTCCAACAGATTCTTAAAGCAACTTAGAGAGGTCAAGGTCGAGAGCATCAACTCTTTTTGTAAGTTATTCCAGGAAACAGGAGCAGAGTAGGAAAAGGCACTTTTGCCTAGTTCAGTCCTCACTGAGGGAACACACACCTTTCATCCGAAAGCCTTCCTCAGTCTGAGGTGCTATATTCAGCTCAGTCTCTTAAATAGCACCTTCTCAGAGTGGATCAACCAGTTTGCTGCTGAGAACCAAAACCAGCTGCTCACATGGTCAAGAAGGACCATCAGCCTAACAATGGATCATTAGCACACTGATGGTTGTTTACTATTCACAGAGGGCTGACTGATACTAGCAATAACAGCAGTGTAAGAGGACAGTTGAACCCGGAGGCCTCCACCCTTGTTTAATGATGGACAATTTATTTCACAAACATGCCCTCCTTTACTCCTCTCTCAAACCATTGTTCCTCTTTGTCCAGGATGTGAACATCTTCATCCCTGAAAGCGTGACCACTAGCCTGGAGATGAGTGTAGACCACAGAATCCTGGCCTGATGATGTTGACCTTCTGTGCTGCGCCATCCTTTTATCCAATGGCTGTTTAATTTCCCCGATGTAAGACTGATCACAGCCCTCCTGGCACTGAACAGCATACACAATATTACTCTGTTTGTGCCGGGGAACTGAATCTTTGGGATGAACCAGTCTTTGCCGTAATGTATTTTGTGGTTTAAAAGCCACTGGGACGTTATGTTTAGAAAATAAACGTCTCAGTTTCTCTGATACTCCCTCAACATACGAAATGACCACTGGTCTGGGTCTGGGTTCCTCCTTTTCACCTGATGGCTGACTTGAGTCCTGTTTGTGTTTCTTCTCTGCTTTCAGGAAGGCCCAGTTAAGATATCCACATTGCTCTAGAGCCTGTCTTGTGTGGGATTTCTCCTTCTGCCTGGCTCCTGAGTTAGTGGGGACGCTGTCTGCTCTGTGATACAGAGTCTAGATTACTCCTAACTTGTGCTCCAAAGGGTGATGGGAGTCAAACTGCAAATACTGGTCTGTGTGGGTGGGTTTGCGGTACACCTGAGTTTGCAAATATCCTCTATCAGAGACTGAGACCTCACAGTCCAAGAAAACCAACCTGCCATTTTTTACATCTTCTCGTGTGAACTTGATGTATGCAGGAGTAAAGGAGGCCATCTTTGTGAAAATAAATCATCCATCATTAAACAGGGGTGGAGGCATCCGGGTTCAACTGTCCTCCTCTTACAATGCTGTTATTGCTAGTATCACTCAACCCCCTGTGAATAGTAAACAACCATCAGAATGATCCATTGTTAAGCTGATGGTCCTTCTTGACCATGTGAGCATCTGGTTTTGGTTGTCAGCAGTAAACTGGTTGATCCACTCTGAGAAGGTACTATTTAAGAGACTGAGCTCAATACAGCACCTCAGACTGAGAAAGTCTTTCAGATGAAAGACGAGAGGTATCTAGATTTTTTTGCTTTGTTTTGTTTTTTGTTTTTTTGAATGTCCAGAGGACCAAATTTAACTTTTTTAGATTATTCCACCTGGATTATTGAGCATGCATCAGGATATTTTGAACCACTTTGGCCAGGATTGCCTCAAACTAGTAAGAGAGTTTGAGAAAACAGCAAGGAAGAGGGCAGACTACAGGAACCAATTGCGATTCAACCTCAGATGTCGACAAAGTGGCATAATTCCCAAGAGCCAGGAACTAAAATCATCGATCAGCGGGCACAGGGCAAGCAAGATCCTTCAGAAGGCACAGACCCAGCTGCTGAATGAACGGGTGAGACAGACCAATTTTACTATTGAGGCCTTGAAGGCCAAAGAAGAGCACATTAAACAAAAACTAACAACGTGTCTAGATCAGACCACACTTCAGCAAGTGATGGACTGTACAGATCAGGCACGCTTAGCACAGCATGTCAAGTCCAAGACTCGACAACAAAACAAGTTTAACTTACTAATAACTCATCAACACCATCACAATTCCAACAACAACACATTCAGTGTAGGACAACACTCCAGTAGTCAATTACATGCCAGGGAGACAGAAAAGTGGGTGAAGAATTTATCTGACAGACAGCTGACAGACATCATTCTCCCAGCAGACAAAGGAAGGTGCACAGTGATTTTGAACCAGAAAGACTATCATGAGAAAGTTATGACACTCCTTAGTGACTTAACCACTTATGAACCTCTGAAAAGAGATCCAGGAAGTGGTTACAAGAAGAAGTTAAAAGATTGCCTGAAAATTTTAGAGCAAGACAAGGCTATTGACCGTATTCTGTACCACAGACTGTACCCAGGAGAGGCCACACCTAGTCTGTATGGTTTACCTAAAATCCACAAACAAGGTGTACCTTTAAGACCAATTGTTAGTATGATTAACTCTGTCACTTACAATGTTTCCAAATATCTGGCATCTGTACTCATCCCTTTAGTTGGCAGCTCAGAACACCACATACAGAACACCATGGACTTTGTGGATAAGGTGAGGGATGTCATCATGGAGACTGATGAAACAATTGTCTCTTTTGATGTCACATCACTCTTTACGTGCATTCCTGTTGATGATGCAGTAGAGGTGGTCAGTTTAAGATTAAAATCAGACACCACTCTGAGCAACAGGACCACGCTTTCCACAGAACAACTGTGTCAACACTTGAAACTGTGCCTGCAGTCAACCTACTTCACATATGGGGAGCAATATTATAGGCAGAAACATGGGTGTGCTATGGGGTCTCCAGTTTCTCCTATTGTTGCCAACCTGTACATGGAGGAGGTAGAAAAGAGAGCCTTGACGTCCTTTTCAGGGACACCACCAAGTCATTGGTTCAGGTATGTTGACGACACCTGGGTTAAAATTAAATCTCAGGAAGTCCAACATTTTACTGCCACATCAACTCTGTGGATAAATACATCAAGTTCACATGAGAAGATGTAAAAAATGGCTGGTTGGCGTTCTTGGACTGTGAGGTCTCAGTCTCTGATAAAGGACATTTGCAAACTGAGGTGTACCGCAAACCCACCCACACAGACCGGTATTTGCAGTTTGATTCCCATCACCCTTTGGAGCACAAGTTAGGGGTCATCAGGACTCTGTATCACAGAGCAGACAGCATCCCCACTAACTCAGGAGCCAGGCAGAAGGAGAAATCCTACACAAGACAGGCTCTAGAACAATGTGGATATCCTAACTGGGCCTTCCAGAAAACAGAGAAGAAACCCAAACAGGACTTCAGCCAGACATCAGGTGAAAAGGAGGAACCCAGACTCAGACCAGTGGTCATTTCGTATGTTGAGGGAGTATCAGAGAAACTGAGACGTTTATTTTCTAAACATAACGTCCCAGTGGCTTTTAAACCACAAAATACATTACGGCAAAGACTGGTTCATCCCAAAGATTCAGTTCCCCGGCACAAACAGAGTAATATTGTGTATGCTGTTCAGTGCCAGGAGGGCTGTGATCAGTCTTACATCGGGGAAACTAAACAGCCACTGGCCAAAAGGATGGCCCAGCACAGAAGATCAACATCATCAGGCCAGGATTCTGTGGTCTACACTCATCTCCAGGCCAGCGGTCACTCCTTCAGGGATGAAGATGTTCACATCCTGGACAGAGAGGAACGATGGTTTGAGAGAGGAGTAAAGGAGGCCATCTTTGTGAAAAGAAATCGTCCTTCATTAAACAGGGGTGGAGGCCTCCGGGTCCTACTGTCCCCCTCTTACACTGCTGTTATTGCTAGTATCACTCAACCCCCTGTGAATAGTAAATAGCCATCAGTGTGCTAATGATCCATTGTTAGGCTGATGGTCCATCTTGACCATGTGAGCAGCTGGTTTTGGTTGTCAGCAGCAAACTGGTTGATCCACTCTGAGAAGGTGCTATCTAAGAGACTGAGCTGAATACAGCACGTCAGACTGAGGAAGTCTCTCGGATGAGAGACGAAACATTTCTATATTTTTTTGCTTTGTTTTGTTTTTTGTTTTTTTGAATGTCCAGAGGACCAGATTGAACTTTTTTGGATTTTTCTACCTGGATTATTGAGCATGCATCAGGAAACGTAACACCAAGTTAAAGCTGGATTCTGGCTGGATTTTGGATAAGAGTCGACAGATTTGACGCCAAGCGTCGGGACCGCTTTGTTTAACAGCTCCAGACCGGTCGCTGAGTGGACCAGGACCGAGTCGACGATGTCGGACTTTATTCCGTGATAATCAGTATCTGATTTACTGCAGGTAAATCAAATGTTCTTAATAATGTTTGATTGTGTTTATTTTGGTTACAAAACAACCAACTGAGTTTTTATTTTTCCTGAAAGAAGAAGGAGCTGTCCTTCCACCAGGCGGACCGGTTCTGAACGAGGCTCGGCCCAGATGAACTGCAGGAGGACATCGAAGGGAGCTGTTGGATGAACTATTTATTTAAAATTTCCCTCAGTTGTTTTATTTAATCCAATGAATGTTTTAAGCTGCATTAATCAAAGGAGTGACAGCCTGAACGAGCCAAATGGACAACGTGGGACCAGAGTCCAGGATGAAAACAGAGGAGAGTCCAGTTAATTAATGTAGTTTACAGTTAACGTTTTTAAAAGTGTGTTCAGTTTAATTATCAGTGTTTGTGTGACATACAGTTTGTGGTGTTGAATAAATAAATAAAAATTAAACCTGATATCTTCATTTTCAACTGTAGTGTTCACGCTATATGCTTAGCATCATTTTAAATTTGAATTACATAATGTCCAGATAGCTTCATTTAGCTCAGAGCTTCATTATATCTCGCACACTAACATAAATACTGTTTATTATTATTAAACTTATTATTTAGCACATTTAGTATGTTACAGTGCAGCGCGACGTGTGCGAGTGCCTCATTCTATAAACAGCAATATTAGAACTGGATCAGATTGTGTCTCTTGCAAAACAGATGTCGGTCACAGCACCTAGAATCTGACGTAGATTAACTATGAGATTAAAAATATATTCCATCAGTCGTAGTTCAGAAAGAACTGTGTCCGCCGCCATGTTGATAGAAATATAGCGTCTGTTCGCACGTGCGTGTGTGCATGTGGTTTAACACAAAGCCTCAGCTTGAGATGTTTACATTATCAGCAGGGGGGTCAGCGAAAAACCTCCACTCTGGAAGGTAGGTTCAGAAACCTACGGATTCAAAGAGGGGGGCCACTGGTGTCGTGTAAATGATCAGCAGAACCGCAGAGAGAAACCTGCGGATGCACTCAAAATACACGCCGTGTAAACGGCCCCTGAGGAAGTCTTTCAGATGAAAGACGAAAGGTATCTAGATTTTTTGGCTTTGTTTTGTTTTTTGTTTTTTTTGAATGTCCAGAGGACCAGACTGAACTTTTTTAGATTTTTCTACCTTGATTATTGAGCATGCATCAGGATAAACTCACTTAACTTTTATTGTTGTTGGTCTCGTGTTTTGGTCGACTCCTGGGTATCCATAGAAACTTACCAAAGAATGTGACAGAATGTTCC
>NC_056518.1:4543580-4547478 GCF_014905685.2 Nematolebias whitei
TTGTACTAAATCAGAAAATAACTGCTCTCTTATTTCAGGCTCAAGTAGTGAACAATTCGCCTCCAGTTCCCGTTCTGACACCCAGCGCCAACACTACGGTAACCCGTGAACCTGATATTCGCCCCTCTGAGTTTTTTGGTAAGACTAGTGATTGTGGTGGCTTTATTCTCCAATGCAGACTGGCCATTTGCCACGCCACTATCACTTATGCCTCAGACGTGTTCTGCATAACATTCTTGATTAGCTCACTTAAAGGTATGGCTCTGCAATGGGCTAAGGCTTATCTCAATTCTCATGATATTGAACTTTTGATACCTTTCTTCAGGAGTTACAGTGAGTTTTTGAGTGTCCTTGTCACCAAGAGGAGGCTTCCAAGAGGCTACTAGCCCTTCGACAAGGTAAACAGTCCGTAGCGGACCACTTTATTAACTTCCGGGTCGCAGCGGAAGAAGCCCGCTGGGACAAAGTAGCATTAAAAGGAGTGTTCGTAAGTTCTCTGTCTGATGAAATAAAGGATCAACTGGCCACTCATGACAAACCGGATTCCCTGGATGATATTATCAACTTGGCGATTCGGATTGATGGTCGACTGCGGACACGTCAGCAACATAGAAACTACAGATCCCATTATGCTCCAGCATCTGAGCCATTCCCATTTCTGGGAATCAGCCTCCCTCCGTCCAATCCCCCTTTACCAGCTTTGACAAGCTCTGAAGTAGAGCCAATGCAAATTGGATGCACACGGCTCACACCAGAGGAGAAGAAACGCCGGATTACAGCTCGGGTCTGCATTTACTGCAGTAAGCTAGGCCACTTTATTGCAAACTGTTCAGCGAGGGGAAAAGGAGAGGCACACCAGTAGACCAAGAGATGGTGGGCAATTCAATATTTTCTCCTGGAAATAGGCTTGTTTTACTCATTACCTTATTAATCAGAGACATTAACCTTCCTGTTGCTTCTTTATTGATTCTGGTGTTGAACAGAATCTCATTAGTTCTGAGTTGGTAGAACACCTGAACATTCCTGTTGTTGCCTTAAATCACCCAGTGACTGTTTCTGATCTCGCAGGGAAGACCATGACCACCATCACTCACAAGACTGCATCTTTGCATTTCATTGTCTCTGGCAATCACCGTGAAGAGGGTGAGTTTTTTTGTATTTTCTTCTCCCACCTCTCATGTTATATTAGGATACCCTTGGTTAATAAAATACAATCCTACTATTAATTGGATGGAGAAGATCCCTACCTGTTATCATGATCTCACCCCAGTATTCAGTAAACAAAAGGCCCTCTCTTTACCCCCACACTGACCTTATGATTGCTCAATCGATCTCCTTCCTGGTGCCCCTCCACCATCCAGTAGATTCTATAACTTATCTGGCCCAGAAAAAAAGGCCATGAGGAAGTACATTGAGGAATCCGTAGTTTCAGGTATCATCAGGCCATCCACCTCTCCACTAGGAGCAGGTTTCTTTTTTGTAGATAAGAAGGACAAGACCCTTAGACCCTGTATAGACTACAGAGGCCTGAACCAGATTGCGACAAAGAATAAATACCCTCTGCCCTTAATTGATTCTTTTTTTTTTTTAACAAATACACTCTGCCATCATATTCACTAAGTTGGACCTGCATAACGAATGCCATCTGGTGCGCATGAGAGAGGGGGATGAGTGAAAGACAGCCTTTAAGACGCCCTTGGGCCACTTTGAGTATTTGGTTAAGCCATTTGGCTTAACTAACACCCCTGCTGTTTTCCAGGCATTGGTGAATGATGTTCTGAGGGATTTCTTTAATGTTTTTGTATTTGTCTACTTAGATGGCATCCTGATCTATTCTAAGAACCCCCTTGAACACACCAAGCATGTTAGATCAGTACTCCAGAGACTAATGGAAAACAAGTTGTTTGTCAAGGCTGAAAAATGTGACTGTCATGTGCCCTCTGTGTCCTTCCTTGGCTTCATTTTTGAAGGACTGGTTCAATCTGACCATGAGAAAGTAAAGGCAGTCTCTGAATGGCCTATTCCCAAGAACCACAAACAATTGCAAAGGTTCCTGGGTTTCGCCAATTTTTATAGACGCTTTATCAAAGACTATAGTCGTATTGCCCTCCCTCTCACTCAACTTACCTCTACCCTTAGGACTTTCTCCTGGTCTCCTGAAGCTGACATGCATTCCAAAAGTTAAAGAAGCTTTTTGTATCTGCTTCCATCCTCTCCCAACCAGACCCAGCTAAACAGTTCGTCCTTGAAACCGATACTTCTGATTCTGGGGTCGGGGCCGTCCTCTCGCAACGAGCTGAGGATGATGGTAAATTACAACCATGTGCGTTTTTTTCCCCGATGTCTGTCCTCAGCTGAGCAGAATTATGATGTGGGTAACTGTGAACTCTTAGCCATAAAACTAGCCCTAGAAGAATGGAGGCACTGGTTAGAGGGAACTGAACATCAATTCATCATCTGGACAGACCATAAGAACCTCGCTTACATCCAGAATGCTAAGAGGTTAAGTACTTAAGGCCCTGGGAAGCTTTTGGACTCTGCTGGAACATTGTCCCACTTACTTTCTTTGTGAAGACCAGTCTCCTCACCGTCCTAGTTCTGTCTCGTGCCTCCCCGCACCAGAAATCTTCCTCCGTGAGTCTTCTCTCTCATTCAAGCCTCTGCACAGGACAACCAATTATCCATCCAGCAACCAGCTCAGAGGATTGCCCTACCACCTTCATCTCATTCTCTCCTCCAATCTGGTTTCCTTGGTCTGGCTTGCCCATCGTATCTCCCCCTGGATCCAACTCCCAAGCCTGCAAGACAAACATTCAATCCACCCCAGAGTTCCTGCCCTGCACTATAAATAAACTCACTTAACTTTTATTGTTGTTGGTCTCGTGTTTTGGTTCAACTCCTGGGTATCCATAGAAGCTTAACAAAGAACATGACATCAGGGGCCTTTCTGGGTGGAGTTTGCATGTTCTCTCTGTGCATACGTGGGTTTTCTCCGGGTACTCTGGTTTCCTCCCACAGACCAAAAACATGTATGTTAGACTGATTGGTAACTCTAAATTGTCCCTAGGTGTGAGTGAGAGAGTGAATGCTTGTTTGTCTCGTTTGTCTCTATGTGTCCCTGTGATGGACTGGAGACCTGTCCAGGGTGTACACCACCCCTCACACAGTGATTGCTGGACATGGGCACCGGTGACCCCCGTGACGCAAAATGGAAGAAGCGGGTAAAAGTTAATGGATGGATGGTGATCTTCAGCTCTGCAGCAGAACAAACATCAGTAAAATTCCTCCGCAACCATGTAAAAGACTCACTGTCCGTTATCTCAAATGCTTGATTGCATTTATTGGTGTCTAGTGAGGCATGACTAGTTATTACTGTAGGTTTAGGGGAAATATGTTTTTGCATAATGCTAGGTTATTATGTGTAGTATGACATATCCTGAGATATATTCATCAATTAAACGGGTTCTTTCATTTTTCTGGACTGTATAACATACGTGCATTGAATTTAATAAAATGTGGACGTGAGACGTTAATTATCTTTGACTCACCAAACGAGTGGGTCATTTATTAACAGAATCAAGTTTAACACATCACACATTTACATTAATTGGCAAGAATTGAAAAATAACGACAGCTTATTAACCAGTTTTACAGGAGTGAGAACAATACGGCGATTGTTTTCCTCACTTTCAGCAGAACAGACGTCAAATCACACGGCGGTGATTGAAAACTTTGCTTCAGACATTTCTAAAAATATCTGTAATGATTTTTAGCGGATAGAAGAATTTAAAGATGAAAAGATGAAGTTTATCTGAGAGAGATGTGTGAGGGAATTTGTCTGTTTTAACCAGAACATGCACGCTCCTTTGGAAATCAGCTTGTCCCAACAGTACACTTT
>NC_056518.1:4547578-4563423 GCF_014905685.2 Nematolebias whitei
CTCGGGAGTCGTGGTGTTAGACATCCAAAACAGACTTTTGTAATTCCAAGAATCTCCTCTCGTGGTTTAGTGGCAGCTTACTGAGCAGCTGCATTCCAGCATTCTGCATTCTGGAACTGCAAACTCTCTGGAACTGCTACTCCATCTTCAAGACTGGCACGATTCAAGCCTGAACCTCGAGCTGAACTCTTCTGGTTGAACTAGGAAGTGCCAACATTTAAATGGGCTCTACTTCCGGTTCATTTGAGAGCTTCTGATTGGTCGATGGACCCAAACAGAGGTGTGTTTTGTGGTGTAAGGTGTTATGAAAAGTCAAGGAAAAGATTAAGATTGTTTAAGAACAGACAGAAAGATATTATGAAGAAACCAGACTTCGTGGAGTCTCTACTCCTAGTATCTTGCTGTAAAAGTTAAACATGACATTTCTTTTCAGTAAACCTTCAGTTGACCGAAGCTTGAACTTCGACACACTTACAAACTTTGCTCATTGAAGACAGAAAATCAGTCAATGCCTCAGTAACCTGATTTCTTCTTTGAATGAGGATTAAAAATCATTATACTGTTTCACAGTTAATTAAAATGATTAGTTCACTTCAACATTTAAAAATGGTTTGAACTAACACAATTTGATAATCAAAACATTTGTAAAATAGTAATGATCATAGAGAATTGTCTTTTTCCACTTGATTAATTCAAGAAAGAAAGTCTCAGGATGGGTCAACCTGTATTTCTGGATTCAAATCAATGAAATGACAGTTTCAGTCCCATACGGTCAAGTTTTGACATCAGGTCAAGTTTACTACATATGAATAGCTTTTTTTCCTTGAATAAATGAAATTGTACAGTAATTTCAAAACTCCTTTTTGTATTCCTGGAAGTCATCTTTGTCCTATCTTAACATTTGTTTGCCAATCTGAAACATGTACATGTGGAAAAAAACAAACAATATACATTTATAAGGAGGTGAATACTGTTTCACAGCACTGCACTTTAGGAGTCCAGTTACTCATTCATACATGCCACAATGATGAGCCAGATGTACAAGTGATCTGAAAGATTAGAGGGACTTAAAGGCAAAAGTTGGGACCTTATTTCTGGCACTGTACAAATAATCATCAATAAAATCAAATGACTTTAATAGTTCATCTAATAAATGGGTAGGCATTAATTTGATATTAATATGATATTTTTTGATAGAAATCTCACTTTGTGTTTTACATTTTAGCTGGAACATTTTTATTATGAAAATGGTCATGGCAATATGTCAGTTTTTTTCTGTGCAATGGTAATGTTACAAAAAGTAATCACACAAAAACTCTACAACTATGTGGTTTACCTCAGTGAAACAGAAATACACCATAACACCAACCACAGTGCAGTAGATGCTACCATGGCAAGAGTTTGTGCCACCATTTTGGTAGGTGCTATGTGACATAATTTGTTACAGCAAGCACGACAACAGATCATTAACATCTAAGTAGTTAAACTTAACACAGTTTAACACACAGAAGGTGTTAATGTGTCGTTCTGACACGTAAACAGTATAGTGGTCAAAGTAGCACCTGGTAAGATGGCAGACACAAATCACACCTAGCTGGCCACTAAAGTGTATTTCTTTTTCAGTAGTTCACTAATTTACGTGCTGGATTTTCTAAATAAATTATTTAGAGAGAAAAGAACTAAAAACAAAAACATGAGCTATATGAATATTGTCTACTCTAACAGGAAACCCACTGTCAAAACCACTGTGGAAAAAGAATCACACGGAGTGAGACGGTGGGTTTTCCTGCATTAGTGTACCTTCCACCCGCTGACACAGTAACCTTTGGACTGGAGACTTTCTCAGCTGCTCGCTTTTTCAGACCTCTGCAACAGTGAAACAGTAAAATTCCATCACATACAGGAGAGAAACTACAAAACACCCTTAAACTGGGCACTTTGCATCCAGACACATAAAACTGCCTCTGTGCTGCAACAACCAGTGGTGAACAAAATTTTGGGCATTCCACAGGTCTCCTATATATCAAATTACAGCTCTCATGTTACCCAGTCCTGTGTTTGACTCAAGTGGCTATTCTTATTCAGCATCCAGCCTTGTCCATAAACTGATTCCTCGACTTCAGATCATTCCCCATAGCATCACACATGCCTGAGAGGAAACATAAGTTTCCCCTCGTGCTCCTGTGAACCATCTGCAGGGAATAAATAAAATCACTCAAACTGGAGAGCTGCCAGGAATGTGTGCACTCCACTGAACAGATAAAATGGAAAAAGTAACAGGCGAGGTGGTACTTCACACAACCCACTTCCATTTTGACACCAACGAGGCTAAAGAATACTCAGTCTAACAGTGAATAGTTTTTCTAACTGTTGCATTTTATCTTTACACATTATTTAGCTGAGATGGGAAAACACAATTTGGATGCGAATAATTTTCTGTTACTGCTGTTAATTATTCTTCTTCAGCTTCCTCTACAAATAGCAAAACAAAAGACAAGAAGATGGCCTATAGACACATGAAAAAATGAACCCAGATTTATTTTTCATCTGAAGGGAAAACATCCACACAATGAAAAAGAAGAAATGGAAAACAACAATCAGATGCTCGAACAGTAAATCAGACTTTTGGCAGATAGTAAAGAAACTCTGTAAACATTCCTTCTGGTCTGATTGAAGTGGTTCCACTTTCCTTTACAGACTCAGATCACGAGAAGAACAGAAACAGCAGCAGATTTATTCTGACAGTGATCATGACGAGCAACTCTGAAGAACAGTGGAGTCCAACACATATTGTTGGCCTTAGACAACAATCATGATCAAGAAAAAACCTGCACACTCATGAATGATATACAGTACTTTATTTTCTTGCTGAGAGTGAAATTAGATCATTATGGTTAGATCTAGTTGTTTCACTTGAAGCCAAAAAACAGAAAACATCAAAGATATAGGCAGTACTCTCTGAGCTACTACTGCTGGCAATTACACCAGAATAATATCACAAAGATTAGAAACATCTTGTCCAAAAATGATGCAGAAAAGCTCATCCATGCACTTACATCTAGGTTGGACTATTGCAATTGTTAATTATTTTGGTGTCCAAAACTTCTTTAAAACGTCTTCAGCTAATCCAAAATGCTGCTGCTGGAGTTTTAATGAGAGTTGATAGGAGAGATCATGTTTTTCCAGTTTTAGCTTCTCCTGAGAGTGAAATTAGATCATTTCACTCTCAGGAGAAGTTAAAATTGGAAAATATTTTCTCCCTATCAAATTCAGAATGTAATTCAAAATCTTACTTCTAATATAGAAAGCTCTTAACAAGCTCTCCGTCTTATATTACAGATCAGAATAAACTTTATTGGCATTGCACCGAGATACATCGAGAATATGTACGTGCAGTCGTCCGAAGATGGGCGAAGTGCACAAAGCTGCGGCTATAAATAATTAGCGCGGCCCTCATATTCTTATTCAGAATAATATTTTGCTTAGATGAGAAAAGGAAAGAAAACATGAGGAGAGACGGTATAAAAAAAAAAAGATCTCTCAATTTGAGGCATCAAAAAAACCTACCACAGCAAAGCAACATAAACAGACGTTATGCATGTACTTATAGGCGGTGAAAACATTGAATTTTTAAGGGAAAGTCGTAGCATAGTCCAGAGGCCCTCCCCCTCCCCCCCTCCCCCCCCCCCCCCCCCAGTCATTGTCCAGATAAGAGGTGACATTCATCTTCAGCTCAGTTGAGGTTCTGTTACATGTCCACGGCCTTGGGGAAGGGAGGGGTGAGGAAATAGTCAAAGCATATTTGTTGTTTTCAAAACATTCCAGGAGGAGTTGAGATAAGTCCAGCATCAAGGCCACAATTTGGGTCAGGCAGAACTCGTGATTTGTTGTTTCTGCTTTTTTAAAGTCTCGCTGGTACATATTCTCTGATGGAACTCCAAAACAGCCGAATTGATCCTTTACTCCAAAAGTCGAGCTCACAACTTCTCCAGATTATTCCCACCATTCATGAGTGCTGCCAGGAAGATCACAGTCCTGATAACAGCTGCTCCAACTTTCTGTCGCAGCTTCCCACATTCAGCCTGAGCACTGTCAAGCTTCAACACATCCACATGAATTTGTAGACAATCCAAATTTCACCAACCCAAACAGCAAAAACCAGTTGTCACCATGAATCCAATTGGTTTCCGTCGAGGTAAGAGGGTCCTCCTTACCCTGACTCCTGTCGGGAGAAGTTGATTGATTTTGTTGAGAGACCAGCTGATCCTTCGAATTAAGAGGTATGCAGAAAAAAAAGAGGCTTTTTAAGGGTTCACAGGACAAAAGAGTGCAGCAGGGAAGCAGGTGGTGGGGGGAGAGAGGGAAACACGTCTGGTTCCACCGGAGCATAGAAGGAAAAAAATAAAAAAAATAAATTACAGATATTATTGTTCCATATTTTCCTAACCGAGCACTTTGCCCTCAGACTGCAGGTTTACTTGTGGTTCCTAGAGATTCCAAAAGTAGAGGCAGAGCTTTCAGTTACCGGCTCCTCTCATGTGGAACCAACTTCTAGTTTCTGTCCATGAGGCTGACACATTGTCTACTTTTAAGATTAGGATTAATGATAAATCCTATAGTTAAGGATGACTTCGGGTTCCTGAACTATCCCTTAGCTGTGCTGCTATAGGCTTAGACTGCTGGAGGACAAACTTATACATATATTCACTCTGCTGCTGTCTTTACTTACTCTACTCAACCTTGTATTTTTTCCTATCCTTGACATGTGTTTTTTGTCTTTCTTCCAATAGGAGGTACACCTGCACCTGCCATTCTGTGTTTGTTTGTCTCTCCTTTCTGTCCTCTCATACCCAACCAGTCAAAGCAGATGGTCGCTTGTCCTGAGCCTGGTTCTGCTGGAGGTTTCTTCCTTTTAAAAGGGAGTTTTTCCTTTCCACTGTTGCCACTGTGCTTGCTCAGGATGGGCGACTGCAACGAAGCCAAGATTCAACTTGACGGCTGGATTCTTTAGAGAACTTTACTAATTGGCTTTTTTATGTATGTGAATGTTTCTTTACAATGCCCTGAAACAACTTTCCGTAGTAATTTGGCACAAGTGTATATAAATAAACTGAATTGAAAATTGAATTGAACCAGTTGATGAGTGTGTAGGACGGTGGCACAACTGGCAGAAATGCTGCCTCTCAGTGTGCAGATTCCCAGTTCAAATCCCTGTCCAGGGGGATTTCTGGGTGGAGTTTTCATGTTCTCTCTGTACATGCGTGGGTTTTCTCCGGGTACTCCCATTTCCTTCCACAGACCAAAAACATGCATGTTAGGCTGATTGGTAACTCTAAATTGTCCCTAGGTGTGAGTGAGAGAGTGAATGGTTGTTTGTCTCATTTGTTTCTATGTGGCCCTGTGATGGCTCTGTCCAGGGTGTACCCCACCTCTCGCACAGTAATGGCTGGACATGGGCACCAGTGACCCCCGTGACCCAAAAAGGAAGAAGCGGGTAAAATAATGGATGGATGGATAGTTGATGGGTGTAATTTTTGAATATGTTCAAATATTTTGTGTAATGAGTGGTGTTGCAGACGTTAATTCAATTCAATTCAGTTTATTTATATAGTGCCAAAACACAACAAAGTTGTCTCAGGGCACATTACAGGAACATTCACATACATAAACTGAACTTTTGCCGGTGGATTGTGCCTTTTTTAATGCTCCAAGGACTTCTGGTAGGGGTGGTGGATTATTAACAGTTTTTTTTTAACTCTGGAACTACAGACAGCTACAGGCTGTAGCTTTCAGAGGTTTGAACTGCTGCATTTTGAGTTGGGCCGTTCCAACCCGACACTATGCAGCGTGATCTACAGGCCACCCTCGTACAACAAAAACTTCATAATCGAATTTTCTGACTTTCTGTCTGGAATACTGCTCAATTACAATAGGGTCTTGATTTTCTAGAATTGCGCTGCTCAAGATGGCTGCATGTTGGTGCAGCTCTGTTACTTTCATTCTGAGATTTTGCTTTTGGAAACTTTAATTCCTCTTTTTCTGGATGTAAATCACAAATTTTTGGATGATTGTTTCCTCTGGTATCAGATGCTGTGCAGCTGGAAGGATTTTTACTGAAACTGTTTTAGTTTTGGACACTTGTTATGATGCGTAACCATGGCAACAAGGCAGTTTTCTACAACCAACAGCAGCAGATTAACATCTCAAAAGCTCAAATAATATCTCAACTACAGCCCTAAGCCTGATTTGAAAAGGATGTTCTGTGGACGCATTCTCATCTACCTGCAGCTGTGCTCGAGTGCCTGACCACTGAGATCCTGGAACTAGCAGGAAACACGGCTCATGACAGCGGAAGGACAGGATCGTCCCTCGGCACCTGCAGCCGGCTGTCTGCAGCGATGAGGAGCTCGGCAGACTGCTGGGAGGAGTGGCCATTTCTCTGGGAGGAGTTCTGCTCGGCATTCAGGTGGTCCTACAGCCCGGAGGAACCGAGAGGCCAGCTGAGTCTGGGTGGACGGACCGGACGGCATTTGCAGCCAGTTTCTTAGGATCCACTCTGGGATGGACCTTTATAAGAGATCCTTCCTGTCTACAGCCATCATTATCTATAACATCTCTTAATGAATTGAGGATAACGAGTTACAACAACAAATAATTTCCCTTTGGGATTAATAAAGTATTTTTGAATTGAATTGAATTGAATTCTGGGGGACTTTAATGTACATGTTTGCTTCCCTGAAAAGCCTTTGGTGCAGGAGTTTCTAAATCTGATCCAGACTTTCAACCTTATGCATAATGTTGTTGGTCCAACTCATCAACAGGTCCATACACTTGATTTAGTTCAGTCTCACGGTTTATCTGTGGTTGTTAATCTGGAAATTGGGGATGCTATTATTTCAGATCACAAACCCATTTCATTCAAAACCTCTGTTATTCATGAGTCTAAATCCCTCGCTCCAGCCAAGAGTTGTCAGATATTTAACTCTTCAACCGCTGCTCTTTTTTCCTCTGCATTCATTACTGATGCTGCCTCAGTCCCTGAAACCTCTGCCTGTATTAGTACGCAGGAGCTGCTCAGTAGGCATGATACAACCTGCTCTAAGATCTTAGACCTCGTGGCCCCACTAAAAATCAGGCGACCAAAGCGGACACCACACCCCTGGTTGAACGCGACCACTCATGCAGCCAGATGTCTATGCAGGAGAGATGAGCGTAAGTGGAAAAAGGACAAATTACAGGTTTCTTTTATTATGTTAAAAACATGTTTGAAAGATTATCAGAGCATTGTTAACTCTGAAAAGAACAAATACTTCTCCCAAATAATTGCTTCAAACAGTCATAGTCCCCGTGTTCTTTTTAATATCGTACATTCCATTTTAAACGTGCCTTGGTCTGCCAGCTTGGAGGCCTCTGTTGACATCTGTAACAACTTTACCAGATATTTTGCTGATAAGGTAGAGTTGATTAGGTCATCCATCTCTCAATCCACAACTGACGCCTCTGTCTTTGTCCCTTGCTCAGCTGTCTTCAGACAGTTTGAACCCATTTCACTCCCATTTCTAAACAAAGTCGTTGGTCAGATGAAACCCTCCGGTTCCCCCGCTGACCCCATTCCTGCATCGTTTTTCAAACAAGTTCTACCCAGGATTGGACCCTCTGTTCTTACTATTGTAAATAGTAGTATTGTGACAAGTGTGGTTCCCGATGTTTTCAAACATGCAGTAGTTCATTAAGTAATTAAGAAACCTGGACTTGACCCTTCGACTTGCTCTAATTTCAGACCAATCTCGAAACTTCCCTTCCTGTCCAAAATCCTGGAGAAAATAGTTTTCATTCAATTAAACAAGTTTTTGAATGAGAACAGAATTTTTGAGATTTTTCAGTCTAGATTTAAGCAACTCCACAGCACTGAAACAGCATTAGTGAGTGTTTGTAACGATATTATGATATCAAATGATTCTGGTCAATTTGTGGTACTTGTGCTCCTGGACCTTACAGCTGCTTTTTATACGGTTGACCACAGTATCCTTATATCACAACTGGAACAGTGGGTTGGGATTACAGGTGCTGCATTAGAATGGTTCCGCTCATACCTGAGTGGCAGGAGTTTTTGTGTCAAGGTTGGGAATAATGTATCCGCCTCATTACCTCTTTCTTGCGGGGTCCCACAGGGTTCGATTCTTGAACCTCTTGTGTTCTCACTTTATTTGCTCTCACTGGGGTCCATCCTGAGGAAACATGGTTTTTCATTCCATTGTTATGCTGATGACTGTCAGATCTACCTGCCTGTGAAACCAGCAAGTCATGGGCTCAAAACTCTGGAACAACCTGTCCCCCAACATTAGCCAGGCCACCTCCATTCCTCACTTCAAATCCCTGCTAAAAACACATCTGTTTTTGCAGGCATTTCACACTGTGTAAACTGATTTAGTGTTTTTTGTTCTGTGAGCCTATGTTTTAAATTATTTTTATTAATTCTTCAGTTATTATTATTAGTGTATTGTAATTTTTTTCTCTTTAATTTTACTCCCATTGATTGTTGTTGTTAAGCACTTTGATAACAGGTTCTGTTTTAACTGTGCTCTATAAATAAAGTTGATTAGACTTGACTTGACATAAAAGCCAATTAGTAAAGTTCTCTATCTAAGGAATCAAGCAGACAAGTTGAATCTTGGCTTCATTTCAGTCTCCCATCCTGAGCAAGCACAGTGGGAACAATGGAAAGGAAAAACTCCCTTTTAAAAGGAAGAAACCTCCAGCAGAACCAGGCTCAGGACAAGCGGCCATCTGCTTTGACTGGCTGGTTTGAGAGGACAGGAAGGAGAGACAAACGAACACAGAATGGCAGGTCCAGATATAGGTTCAGGTGCGCCTGAATGACAAAAAAACACATGTTAAGGATAGAAAAAATAATTACAAATACAAAACAGGTTGAGCAGAGTAAGTACAGACAGTAGCAGAGTGAAAAAGTGTGGTCAGTTTGTCCTCTAGCAGTCAAACCTATAGCAGCATAACTGAGGGACAGCTCAGGAAACCCAAGCTGACCCTAACTATAGGATTTAGCAAAAAGGAAAGTCTTAAGTCCAGTCTTAAAACTGGATAATGTGTCAGCCTCACGGACAGAGATGGGAAGTTGGTTCCACAAGAGAGGAGCCTGATAACTGAAAGCTCTGCCTCCCATTTTGTTTTTGTAAACTCCAGCAACCACAAGTAAACCTGCAGCCTAAGAGCGAAGTGCTCTGTTAGAAAAATATGGAACAATAAGACCTGTATGATAAGATGGAGCTAGGTTGTTGAGAGCTTTGTAGGTTAGAAGTAGGATTTTGAATTCTATTCTGGATTTGACAGGGAGCCAATGGAGAGAAACTAAAACTGGAGAGATATGATCTCTCCTACTAACTCCAGTTTAGACTCTGGCAGCAGCATTTTGGATAACTGAAGATGTTTTAAAGAAGTATTTGGACACATAGATAATAAACCATTGCAATAGTCCAGTCTAGACGTGACAAATGCATGGACCAGTTTTTCTGCATCATTTTTAGATAAGATGTTTTTAATTTTAGTGATATTACACAGGTGGAAGAAGGTGGTTCTAGTAACATTTTTAATGTGGGGGATAAAAGACATGTCCTGATCAAAAATAACACCAAGATTTTTAACAATAGAGCTGGAGGCCAGATTAATGCTATCTAAGGAGGGAGAAAGACTGAAAAATTCATTCCTAAGGTGCTCAGGTCCAAAAACCAAAACCTCAGTCTTGTCTGTGTTTAAAAGGAGAAAATTAAAGGTCATCCAGGTTTTTATGTCTTTAAGACATGCTTGTAGTCTAAGTAACTGACTGGATTCATTGGATTTAATGGACACGTATAATTGTGTGTCATAACAATGAAAATTTATCCCATGCTGTTTAATAACGTTGCCTAATGGAAGGATATATAAAGTAAAGAGTATTGGTCCAAGCAGTGAGCCATGAGGAACTCCATGGCTAACTTTGGATTTATTATTTACATTTACAAACTGAAATTTATCAGAAAGATTTGATTTAAACCATTTTAGAGCTATTTCTGTAATTCCAATATCATATTCAAGCCTCTGTAGTAAAATATTGTGATGAACTGTATCAAATGCAGCACTGAGGTCGAACAGGACCAGTATAGACACAAGTCCATTGTCTGAGGCCATGAGAATATCATGAATATCATGAATAGTGACTTTTGCTAGTGCTGTTTCTGTGCTACAATAAGCTCTAAACCCTGACTGAAACTCTTCAAACAGATTATTTCTTTGTAGGTGTTCACGCAACTGACCTGCAACTATCTTCTCTAGAATATTTGAGATGAAAGTTAGATTAGATATAGGTTTATAGTTGGCCAGAATTTCTGAATCAAGTTCAGACTTCTTAAGTAAAGGTTTAATTACAGCAACCTTAAAGCACTGCGGTACATAACCATTCATTAAAGACAAATTAAGTAGATCCAAAATGTGAACATTCATTTTTCATTCATTCAACTTTTATTTAAACAGATAAATCACATTGAGCCTCAAAATTAATTAGGGGAAATACCTCTTTAAACAGTCTGGTTGGGATGGGATCTAGCAGGCATGTGGATAAGTTGGGTGAGGTTATTATTTTTGACAATTCAGAGCTCAACAGGACAGAAACTGTCCAAACAACTGCTGAAAAAAAATAATTTTTAGCTGCTGTGTCAAGCGAGCATTTTGTGTGGTTTCTCAAGCTGCGGTGACTTTTAAAAACCTGTTTTGAGGTCACAAGCTCGTTTTGTGTGGAGGATGTGTGAAGAGAAGCCGCTGTGAGATCGATCAATCTGACAGTCAGGCTCGAATCAGAAGACACTTTATTCTGTGAATGATGTTTTCGTTTTATTTTAAAACTCATGACATCATTACACACACAAACATCCTCTGCAAGGAGTCATTTCCTATATCTTCTCCCCCATGAGCCCTGCGGCTGGTTGTTCCAAGGCGGCGCCTGTTGGCGGTCTCTGGGGAAACGCTGAGCCGCTGGTTGCCGCGATGAGAAGGACTGTTCTCTGGCGGCGGAGCGGGGCAGGAGGACGCTGCTGCAGCTGTGGAATGTCTCTACTGCTGCCTCTGGCAGGAGGAGGAGTGCGGCTTCATCAGGTGGCGCACAGTCTCTGACACCTCCTCTGACTTCTTCGATTTTTCAAGCATGGCCTTGAAATTGGCCCCGAACAGCATGTCCGTCATGATGGGGCCCTCCAGCAGATCTTTCTGCAGTTTCTCTGGCAAGGAGGGGGAGTGTCGGAGCCAGGTGGACCTCTGGATCATTGTCATCCAGGCGGTGATGTGAGACAGGCAGACAGCATAGGAGGCGCACAGGTTGAGGATGATGTCAGACGCTTTGCAGAGCGAGCTCTTCATCTCCTCAGACAGATCTGTGTCCTCCAGCCTTTTGGAGATGCTGTAGGCCAGCAGGGCAACATTGTTGTTCACTGCGGCCGCCTGGAAAGCACACTGGTGGGCTCGGTTGGAGAGCGACGTCACTGTCTGGTCGTGTCTCCCTGGAGGGACAGGACGCTGGTCCAACCTAGACACTTTTGCCCAGAGTGCTTCCGCCAGGCTTGGCTCCGGGGGGGGGGGGGGGGGACCGAGGGAAAGTTCCGCTCAGTAAACCCCTCCACTCTTGTGATGGGAGCGAAGGTGGAGACGGGTGCTCTCAGTTTACCAGGTCCGGCTGCAGCCTCGTTCCAGTAGGACATCACTGCTGGGAAACGAGGCCAGATGGGATCATGGCGGCGAGCCGGGGTGGAGCCAAACCTTCCCGCTTGATCATCCGATATGGGCAGGGGGAGGAGAGGGACGGAAAGTCCCTTCGTGTCAGCTGCCTCCTGGATTATGATGCCGGGCAGCTCCATGAGGAGGGCACCGATGGCTGGGAGCGGTGTGGTCGCTGATGCGGAAAGGCCCGGGGGGGTGAGCATCCGCTCGGCCCCCCGTTCCAACACTACGCTCTCTGGGAGGGAATGAGCAGCGGGGCTGCTGCTGACGTCGCCTTTCCTGGAGGAATCATCCGATTCGCTCCGAGACTCAGCGTCAAAAAAGGCGATGGCGTCATCCAGCGAACAGTCCCCTGCCACGGAGAGGCACTCCTCGATGTTAGCCTTGAACAAGGCTGCTCGCCTCTGCCTCTCCTCAGGAGGGAAGAGGTCACAGAGATGGCAGGAGGAGGCAAGGTCGGCGTGGCAGGGACCCAGGCATCCTTCACAGATGTTGTGCCGGTTGAAGCTCAGCATGTAGCCGGTCTTGTAGGACGGGCACAGGCAGATGGTGTTGGTGCTGGACATTGCGTTCTTGTGAAGATCAGTGCTGATTGCTTGCTGAAGAAAAATGGGAGCCGATTACCCAATCTCAACGTAATTTATACGGACCGGGTGAGACCCACGCAACAGATGGGCATGGACTAAAGTTTTCAGTGCTACGCTTTGCATGACGGGATAAAACCCACCAGCGACAGCCTTAAAGGACGAAGCCTATATGAAATAGAACAGCTGCTCACATAATCAAAAGGACCATCAGCCTAACGATGGATCGTTAGCACACTGATGGCTGTTTACCATTCACAGAGGGCTGAGTGATACTAGCAATAACAGCATTGTAAGAGGGGGACAGTAGAACACGGAGGCCTCCACCCCTGTTTACTGATGGATGATTTCTTTTCACAAAGATGGCCTCCATTACTCCTCTCTCAAACCATCGTCCCTCTCTATCCAGGATGTGAATATCTTCATCCCTGAAAGAGTGACTGCTGGCCTGGAGATGAGAGTAGACCGCAGAGTCCTGGCCTGATGTTGTTGCTCTTCTGTTCTGGGCCATCCTTTTGGCCAGTGGCTGTTTAGTTTCCCCATTGTAATACTGATCACAGCCCTCCTGACACTGAACAGCATACATAATATTACTCTGTTTGTGCCGGGGGACTGGATCTTTGGGATGAACCAGTCTTTGCCGTAATGTATATTGGGGTTTAAAAGCCACTGGGAGGTTGTGTTTAGAAAATGAACGTCTCAGTTTCTCTGATACCATACCATACCATACCAATTTATTTATATAGCACTTAAAACAGCAACAAGGCCAACCAAAGTGCTGTACAAAAGAACACAAACATGCACAGCAGACAGGAAAACATAAAATAGAAATACAGATACAAATAGCAGCAGGAGCTAACTAAAATGGCCAACAGAGTAGAGAACAGACCGGACCAAAACAAATCACACCGTGTTAAAGGCAAGCGAATAGAAGTGGGTCTTCAAGCGAGACTTAAAGACTGAGAGTGTGGCAGCCTGCCGGACACTCAGTGGCAACTCATTCCACAGTCGTGGACCTGCAACAGAGAAAGCCCTGTCACCTCTGAGCTTACGACGGGTTTCTGGGACTGAGAGAAGCATCTGGTCTGCTGACCTCAGAGAGCGCGGTGGGACATATGGCTGCAGAAGATCAGTGAGATAGGATGGGGCGGAACTGTTCAGTGATTTAAAAACATACATGAGAATTTTGAAATGGATCCGAAGGTGAATGGGTAGCCAGTGCAGGGAGGCCAAAACTGGCGTGATGTGCTCTCTATAGCCTGTACCAGTTAAAAATCGGGCTGCAGCATTTTGGACCAGTTGTAGACGAGCAATGGAGGACTGACTGATTCCAAACAGAAGTGAATTGCAGTAATCAAGCCTAGATGTTATGAAGGCGTGGATCACTGTCTCAAGGTTCTTTTTGTTGAGTATAGGCTTCAGCTTAGACAGCCGTCTCAGCTGAAAAAAACAGGATTTGACCATCATGTTTACGTGACTGTTGAGTTTTAAGGACGGGTCCATTATCACCCCCAGATTAGTCACCTTTTGTTTCTCTAGCGGGGCTAGAGAGAATAGGTCAATGTCATAGTTCATGAGTGAGCCACTGGGATGGAACAGCATGACTTCAGACTTCTTCTCATTGAAGCTTAAGAAGTTTAAAGCCATCCAGTCCCGGATGTCAGCCAGGCAGTCAAGAAGAGGCTGAATAGAGCGTGTGCCTCTGAGCCTCAGGGGGAAGTAAATTTGGCAATCATCGACATAGAAATGAAAGGGTATGTCGTGTTTGCGGAAGATAGCACCTAGTGGCAGCAGGTATAAAGAAAAGAGAAGGGGACCGAGGATGGACCCCTGCGGTACCCCCCACTGGAGTGCGGTCGATGCCGAACTGAAATCTTTGATATTGACACAGAAGGTTCTGTCAGAGAGGTAGGACCCAAACCATTTAAGGGCTGACCCTGTGATGCCCACCCACTGCTCCAGTCTAGAAATGAGGATATTGTGGTCGATGGTGTCAAAAGCAGATGTAAGGTCCAATAGGACAAGCAGCACAGAATCACCTGCGTCTGTGGATATGAAAATGTCATTAAAAACCTTCAGTAGAGCAGTTTCAGTGCTATGGAGAGATTTGAAGCCAGATTGGAATAACTCAAGGATAGCGTGATCCCCCAAAAACTGTTTCAACTGAGACTCCACAATTTTTTCCAGTAGTTTAGAGGTGAATGGGAGTCTGGAGACAGGCCGGAAGTTGGACATGACTGAGGGGTCAAGGTTAGGTTTTTTCAGGAGGGGCTGGACAGCAGCATGTTTAAAAGTCTTTGGCACCACACCTGAGGATAAACTGCTATTCAGAATAGCGAGAATAAAAGGACCCAGGGTAGGAAAAACTTCCTTTAGCAGTCGAGGGGGGACCACATCAAAGGGGGAACCAGATGGCTTCATGCTGCACATTACCTGCTCCAGAGAGGACAGAGAGATGGGCTCAAAGTGGTCAAACACAGCCACACACTGAGAAGGGATGGACAGATCATGAGCTGGTGGAGAAATGAGTGCCCGGGTGTTTGCCACTTTTTCTAAAAAGAAATGGAGGAAGTTCTCACACAGCTCAGTTGAGGCTTCCAGAGGTGAATGCTCACTGAGGTGTAGAACTGAGTTCAGGGTGGAGAAAAGAACTCGGGGGTTGTGGGAGTTGGAGACAATTAAATCAGAGAAGAATTTACATTTGGCAGCTTTAACGGTTTTCTGATAGTGACGCCAACTCTCCCTTAACATTTGAAAAGAAACCTGCAGCCTGTCCTTCCTCCACCTTCGTTCAGCTCTGCGACACTGCCGCCTAACGGCTCGCGTGACGTCATTCAGCCAAGGCTCTGATTTAAGTTTCGTTTTTCTGGTCTTAAGGGGAGCAACACGGTCCAGAACATCTAAACAGGCAGAGTTGAACTGAGAGGTTAGCTCCTCAGTGGTAAGAGACACCGAGAGCTGTTCGACCCTCTCAGAATTAAAACCTTCATTAAAACGAGCAGCAGTGAAATGGTTAATGGAACGCGTACGTGCAGGAACGCACGTCTTAGCAGTATGACAAGGGGGGGTGAAGTCAAACAATACAGGCATGTGATCTGAAAAAACATTGTCACCGATTTTCAAATTAGAAACAGAGACATCGCGTGTTAAAACGAGGTCCAGCGTGTGACCGTGTTCTTGGGTGGGGCCGCTCACCTGCTGAGCTAAGCCAAAAGAGTCCAGTAAATCTAGAAAGTCCTTCACTAAGGGCTTCTCCTGACAACACACATGCAAATTAAAGTCACCAATAAGCAAAAAGTGAGTGTATCTCTGAGTGATATCAGCCAAAAAGTCAGAGAATTCATTTATGAAGTCCTTAGAACGAGGTGGGCGGTAGATGAGCGCACACAGGACCGGAGGAGAGTGTCCAAGTTCAAAGGCGCTCAGCTCGAAGCTGGCGCGGGACACCGGGATGGACAACTGTTTACACGCAAAGTTTGCTTTAAAAACTGTTAATAATCC
>NC_056518.1:4563523-4565708 GCF_014905685.2 Nematolebias whitei
TGTTGAAGTGAACCACTCATTTTAAATCAACTGTGAAACAGTATTAATGATTTTTTAAACCTCATTTAAATTAGAAATCAAGTTAAATGTCTATTTACAAAGTAATTATGCATTTTGATTTTCTGTCTAAATGAGAAGTCAGTGATGTCGGTCAAAAGTCAGAGACAGTCAGAAAAGAAGTTATTAGAACAGGCTGTATTGTTTTTAAACCTAGCAGATGGAAAAAAGAGAAACACTGGCATCTGTGTTGTCTCACTTCGCCATAACATTTCTCTGTCTGTACTAAACGTTCCTAAACATTCCTGAACCCTCTGTTGACTTTTAATAACCCTCTGACATCACTAGAACCACCCCCTGTTGGTTGGTTCAACCAATCAGAAAGTCCTAAGTGACCAGAAGTGAGAACTTTTTTAAAAGTCGACACTTCTTGGAACTACTCATTCTTTTCAGTCTTCTCTTGATGGAGTCTTCTCAAGCCTTCTGGAGTCTTCCACTCCTGAGTGAGATCTCTGACGGAGTCACAGCGACTTGCAGTGAATCCACCCGGGCGTAACGCCTCCAACTTCGAAGGGAGCTGAGCCTGTTTGTTGAACGGAGTAAATCGACATGACTTCTGACAATGACCAGCCGCTCTAACCGAAGACCCTGGAAGGTAGCGTTGAAATGGACCCGGTACCGAAGCTGATTTATCTCCTGCGAAGGTAACGAGTCGTCACGCATTAAGTGTACCAGAGGTTTGAGCTGGTGATTGAAAGAAGCGTGCCAATTCTGGTCAATCCAAACATCCACTTTTCTCCATCCATCTCTTCTTTAAACTCCTTCATTCCTTCCTTTAAACTCTTCTATTTAGCCAGTAATCTAGATGCCTTCAGAAATGTCTTGTTGTCTTATTAGTAAAGCGTGCCAAGTTTTATTAATCAGAACCAGATTAGCTAATCAAGTGTACATGTTTTGATGTTAAATTTTGATTCTGTTAAATAAATGACCACATTTATTCTGATGGGTCAAAGGAAAATTAACGTCTCTTGTCACTGATTAAACAATACTCACAGTTACCTTGGTCATATGGCATTAATTTAACTCGAAAAAGAAAGGACCCGTTATATTTAAATAATTAATTAGTAGTGAAGGTACAGTAAGCTGTCTCCCACGTTTCACTACATTTGGTGGGACCGTGTGTCCACAGCAAAGCTGTCCTTGACACACTACACATTGCACCGAGATACAACGTGAATATGTACGTACAGTCGTCCGAAGATGGGCGGAGTGCACGAAGCTGCGGCTATAAATAATTAGCGCTGCCTTCTTATTCTTATTCAGAATAATATTTTGCTTAGATAAGAAAAGGAAAGAAAACATGAGGAGAGACGGTATAAAAAAAAGATCTCTCACGCCGTGTCCTAGACAGGGCACAATTTGAGGCATCAAAAAAACCTACCACAGCAAAGCAACATAAACAGACGTTATACATTTACATATAGGCGGTGAAAACATTGAATTTTTAAGGGAAAGTCGTAGCATAGTCCAGAGCCCCCCCTCAGCCATTGTCCAGATAAGAGGTGACGTTCATCTTCAGCTCAGTTGAGGTTCTGTTACATGTCCACGACCTTGGGGAAGGGAGGGGTGAGGAGACAGTCAAAGCATATTTGTTGTTTTCAAAACATTCCAGGAGGAGTTGAGATAAGTCCGGCATCAAGGCCATAGTTTGGGTCAGTTAGAACTCGTGAATTGATGTTTCTGCCTTTAAAGTCTTGCTGTACATATTCTCTGATGAACTCCAAAACAGCCAAATTGATCCTTTACTCCAAAAGTCGACCTCACAGCTTCTCCAGATTATTCCACCATTCATGAGTGCTGCCAGGGAGAACACAGTCCTGATAAAAGCTGCTCCAATTCCCTGTCACAGCTCCACATTCAGTCCGAGCACTGTCAAGCTTCAACACATCCACACGAATTTGTAGAAAACCAGATTCCACCAACCCAAACAGTAGAATCTAGTTGTCATCATGAATCCAATTTGTCCTTCAGAGTTCAGAGGGTCCTTCTTACTCTGACTCCTGTCGGGAGAAATTGATCGATTTTGTTGAGAGAACAGCTGATCCTTCCAATTAAGAGGTATGCAGGAAAAAAAAGAGAGGCTTTTTTTAAGGGTTCACATGACAAAAGAGCACAGCAGGGAAGCGGG
>NC_056518.1:4565808-4566819 GCF_014905685.2 Nematolebias whitei
ACTCGCCCTCTCCATCTAGTCCTCTCAGGTAATCACCATGAATTTACAGAATTTTTTGTTTTTGAATCCACTAGACCCCAACTCATTCTGGGTTACCCATGGCTTAATAAACACAGCCCTCTTATCAACTGGAGGAGTAAGCAAATCGAAAGGTGGGGGGAGGGCTGTTCTAGTGAATGTTTACGTTCTGCCATTTCTCCTGGGTCCTTTCCGCTCCCAACCTCTGAAGAGATTGACCTCTCTAAGGTTCCTCCTGAGTACCATTCTCTAGCCCCAGTTTTTAGCAAACAGGAGGCCTTATCTTTACCACCCCATAGACCATACGATTGCCCCATAGATCTTCTTCCTGGTGCTCCCCTGCCCTCCAGTAGACTATACAACCTGTCGGGCCCGGAAAGAGAGACTATGAGGAAATATATTGACGAATCCCTAAGGGCTGGTATTATTCGTCCCTCTACATCCCCCCTCGGTGTTGGTTTCTTCTTTGTCTCTAAGAAGGACAAGACACTAAGGCCCTGTATAGACTTCAGAGGGCTTAACCAGATCACCGTTAAAAACAAGTATCCCCTTCCCCTGATAGACTCTGTTTGCAACCAACTACAGGATGCTAAAATATTTACAAAATTGGACCTACGTAATGCTTACCACTTGGTACGAATTCGGAAGGGGGATGAATGGAAAACTGCTTTTAAGACTCCTTTAGGCCATTTTGAATATCTCGTAATGCCCTTTGGACTCACCAATGCACCTGCCGTTTTTCAAAATCTCATCAATGATGTGTTAAGGGATTTTTTTAAACGTGTTCGTTTTTGTCTATTTGGATGACATCTTGATTTTCTCCAAGGACTCCTCTCAACACACAGGACATGTTAAGGCAGTTCTGCAGAGACTCCTGGAGAACAAGCTGTTTGTGAAGGCAGAAAAATGTGAGTTCCACATATCATCTATGACCTTTCTGGGCCTTATCTTCGAGGAGGGGCAGGTTCGCTCAGACCCAGAGAAGATTAAGGC
>NC_056518.1:4566919-4569086 GCF_014905685.2 Nematolebias whitei
CCCAGGACCGCAAACAACTTCAACGCTTCCTGGGGTTCTCAAATTTCTACCGACGATTCATCCAGAACTACAGTAAGGTAGCCACGCCTCTCACCCAACTCACATCACCTTCACACAAATTCTCTTGGTCCCCTGAGGCTGAGAACGCCTTCCAGACCCTGAAGCATCTCTTTTCATCGGCTCCGATCTTGTCCTATCCTGACCCCCACCGATAATTCATAGTGGAGGTGGACGCTTCGGACATGGGAGCTGGTGCTGTTCTCTCCCAAAGATCCTCAGATGGTAAGATGCATCCATGTGCTTTCTTCTCCCGACGGTTGTCACCAGCCGAAAGAAATTATGAAGTGGGCAACCGTGAATTGCTGGCCATAAAAATGGCTTTGGAGGAGTGGAGGCACTGGCTAGAGGGAGCAGAACACCCATTCATCATCTGAACCGATCACAAGAACCTGGCCTACATTCAGGGGGCCAAGAGACTCAATGCTCGTCAAGCTCGTTAGTCACTGTTTTTTGCCCGGTTCAATTTCTCTATCACTTACATACCCGGTACTCGCAATATTAAACCTGATGCACTCTCTCAACAGTTTTCTTCATCTGAGGAACCTAAGGTACCTGAGAATATCCTCCCTCAATCTTGCACGGTGGGAGTTATGACCTGGGCCATCGAAAAGGAGATCCTCAACGCCCAAAAGGGAGACCTCAATCCTGGCATTGGCCCCTCAGGGAAACTTTTTGTCCCTGCAACGGTGAGAAGTAAGGTCCTTCATTGGGTTCATGCTGCAAAATTTTCTTGTCACCCGGGCATTAGGCGCACCCTCCTCCTCACAAAGAGACATTTCTGGTGGCCCAACATGGACAAAGACATCAAGGGGTATGTAGCAGCATGTTCTACCTGTTCATGCAACAAGAACAACAACCAACCTCCGGCGGGTTTTCTTCTCCCCCTACCCTCCCCTGGACGCCCCTGGTCTCACATTGCCCTTGACTTTGTCACTGGTCTCCCTGTATCAGAAGGCAACTCTGCCATTTGCACTATTGTTGACCGTTTCTCAAAGTCTGCTCACTTTATCCCTTTGGTTAAACTCCCCTCAGCATCAGAGACTGCTCAGATCCTTGTAAAACATGTTTTTCGTCTGCACGGGATCCCTCTTGACATTGTTTCTGACAGGGGTCCACAGTTTACTTCCCAAGTATGGAAATCCTTCTGTCAAGCTCTAGGCGCCACCTCCAGTTTGACCTCGGGGTACCACCCCCAATCGAATGGACAGACTGAAAGGTGTAACCAGGACCTGGAAACAGCCCTCAGATGTGTGATTGAAAACAACCCCACTACCTGGAGTCAACATTACCATGGGTGGAGTATGCACATAATTCTCACACTTCTTCTGCTACCGGCCTGTCTCCTTTTGAAGCTTCCCTAGGATACTCCCCTCCCCTGTTTCTCACCCAGGAGTCTGAAATTTCTGTCCCCTCTGTTCAGCATCACCTCCGTCGGTGTCGCAGGATTTGGCGCCAGACCAGAGCAGCCCTCCTCCGTACTGCTGACCAGAACAGAAAGTTTGCTGATCGACACCGTTCCGCTGCTCCCAGGTACCAAGTGGGTAAGAAGGTATGGTTGTCCACTAAGGACATCAAGTTAAAGGACACCCCCAAGAAACTGGCTCCCAGATTCGTTGGCCCCTTCCCCATAACCAGGATCATAAATACTTTTGCTGTCCGCCTTCAATTGCCCTCTACGATGAGAATTCATCCCACATTTCATGTTTCTCAAGTGAAACCTGTTTCCGAGAGTCCCCTGAACCCCCTTCCCAACTCCCCTCCTCCCCCTCGATTGATTGATGATCACCCTGCCTTTACAGTGAGATGACTGTTGGATGTCCGTCGCAGGGGTCGAGATCGCCAGTATTTAGTTGACTGGGAGGGGTATGGCCCTGAAGAATGCTCTTGAGTACCCAGATTTTTATTCTCGACCACACTCTGATCTCTACCTTGTTTAAAGAACATCCCCATAAGAAATCGCCAAGAGGCGATGTTTAAGAGGGGGGCACTGTGGGATTCCTAGTCTTTTCTACCTCTACTTCCTTCCTACACAGTCAACGAGCACCTAATGGATCACACCTGCACCTGATTCCTGACCAGTACCTGCTGCACTATTTAAACCCGTGCC